>NC_091979.1:304862314-305162314 GCF_044704955.1 Pristiophorus japonicus
AGTGAGTCATTGAGGAAAGTCGATCCCCCTCTCCACCCTACACCCCCACCCCCCAATCTCTCCCTCCCCCAATCCTCCCCTCACTCTCCCTCCCACCACCCCCACCCCCATCTCCCCTCACCCACACTTTCCCTCCCCCAATCTCCCCTCGCCCACAATCTCCCCCCACAACTCCCCCTCCCCCCAATCCCCCCTCCCCCAATCTCCCCCTCTCCCCAATCTCCCCCTCCCACCAATCTTTCCCCCCCACAATCTCCCCCTCCCCCCAATCTCCCCTCCCACTAACTCACCCTCCCCATAATCTCCCCCTCGCCCCTCAATCTCCCCTTCCCCCCAATCTCCCCTTCACCTCATCTCCCCCTCCCCCAATCTCCCTGCCTCCAATCTCCCCCTCCCCTCAATCTCCCCTCCCCCCAATATCCCCCTCCCCCAATCTCCTCCTCCTCCAATCTCCCCCTCCCCACAATCTCCCTCTCCCTCAATCTCCCCTCCCTCAATCTCCCCTCCCCCACAATCTCCCCCTCCCCCCAATCTCCCCTCCCCCTAATCTCCCCCTTCCCATAATCTCCCCCTCGCCACTCAATCTCCCCTTCCCCCCAATCTCCCCTTCCCCTCAATCTCCCCCTCCCCAATCTCCCCTTCCCCCAATCTCCCCCTCCCCTCAATCTCCCCTCCCCCCAATATCCCCCTCCCCCTCCTCCAATCTCCCCCTCCCCACAATCTCTCTCTCCCTCAATCTCCCCCTCCTTCAATCTCCCCTCCCCCCAATCTCCCCTTCCCCCCAATCTCCCCCTCCCCCAATCTCCCCTTCCCCCAATCTCCCCCCACAATCCCCCCTTCCTCAATCTCCCCCTCCCCCCAATCTCTCCCCCCACAATCTCCCCTCCGCACAATCTCCCCCACAATCTCCCCCTCCCCACAATCTCCCCTCCCCCCAATCTCCCCCACAATCTCCCCCTCCACACAATCCCCCCTCCCCCCAATCTTCCCCCACAATCTCCCCCTCCACACAATCCCGCCTCCCCCCAATCTCCCCTTCCCCTCAATCTCCCCCTCTCCCCAAACTCCCCCTCCCCCCAATCTCTCCCTCCCCCAATCTCCCCCCACAATCTCCCCCTCCCAACAATCTCCCCCTCCCCCCAATCTCCCCTCGCCCACAATCTCCCCCTTCCCCCAATCTCCCCTCCACCCCAAATCTCCCCCACAATCTCCCCTTCCCCCCAATCTCCCCCTCCCCCAATCTCCCCTTCCCCCAATCTCCCCCTCCCCTCAATCCCCCCAATCTCCCCTTCCCCTCAATCTCCCCCTCTCCCCAAACTCCCCCTCCCCCCAATCTCTCCCTCCCCCAATCTTCCCCTACAATCTTCCCCTCCCAACAATCTCCCGCTCCCCCCAATCTCCCCTCACCCACAATCTCCCCTCCCCCAATCTCCCCTCGCCCACAATCTCCCCCCACAATCTCCCCCTCCCCCCAATCTCCCCCTCCCCCAATCTCCCCCTCTCCCCAATCTCCCCCTCCCACCAATCTCTCCCCCCCACAATCTCCCCCTCCCCCAATCTCCCCTCCCCCTAATCTCCCCCTCCCCATAATCTCCCCCTCGCCCCTCAATCTCCCCTTCCCCCCAATCTCCCCTTCACCTCAATCTCCCCCTCCCCCAATCTCCCCTTCCTCCAATCTCCCCCTCCCCTCAATCTCCCCTCCCCCCAATATCCCCCTCCCCCAATCTCCCCCTCCTCCAATCTCCCCCTCCCCACAATCTCCCTCTCCCTCAATCTCCCCCTCCCTCAATCTCCCCTCCCCCACAATCTCCCCCTCCCCCCAATCTCCCCTCCCCCTAATCTCCCCCTCCCCATAATCTCCCCCTCGCCCCTCAATCTCCCCTTCTCCCCAATCTCCCCTTCCCCTCAACCTCCCCCTCCCCAATCTCCCCTTCCCCCAATCTCCCCCTCCCCTCAATCTCCCCTCCCCCCAATATCCCCCTCCCCAATCTCCCCCTCCTCCAATCTCCCCCTCCCCACAATCTCCCTCTCCCTCAATCTCCCCCTCCTTCAATCTCCCCTCCCCCCAATCTCCCCTTCCCCCCAATTTCCCCCTCCCCCAATCTCCCCTTCCCCCAATCTCCCCCCACAATCCCCCCTTCCTCAATCTCCCCCTTCCCCCAATCTCTCCCCCCACAATCTCCCCCTCCCCCCAATCTCCCCCTCCCCCCAATCTCTCCCCCCACAATCTCCCCCTCCCCCCAATCTCCCCCTCCCCTCAATCTCCCCCTCCCCTAATCTCCCTTTCCCCCCAATCTCCCCCTCCCTTCAATCTCCCCCTCCCCCCAATCTTCCCCTCCCCAATCTCCCTTCCCCCCAATCTCCCCCTCCCCCACAATCTCACCCTCCATGCAATCTCTCCCCCCACAATCTCTCCCCCCCCAGTGATCTCTCCCCGTGCAATCTCCCCGTGCAATTCCTCCACTGCTCACCCTCCCCACGATCGTTCTACCCGTGATATCTTCCTTCTCACAATCTCTCCCTCACTCAGCGCTGCCACGCTCCAAGGCTTCCCAAAAAACCTTCGATTGCCGGGGGCCATCCCAAGTGGCTTCCCTTCCCGGCTCCAGGCCAATCGCTCAATCTGGCCAGCTGCTTGTTGGGAAATGGCCATCATGCCACTGATACCATGCTGTGTGCCAATACATAGAAACATAGAAACATAGAAAATAGGTGCAGGAGTAGGCCATTTGGCCCTTCGAGCCTGCACCACCATTCAATAAGATCATGGCTGATCATTCCTTCAGTATCCCTTTCCTGCTTTCTCTCCATACCCCTTGATCCCCTTAGCCGTAAGGGCCATATCCAACTCCCTCTTGAATATATCCAATGTCTATGCAGGTGTTTGAGAGAGGTGGATTGCTTGACAATACATCTACAGGAGGATTGTCCTTCTCCATGGTGCCTTCTGCAGGAGCCTCTTGATACCAAGAAGGACCTCGAGGAAAGATAAAAGGGACAAGAGTTAGGATGGCACAGAGAAGCTCGGGATTAGCAGTTGACTGTTGTGAAGTTTGCTGCAGATTTGCTGAGGTAAATGAAGGGTTACGAGTAGCATGCAGATACCCGGCTCAGGTAAGCGGCCAGCTTTGCCTTTCCCAATGTTCATGGCTCTGCCTGGGCCACTGATCTCCAGGGCCCTTTGCTCTGCTTGGATGAGGGCTACAACATTGGGTACTCTTCCGCCCATCTTGGTCCTCTCCCTGGCATTAATACATCTTGTCCCACAGAAAGAGAGGGTGAGACTTAATGAATGGCTGTTGAAAAGATGAGTGGTGATGTGTGGGGCTTGTACAGATAGTGCGTGTGCTGATAGATGGAGAAGAAGCAAGATGGAATGAGAATAGGGAGGTGATGAATGGAAAGCCAAGCATCTGGAATATGAAGTGAGGAAGGAGCTTCAGGAAGGAGTTGATGGTTGTGTAAGTGCTGTGATGTGCGAAGAGAATTCTGTTAGTGTGTGATGTGAAGAGAGCAAAGGAAGAGATGAGTGTGTTTCGAATGAGAAAGAGAGATGTTGCAGGATGTTGAAGGATGTGATGGAGGGGAGAGAATTGTTGAGGGTGATGGGGTGGTGGTGGTGGGGTGGGTGTGAAAGGTATGTTGTTGAGAGGTGAAGAGCTGTATTCACACTTGCTGCTCTTGTGAGGTCGTTGAACCTGTTTCTACATTGAGCCCAGGTCCTGGAGAGGTATGCTGATGGCACTTACCCTGTCAGCCACCTGTGTCCAGGCCTACTTCATAGTGACCCTGAGAATGCTTCTGCGTCTACTGGGGAATAGTACCTCCCTCCTTGGCCTGACTTCCTCCACCAGGTCCTCCAGGCAGGCATCGGAAAATCTGTGGAGGCGGGGGTTGTGGGGAGCCGTCCGACTCATCTCTGCTGCCACAAAATGTTCTAATGTTCTTCAAGTAGAAATTAAAGCGACTGTAACCTCACCTTAAGACAACCCCCTGCTTTAAATAGGAGTGGGGAGCCCCTCCAGAAATTGCGTGCATCAGGTGGGCGGGCTGCCCAACTCCTGCCACCTGTTAATCAGACGGAGATGAGTTTCAGGAGTTAAAATCGGCCAAGCCTCACGCTCGTGATGTCGTGGGGGTTTAGCACTCGCCATGCCCCTCCCTCCCCACCTGATTTGTGTTCGGAGTTAAAATCAGGGCTAAAGTCTGGGGGGGAGGTTTCCGGCAGGAATGTTGCAAATATCCATTGTGTACTTCAAATTCTTTTCATCTGAAAAGGACTGAAATAAAATGAAGTGAAAGTATGACTTTATAGAGACATGAAACGTGATCTGGAGCAAGCACCGTGGTGAATAACTCACCTGACAGCTGGACATCAGCATGAGGTCCCATAAGACTTAACTGACCCGTAAGTAGAAAGGTCTGATAATAACGCATTCAGGTTGTGATTGCAGCGGGCATTCCCGAAGTACCTGCTGGCGATGGGCTACCTCACCCGCTGCCAGTGCAGATCAGAAAATCACGGGCAGTTTCACCTATTGATTTTCAGATATGGGCTGGTGACAGGCCAGGCTGCCCAGTGTCTACTCGTAAAGGGCAGACGGGGGGCCTCGGTTTAATGTCTCATCCCGAAGACAGCACTTCCTCCGATAGTGCAGCACTACCTCAGCAATGCACTAGGAGTGCCAGCCTGGATTATGTGCTCAAGTCTCTGGAGTGGGACTTGAACCAATGACCTTCTGACTCATAGGCAAGAGTGCTACCACTTGGCTGACACTTGAGCTGTTAGAATTACTTTTTACAGACTCTGAACTAAAGAATATATCATTTGGTGGTGTTTTTGTTAATCAACAATACAATTAGGTTGATTTGGTAAAGAGTTATCAGACTTGTTTTTACAGTATGCCTGTTCCTAAGAATGACTAACTTCGGGGAACAAATGGGTGAAAGATTGTTGATTGTGCAAACAGTAAAGCAGGTTTGTGCCGCTCTTGTTTTTGATGTTATCTAAACACAGGTGGCCAGTAGCTCAACACAGCATTAAGAACTCGTAGCTGGGTTTATAGCATTATTTATTATACGATGTCCAATTACTGGCAAATGATTGCAAACTTGGAGTTGGCTGTAGGGAGAGGCTTTCATAGGTTATCTCATATCAGAACCCTTTGAAACTACAGAAGCAGGAACTCTCATCATATGGAGGTTCCACTCTTGGTCTCACCTTGTTTGGGGTGGGTAGAGAAATAAGGAAAGACTTGCATTTATATAACGCCTTTTATTGTCTCGGGATGTCCCAAAGCACTTTACAGCCAATTAAGTACTTTTGAAGTGTAGTCACTATTGTAATGTCGGAAATACAGCAGCCAATTTGCACACAGCAAGCTCCCACAAACAACAATATGATAATGACCAGATAATCTGTTTTTTGTGATGTCGAGTGAGGGATAAATATTGGCCAGGACACCAGATCTCCATTATTGCCACTCAATCATAATCCCATGTGGCAATTTGTGCCAGTAGCTCACCAACCTTATTTACCACGCTCCGTGCATTTACGCGCATGTACTCCAAACATAACTCCCCTGCTCTTCTTTGCCAGAGTACCATGGGATCTTTTACGTCCACCTGAGAGAGCAGACGGGGCCTCGGTGTAACACCTCATCTGAAAGACAGCACCTCTGACAGTGAGTGCAGCACTCCCTCAGTATTGTACTGAGTGACAGCCTAGATTTTTGTGCTCAAGTCTCTGGAGTGGGACTTTAACCCACACCTTCTGAGTCAGAGACAAGAGTGCTACCAACTGAGCCACAGCTATCACAAAGGCCACAGGACATTGATCTTAAGTCCGGGATGCAGTGTCTTCTGTCTCAATGGAATTCCCGCCATAACTCCAGCAGAACTCCAAGTAATTTCAGGACCCTCTATATAATGGCTATATTTAAAGGGACAGCCACCAATCCAAAACTAGAAAACCAAATATAGTTCATTTTTGTAACACTTTTATGAAGCAAAAAGGTGCATTAAAGCCAAATGGTGGAAGACCTCACACCGTTGAGCTTCCTGTTGGGCACTTTTTTATGGATGTACTGGGCACTTTATAAACTTAGCATAGCGTCTTTCCATTCTTACAAGAAAGCTTTGGTCAGCGTCGAGCATTCTTTATTCCAATAAAATCGATAGTGACCCCTTCCCACTTCAGGATTATCCTCGAAAGCAAGAACAATCTAATCTGCTTTTCTCCAAAGACAAACTATCTCCTTTGATCCCCTTCCTCCACTGCTTCCAACCTCACCTCCAATATCAAGTGTGAGGTGCACATTGGTGTTTTCATCTCAAAGTTCAAGATGATCTATTCAGTTTTCTCAGCCTCTTCCTTCAAAACTGCCCTCCATCACCTGCTCTTCAAACAGTCCTACCTCAACCTCTGTGTCCTCTCTAATTACCATTTACAGATTCCCATTCCTCTCTGAGGTCGTCAAACGTACAACCATCTTCAAATGGAGAGTATGAAACTGGATTACAAAGTGCTTGAATGCATTAATATTTTTGGAGCTTGTCACCTTGTTTCCTGCTTTCAAAAACTCACTTTTCAACCATACTTTCTGCTCCCTGCTGACCCTATTCCTCTTTCCCCTTACTCAGTTTCTACTTCTGATACCCAAGCTCTCCCATTGTGTAGCCCTAGTCCAAAGAATAGATGAAAACCTATTTTTGAGGTGAATGTCGGAACTTCCCAAATTAAAAAAAAAATGCCAACTGAGCTTCATAACATTCTGTTATGCGGCTGCTCCACTGAAGCAAAACAGACTGTGAACTAGTGATGATTCATACCACCCAAACCTCACTCATCGCCAGTGCTCTGACCAAGTCATCCTGCTCAACCTTCTCCACCACCAAGCAATGGCCCCAGTTTAGTCAACTATCATTAAGTAATACTACCAAAATGTACAGAACTACACAAGATCCTCAATCTGTAAGGTTGCAACTACCACTCTGGCTAACAGCTCTATCATCATAGGCAGTCTCTCGAATGAGGATGACTTGCTTCCACGAGTTCACAGGTGTTTCGATGAAGGACCCGATGTTCCAGTCCTGAACTCCAATTGAGGGGGTGGAAGATGCCTGTGTGTGAATTTTTTTTTAACGTGTGGTGACCGTTGCACACCAGCCACCACACAGGCTTGACAGAGCTAGGTCCTGGTCCAGTGGCAAGGGTAAACCAAGACGACTGGAGACCTGTTCTGCTGCACGGACCTAGTGCGCACACATCGCAGTGTGGGCTGGCCCGTGCTTCCCCTGGGCCCTCGGCTCTTCTGGGCCTCGTAACAGCTCTATGCAGAGTTAATCGAGACCAGCTAAGGCAGCAGTTGGAACATGAGAATTCGCCTCAGTGCTGAGCACCATGCCCATCTGCATCAGGATTGAGACAGTATCAGGTATACGGGGCTCAGTTTAATATCTCATCTTAATGCAGCACTAAAACTGAAGTGTCATTCAAGATAATGGGCCCAAGTTTCAGTTGAGGATTAGAACGGTGCACCTCTGAGAGATCCGCCGATTTCCTGGAATAAAAAGCGCGCCTGTTTCCTACCTTGCTATTTTCAACTTCCATGAGGCCTCCTGTAGCCTCGGCGCAACATAGCAGCAACAGCGGGGGGCGGAGCTACTGCCTTGCGCCTAAAAGACTGCCAGCAGCTGTGCGCATGCGCAGTGAAGTCTGCGTGCGCAGTAGCTCCTGGCTCCCAGATTCTGTGTGTGTGTACTGCAGACTGTGTGGGAAGGGCCCGAAGTACACCACCCCTAGCCCTGGCGGAATGGGCTCCTGGAGCGGGTGACCGACTATGCGGAGGAGAAGGAGATCCTGAGCTCCGACCTGGAGTGGTCCATCAATGTCCATCATCGGAGACAGGAGATTCCGGGAACAGAAAGCCAAACAAGAAAGGGAGAAGGAGCTTGCAAAAGTGACCATCAAGAAGGAAGATGTCGATTGCTCTCACTGACTGAGGTCATCGAGTGTTCCTTGGGACTGTCTCGGAGATGTTCGGAGGCTGAGGGTAGAAGGAAACCAAAGAGATTGGGGGCAAGGCGTGAGTAGGATGGGACCTGGACAGGCTCATCTGTTTAACGTTGCCCCCTCTCTCCCTACCCTCCGTTCCCCCCCTCTCCTTCCCCCCTCCTCTCCCCGCCTCCCTCCCCCCCTCTCCTTCCTCCTCCACCTCCCCTCCCGGCCGTGCTCACGACCCTATCCCTGGCCGAGTGGCCTGCCGCTGCTTGCTGCCTGCGTGTATGGGCTGCGTGTGCTTGCTGCTGTGTGCACTGCTGGAGGGCTCCCGGTGCTCCTGAACAGGTAGGTGAGGTAGGAACTTTTAATTTCTTATTTATTGATTTATTGATTTTTTATTTTTTATTTTTTTTTATTTTTTATTTTTTATTCATTGATTGGTTGATTGATTGATTTATCATTTATTATTGATGATGGTTCTTTATGTTTAAAAGTGAAAGTGTTTAGTGCCCGCTCCCCCCCCCCCCACTCCGCGCCCCACCACCACCATCTCTGGCTAGCTGTGCTGATTTCTTAACTCAACACAAGGTTTTTCGTGGCGTACAAAAGTGGACACTTACTCTGTTCTAAGTTAGGTTGGAGTAACTTTTCACAGTCTAAACTTGCAAAATAGGCGTAAGTAGTTGGACATGTCCCCTTTTGAAAAAATAATGAACTAAAACAAAACTAAACTAACTCACTCGAACTGGAGCAAACTAAATATGGAGAATTGCAATTTCTAGGATACTCCAAAAAAAACTAGTTGCTCCAAAAAATTAGGAGCAAATCCAGTTGAAACTTGGGCCCTATGTGCTTCAGTTCACATTCAGGCACAAACTCATGACCTTTCTTACTCAGAAGATTATGGGTTTGAGCTCGAGTATGATGTAAGCACATATAAATAATGTTTAACATGGCTCATTAAACTCATGAAAGAGACAGAGCTCAGCAACAAATCGACATTAAAACACAACAGAAACATGAAAGCAGCATGATACCAGAACTGAGAGGTTATAACTATCAGCAAATATTGCACAGGCTGGGGCCATGTTCTCTAGAAAAGTGAAGACTGAAGGGTGATCTGATAGAGGTCTTTAGGATCATGAAAGGGTTAGATAGGGTAGACGCAGAGTAGATGTAGGGAAGATGGTTCCACTTACAGGCGAGACCAGAACTAGGCGTTCATAAATATCACATTGACATTAATAATTTCAATAGGGAATTCAGGAGAATGTGAAACTCGCTATCACAAGGAGTGGTTGAGGTGACGAGCATAGATGCATGTTGATGGGATTACATGAAGAGGGGTTGCAGGAAGAACGTGTGGACCATAAACACTGGCATAGACCAGTTGGACCAAATGGCCTGTTTCTGTGCTGTTAATGCTTTGTAATACTTTAAATTTATAGAAAGAACCTGCCTTTATATAGCATCTTTCATAACCTCAGGACATCCCAAACCATTTGGCAGCACAATTCTCTTCACCTCTATTCTATGCTGTAGATCTTATGGATTTTCACAGTGCACTCCAGCTATAAAATGGCTGTCCATACCACTAATACAGACCCCACCGTTTAGAGCAGGCGGCTGGTGTTAACACGATTCCCCCACTATACCCGGTGGTAAAATCAAAAAGCAAAGTAACCGATATATTTTAAAAATACAGGAAATCTCACTACATACACACAAACTCAAACATTCTCCTACTGTCCTCCTTCCTTCTTCCTTCCCACAGGACCTCTCTCTCTCTATGTGGAATTCATAGTACAGAATGTGATCCTCACGACCTCGCAGCCTTGCTGTTAGCCCGGGCTGTGCCTTCCCTTGGTCTTGTCCATGCTGCTCCAGCTCTGGGCTCTGAACTCTCCTTTCCTCCGTGCCTCGTCCGTCCTCTCCTCTTCTGATCCCTGGACCTCACCGCTTCCGACCTCCGCTCCTCTCCGCTTCCGACCCCCGCTCCTCGCCGCTTCCGACCTCCGCTCCTCGCGGGTCCCGATCTCTGCTCCACGCCAATCCCGACCTCCGCTCCACGTGGCTTCCGACCTCCGCTCCTCTCCGCTTCCGACCTCCGCTCCTCGCCGCTTCCGACCTCCGCTCCACGTGGCTTCCGACCTCCGCTCCACGCCAATCCCGACCTCCGCTCCTCGCGGGTCCCGATCTCTGCTCCACGCCAATCCCGACCTCCGCTCCACGTGGCTTCCCACCTCCGCTCCTCGCCGCTTCCCACCTCCGCTCCTCGCCGCTTCCGACCTCCGCTCCTCGCCGCTTCCCACCTCCGTTCCTCGCCGCTCCCGACCTCCGCTCTTCGCCGCTCCCGACCTCCGCTCCTCGCCGCTTACGACCTCCGCTCCACGTGGCTTCCCACCTCCGCTCCTCGCCGCTTCCCACCTCCGCTCCTCGCCGCTTCCGACCTCCGCTCCTCGCCGCTTCCCACCTCCGTTCCTCGCCGCTCCCGACCTCCGCTCTTCGCCGCTCCCGACCTCCGCTCCTCGCCGCTCCCGACCTCCGCTCCACGCCAATCCCGACCTCCGCTCCACGTGGCTTCCCACCTCCGCTCCTCGCCGCTTCCCACCTCCGCTCCTCGCCGCTTCCGACCTCCGCTCCTCGCCGCTCCCGACCTCCGCTCCTCGCCGCTCCCGACCTCCGCTCCTCGCCGCTCCCGACCTCCGCTCCTCGCCGCTCCCGACCTCCGCTCCTCGCCGCTCCCGACCTCCGCTCCTCGTCGCTCCCGACCTCCGCTCCACGTGGCTTCCGACCTCCGCTCCACGCCAATCCCGACCGCCGCTCCACGTGGCTTCCGACCTCCGCTCCTCGCCGTTTCCGACCTCCGCTCCTCGCCGCTCCCGACCTCCGCTCCACGTGGCTTCCCACCTCCGCTCCTCGCCGCTTCCCACCTCCGCTCCTCGCCGCTTCCCACCTCCGCTCCACGCCAATCCCGACCTCCGCTCCACGTGGCTCCCGACCTCCGCTCCAAGGCAATCCCGACCTCCGCTCCTCGCCGCTTCCGACCTCCGCTCCTCGCCGCTTCCGACCTCCGCTCCTCGCCGCTCCCGACCTCCGCTCCTCGCCGCTTCCGACCTCCGCTCCTCGCTAATCCCGACCTCCGCTCCTCGCCGCTCCCGACCTCCGCTCCTCGCTAATCCCGACCTCCGCTCCTCGCCGCTCCCGACCTCCGCTCCTCGCTAATCCCGACCTCCGCTCCTCGCCGCTCCCGACCTCCGCTCCTCGCGGGTCCCGACCTCCGCTCCTCGCTAATCCCGACCTCCGCTCCTCGCCGCTCCCGACCTCCGCTCCTCGCTAATCCCGACCTCCGCTCCTCGCCGCTCCCGACCTCCGCTCCTCGCTAATCCCGACCTCCGCTCCTCGCCGCTCCCGACCTCCGCTCCTCGCTAATCCCGACCTCCGCTCCTCGCGGGTCCCGACCTCCGCTCCTCGCTAATCCCGACCTCCGCTCCTCGCCGCTTCCGACCTCCGCTCCTCGCTAATCCCGACCTCCGCTCCTCGCCGCTCCCGACCTCCGCTCCTCGCTAATCCCGACCTCCGCTCCTCGCCGCTCCCGACCTCCGCTCCTCGCTAATCCCGACCTCCGCTCCTCGCCGCTCCCGACCTCCGCTCCTCGCCGCTCCCGACCTCCGCTCCTCGCCGCTCCCGACCTCCGCTCCTCGCCGCTCCCGACCTCCGCTCCTCGCCGCTCCCGACCTCCGCTCCTCGCCGCTCCCGACCTCCGCTCCTCGCCGCTCCCGACCTCCGCTCCTCGCCGCTTCCGACCTCTGCTCCTCGCCGCTCCCGACCTCCGCTCCTCGCCGCTCCCGACCTCCGCTCCTCGCCGCTTCCGACCTCTGCTCCTCGCCGCTCCCGACCTCCGCTCCACGTGGCTTCCGACCTCCGCTCCTCGCCGCTTCCGACCTCCGCTCCACGCCGCTCCCGACCTCCGCTCCTCGCCGCTCCCGACCTCCGCTCCACGTGGCTTCCGACCTCCGCTCCTCGCCGCTCCCGACCTCCGCTCCTCGCCGCTTCCGACCTCCGCTCCTCGCCGCTTCCCACCTCCGTTCCTCGCCGCTCCCGACCTCCGCTCCTCGCCGCTCCCGACCTCCGCTCCTCGCGGGTCCCGACCTCCGCTCCTCGCCATTTCCGACCTCCGCTCCTCGCCGCTCCCGACCTCCGCTCCTCGCCGCTCCCGACCTCCGCTCCACGTGGCTTCCGACCTCCGCTCCTCGCCGCTTCCGACCCCCGCTCCTCGCCGCTCCCGACCTCCGCTCCTCGCCGCTCCCGACCTCCGCTCCTCACCGCTCCCGACCTCCGCTCCTCGCAGCTTCCGACCTCCGCTCCTCGCCGCTTCCGACCTCCGCTCCACGCGGCTTCCGACCTCCGCTCCTCGCGGGTCCCGACCTCCGCTCCTCGCCATTTCCGACCTCCGCTCCTCGCCGCTCCCGACCTCCGCTCCTCGCGGGTCCCGACCTCCGCTCCTCGCCATTTCCGACCTCCGCTCCTCGCCGCTCCCGACCTCCGCTCCTCGCTAATCCCGACCTCCGCTCCTCGCGGGTCCCGACCTCCGCTCCTCGCCATTTCCGACCTCCGCTCCTCGCCGCTCCCGACCTCCGCTCCTCGCTAATCCCGACCTCCGCTCCTCGCCGCTTCCGACCCCCGCTCCTCGCCGCTTCCGATCTCCGCTCATCGCCGCTCCCGACCTCCGCTCCTCGCCGCTTCCGACCCCCGCTCCTCGCCGCTTCCGACCTCCGCTCCTCGCCGCTTCCGATCTCCGCTCATCGCCGCTCCCGGCCTCCGCTCCTCGCCGCTTCCGACCCCCGCTCCTCGCCGCTCCCGGCCTCCGCTCCTCGCCGCTTCCGACCCCCGCTCCTCGTCGCTCCCGACCTCCGCTCCTCGCCGCTTCCGATCTCCGCTCATCGCCGCTCCCGACCTCCGCTCCTCGCCGCTTCCGATCTCCGCTCATCGCCGCTCCCGACCTCCGCTCCTCGCCGCTTCCGACCCCCGCTCCTCGCCGCTTCCGACCTCCGCTCCTCGCCGCTTCCGACCTCCGCTCCTCGCCGCTTCCGATCTCCGCTCATCGCCGCTCCCGACCTCCGCTCCTCGCCGCTTCCGACCCCCGCTCCTCGCCGCTTCCGACCTCCGCTCCTCGCCGCTTCCGATCTCCGCTCATCGCCGCTCCCGGCCTCCGCTCCTCGCCGCTTCCGACCCCCGCTCCTCGCCGCTTCCGACCTCCGCTCCTCGCCGCTCCCGGCCTCCGCTCCTCGCCGCTTCCGACCCCCGCTCCTCGTCGCTCCCGTCCTTCCGACCTCCGCTCCTCGCCGCTCCCGGCCTCCGCTCCTCGCCGCTTCCGACCTCCGCTCCTCGCCGCTTCCGACCTCCGCTCCTCGCCGCTCCCGGCCTCCGCTCCTCGCCGCTCCCGACCTCCGCTCCTCGCCGCTCCCGACCTCTGCTCCTCGCCGCTTCCCACCTCCGCTCCTCGCCGCTCCCGACCTCTGCTCCTCGCCGCTCCCGACCTCTGCTCCTCGCCGCTCCCGACCTCTGCTCCTCGCCGCTTCCGACCTCCGCTCCTCGCCGCTCCCGACCTCCGCTCCTCGCCGCTTCCGACCTCCGCTCCTCGCCGCTCCCGACCTCCGCTCCTCGCCGCTCCCGGCCTCCGCTCCTCGCCGCTCCCGACCTCCGCTCCTCGCCGCTCCCGGCCTCCGCTCCTCGCCGCTTCCGACCCCCGCTCCTCGTCGCTCCCGACCTTCCGACCCCCGCTCCTCGTCGCTCCCGACCTCCGCTCCTCGCCGCTTCCGACCTCCGCTCCTCGCCGCTCCCGGCCTCCGCTCCTCGCCGCTCCCGACCTCCGCTCCTCGCCGCTCCCGACCTCCGCTCCTCGCCGCTTCCCACCTCCGCTCCTCGCCGCTCCCGACCTCTGCTCCTCGCCGCTCCCGACCCCCGCTCCTCGCCGCTCCCGACCTCTGCTCCTCGCCGCTCCCGACCTCCGCTCCTCGCCGCTCCCGACCTCTGCTCCTCGCCGCTCCCGACCTCCGCTCCTCGCCGCTCCCGACCTCCACATTGTTGATTCTGCTGCTGCGGTGGATAGCGTTTTTTGATTTGCTCACAGCTCCAGCCTCGTGCTCCAAACTCCAAACTTCAAACTCCAAACTGCTCCTCTGACTGTCCCGTGAAGTCGGGCTTTTTTTGATTTGCCCACAGCTCCAAATGGCAAATGGCTGCCCGTGATAAGCGAGATGTTATCAGTGGTGGGGCAGCACTGACAGCCATAAAAGAATCTAACATGTGTTACTGCAATGATTGCAAACGCTTGCAACTAGTTTAAATGTGGATGAATAATACAACATATGTGCTTTTCTTTCACAGAACAGTCACATAAAATACTGTCACAGTTCTGTTTCCTGTTACTGAGTCAGACACATTTCAATTTTAGTTTGTGCATGGTGGTAACTTCTCACTGATACCTTAATACAGATAAAGACCATTTTGACATTCAAGTCAATGATGAACCCAGCAGACTGCCAGAACAGCATTACTCGGAGCTGACAGAAATCAGCGTGTAGGGCACTACGTCTGTCAGTATCGGAGTCAGATAGTCAGTGTCATGTAAACACATTATAGGCATCAGTCGAAATGTGACTGGAGGCATCAGTCGACACGTAACCAAGCTGCCATTCAGCCTTGGCCAACAAACCCATCTCTTCCGTCTAGCGGGCAGAGTAATTCTGGAGAATCTCATTCCTCAATAAAAATAAATAAATAATTTTTACATCATCAACATAAACAGTCCCTCGAAGTCGAGACTTGCTTCCATTCTAGAATTCAACAGAGAAGGACTACGGGTTTAATTAAGAGGGGGAACATAGAGTACGAGAGGAAGCTTGCAGGGAACGTAAAAACTGATTGCAAAAGCTTCTATAAATATGTGAAGAGAAAAAGATGAGTGAAGACGTAGGTCCATTGCAGTCGGATTCAGATGAATTTATAATGGGGAACAAAGAAATGGCAGACCAATTGAACAAATATTTTGGTTCTGCCTTCACGAAGGAAGACACAAATAACCTTCCGAATGTACTAGGGGATAGTGGGTCGAGTGAGAAGGAGGAACTGAAGGATATCCTTATTAGGCAGGAAATTGTGTTAGGGAAACTGATGGGATTGAAGACCGATAAATCCCCGGGGCTTGATAATCTGCACCCCAGAGTACTTAAGGAAGTGGCCCTAGAAATAGTGGATGCATTGGTGATCATTTCCCAAGAGTCTATCGACTCTGGATCAGTTCCTATGGACTGGAGGGTAGCTAATGTAACACCACTTCTTAAAAAAGGAGGGATATAGAAAACGGGTAATTATAGACCGGTTAGCCTGACATCAGTAATGGAGAAAATGTTGGGATCAATCATTAAGGATGAAATAGCAGCGCATTTGGATAGCAGTGACAGGATCGGTCCAAGTCAGCATGGATTTATGAAAGGGAAATCATGCTTGATGAATCTTCTGGAATTTTTTGAGGATGTAACTAGCAGAGTGGACAAGGGATAACCAGTGGATGTGGTGCATTTGGACTTTCAAAAGGCGTTTGACAAGGTCCCGCACAAAAGATTGGTGTGCAAAATCTAGTATGGTATTGGGGGCAATGTACTGACGTGGATAGAGAACTGGTTGACAGACAGGAAGCAGAGAGTCGGGATAAACGGGTCCTTTTCAGAATGGCAGGCAGTAACTAGTGGAGTGCCGCAGGGCTCAGTGCTGGGACCCCAGCTCTTTACAATATACATTAACGATTTAGATGAAGGAATTGAGTGTAGCATCTCCAAGTTTGCAGATGACACTAAACTGGGTGGCGGTGTGAGCTGTGAGGAGGACGCTAAGAGGCTGCAGGGTGACTTGGACAGATTAGGTGAGTGGGCAAATGCATGGCAGATGTAGTCTTATGTGGATAAATGTGAGGTTATCCACTTTGGTGGCAAAAACACGAAGGCAGAATATTATCTGAATGGTGGCAGATTAGGAAAAGGGGAGGTGCAACGAGACCTGGGTGTCATGGTACATCAGTCATTGAAGGTTGGCATGTAGGTACAGCAGGCGGTGAAGAAGGCAAATGGCATGTTGGCCTTCATAGCTAGGGGATTTGAGAATAGGAGCAGGGAGGTCTTACTGCAGTTGTACAGGGCCTTGGTGAGGCCTCGCCTGGAATATTGTGTTCAGTTTTGTTCTCCCAATCTGAGGAAGGATGTTCTTGCTAATGAGGGAGTGCAGCAAAGGTTCACCAGACTGATTCCCGGGATGGCTGGACTGACGTATGAGGAGAGGCTGGATCAACTGGGCCTTTATTCACTAGAGTTTAGAAGGATGAGAGGGGATCTCATAGAAACGTATAAGATTCTGACGGGACTGGACAGGTTAGATGTGGGAAGAATGTTCCCGATGTTGGGGAAGTCCAGAACCAGGGGACATAGTCTTAGGATAAGGGGTAGGCCATTTAGGATTGAGATGAGGAGAAACTTCTTCACTCAGAGAGTTGTTAACCTGTGGAATTCACTGCCGCAGAGAGTTGTTGAAGCCAGTTCATTGGATATATTCAAGAGGGAGTTAGATATGGCCCTTACGGCTAGAGAGAACACGAGGTATGGAGAGAAAGCAGGAAAAGGGTACTGAGGGAATTCTTATTGAATGGCGATGCAGGCTCGAAGGGCCGAATGGCCTACTCCTGCATCTATTTTTTATGTTTCTATGTTTCTAAAAGTGAGTTCTCAGGTGGCTGTACAGTCCAATGTGGTAATTACAGTGTCTGTCACAGGTGGGGCAGAGAGTGGTTGAAGGAAAGGGTGGGTGGGGAGCCTGGTTTGCCACACACTCCTTCCGCTGTCTATGCTTGATTTCCACATGTTCTTGGCGACGAGACTCGAGGTGTTCAGCACCCTCCCGGATGCTCTTGCTCCACTTTGGGCAGTCATGGGCCAGGGATTTCTAGGTGCTGGTGGGGATGTTGCACTTTATCAAGGAGACTTTGAAGGTGTCCTTGAAACGTTTCCTCTGCCCACCTGAGGCTCTCTTGCCATGTTGGAGCTCCGAGTAGAGCGCTTGCTTAGGAAGTCTAGTGTCGGGCATGCGGACGATGTGGGCTGCCCAACAGAGCTGGTTGAGCATGGTCAGTGCTTCAATGCTGGGGGATGTTGGCCTGAGCGAGAACACGGACGTTGGTGCGACTATCCTCCCAATGAATTTGCAGGATCTTGCGGAGGCAGCATTAGTGGTACTGCTCCAGCGCTTTGAGATGTCTGCTGTATATAGTCCACATTTTTGAGCCATATAAAAGGGCGGGTATCACTACTGTCCTGTAGACCATAAGCTTGGTGCCAGATTTGGGGTCCTGGTCTTCAAATACTCTCTTCCTCAGGCAACCGAAGGATGCGCTGACACACTGGAGGCGGTGTTGGACCTCATCATCGATGTCTGCCCTTGCTGATAGTAGGCTCCCTAGGTACGGAAAATGGTCCACGTTGTCCAAGGCCGCGCCGTGGATTTTGATGACTGGGGGGGCAATGCTGTGTGACGGGGTCAGGTTGGTGGAGGACCTTTGTCGTATGGATGTTTGGATGTTTAGTGTAAAGCCCATACATTCATACGCCTTGGTGAAGGTGTTGACGATGGCTTGGTGTTCGGCCTCTGAGTGTGCGCAGACTCAAGCGTCGTCCGCGTACTGTAGTTCGATGATAGAGGATGGGTCTTCTCCCTGTGGCTGAAGAGCTCCTCCAAGAGTAGCAATGCGGATTCTGCCCACAAAGGGGTACAACGGACATGATCTTCACCACGCGACAACTGCAAGAGAAATGCAGGGAACAGCATCAACCCTTGTACATGACCTTCTTTGACCTCACCAAGGCCTTTGACACTGTCAACTGTGAGGGACTATGGAGCATCCTCCTCCATTTTGGCTGCCCCCAAAAGTTTGTCACCATCCTCCGCCTGCTCCACGATGACATGCAAGCCGTGATCCTGACCAACAGATCTACCACAGATCCAATCACGTCCGGACTGGGGTCAAGCAGGGTTGCGTCATCGCACCAACTTGCATTTATACAACATATTTCATGACCTCAGGACATCCCAAAGCGTTTGCAGCCAGTGAAGTACAATTTGAAGTGTAGCCATTGTGGTAATGTTGGAAACACAGCAGTCAATTTGCGGACAGCAAGTTCCCACAAACAGCAATGCATAAACAACCAGATGATCTGTTTAAGTAATGCAGGTTAAGCGATCAATATTGGCAGGACAATTCCACTGCTCTTCTTCAAATAATGCCTTGGGATCTTATAGGTCCACTTGAGGGCAGACAGCACTCCCTCAGTACTGCACTGAAATGTCAGTCTGGATTATGTGCTCAAGTCTCTGGAGTGGAGCTTGAACCCATGACCTTCTGACTCAGAGGCAAGAATGCTACCACTAAGCCCCGGCTGACGTTAGTGGCTAAGTTAGCAAACAAAAAAACCTCCTCGCTATGACTCCAACATGACAACAGCCTCCAGAATTAAATATTTAGATGATACAACAGCCACTGTCTCTTAACGAGGGTCTGAGCTCAAAACAGAATGAACTGTTAAACTGGTATAAAATGACTGCACATTAAAATAAAAGATTTATATATTTAATTCATTTTTAAAAGCTGACTTCAAATTCACAGTATAATCAGTAGGTTCTTTAGCGCTCCACACCTATTTCTGAGTAAAGGTTCAATCAGTAGCTAACCTCACAGTGAGTGGCTAAGGTTTCGGATATCTTCAGACTGTTAACGCACTCATATGAGATTTCTATGACCACTATTTTAGTGAAGGGACGAAGTCATGAAGATGGAGAAATTACATCGAAATGTGTGACCTGTTTCTCTATTAGATGTCATCCATGGCATGGTGGTAGTGCTCTCACCTCTGAGTCAGAAGGCTGTGGCTCTAAGCCCCATTGCAGACACTGGAGCTCGTAATCTAGGCTGTACTTCAGCACAATGTTGCACTGGTAGAGGTGCAGGCTTTTGGATGAGACGTTAAACCAAGTAGTTAGACAGACATAAAAGATCCCTTGGAACTATTTCAAAGAAGAGTAGGGGCGTTCTCCCGATGTTCAGAACAACATTTATCCCTCAATCAACATCCCTAAAATAGATTATCTGGTTATTTATCTAATTTAATTGCTGTTTGTGGGACCTCGCTGTGCGCAAATTGGCTGCCATGTTTCCTACATTACAACATTTTCAAAAATACTTCATTGGCTGCACAACTCTTTGTAAATTCCTGAGATTGCAAAAGGTGCTATAGGAACACAGGTTCATCGTTTCTAAATATTGTTAACAGTAATTGTAGGCTGCTGTCTATAAAACCAGTTCAAACCGGTTGTGCAATTAACAAAGTATATGGCTGACACAGAAACATAGAAAATAGATGCAGGAGTAGGCCATTCAGCTCTTCGAGCCTGCACCAACATTCAATATGATCATGGCTGATCATGCAACTTCAGTACTCTACTCCTGCCTTCTCTCCATACCCCTTGATCCCTTTAGCCATAAGGGCCACATCTAACTCCCTTTTGAATATATCCAACGAACTAGCCACAACAACTTTCTGTGGTAGAGAATTTCACAGGTTCACAATTCTCTGAGTGAAGAAGTTTCTCCTCATCTCGGTCCTAAATGGCTTACCCCTTATCCTTAGACTGTGACCCCTGGCTCCGGACTTCCCCAACATCGGGAACATTCTTCTTGCATCTAACCTGTCCAATTCCGTCAGAATTTTATATGTTTCTATAAGGTCCGCTGTCATTCTTCTAAATTCCAGTGAATATAAGCCTAGTTGATCGAGTCTTTCTTCATATGTCAGTCCTGCCATCCCAGGAATCAGCCTGGTGAACCTTCGCTGCACTCCCTCAATAGCAAGAATGTCCTACCTCAGATTAGGAGACCAAAACTGCACACAATACTCAAAGTGTGGTCTCACCAAGGCCCTGTACAACTGCAGTAAGACCTCCCTGCTCCTATACTCAAATCCTCTCGCTATGAAGGCCAACATGCCATTTGCCTTCTTAAGAACATAAGAACATAAGAATTAGGAACAGGAGTAGGCCATCTAGCCCCTCGAGCCTGCTCCGCCATTCAATAAGATCATGGCTGATCTGGTCGTGGACTCAGCTCCACTTACCCGCCCTCTCCCTGTAACCCTTAATTCCCTTATTGCTTAAAAATCTATCTATCTTTGACTTGAAAACATTCAATGAGCCAGCCTCAACTGCTTCCTTGGGCAGAGAATTCCACAGATTCACAACCCTCTGGGAGAAGAAATTCTTTCTCAACTCGGTTTTAAATTGGCTCCCCCGTATTTTGAGGCTGTGCCCCCTAGTTCTAGTCTCCCCCACCAATGGAAACAACCTCTCTGCCTCTATCTTGTCTATCCCTTTCATGATTTTAAATGTTTCTATAGGATCACCCCTCATCCTTCTGAACTCCAAGGAGTAAAGACCCAGTCTACTCAATCTATCATCATAAGGTAACCCCCTCATTTCTCGAATCAGCCTAGTGAATCGTCTCTGTATCCCTTCCAAAGCTAGTATATCCTTCCTTAAGTAAGGTGACCAAAACTGCATGCAGTACTCCAGGTGCGGCCTTACCAATACCTTATACAGTTGCAGCAAGACCTCCCTGCTTTTGTACTCCATCCCTTTCGCAATGAAGTCCAACATTCCATTTGCCTTCCTGATTACCTGCTGCACCTGCAAACTAACTTTTTGGGATTCATGCACAAGGACCCCCAGGTCCCTCTGCACCACAGCATGTTGTAATTTCTCCCCATTCAAATAATATTCCCTTTTCCAAGGTGGATGACCTCACACTTTCCAACATTGTATTCCATCTGCCAAACCTTAGCCCATTCGCTTAACCTATCCAAATCTCCTTGCAGCCTCTCTGAGTCCTCTACACAACCCGCTTTCCCACTAATCTTTGTATCATCTGCAAATTTTGTTGCACTACACTCTGTCCCCTCTTCTAGGTCATCTATGTATATTGTAAACAGTTGTGGTCCCAGTACTGATCCCTGTGACACACCACTAACCACTGATTTCCAACCGGAAAAGGATCCATTTATCCCGACTCTCTGCTTTCTGTTCGCCAGCCAATTCTCTATCCATGCTAATACATTTCCTCTGACTCTGCGTACCTTTATCTTCTGCAGTAACCTTTTGTGTGGCACCTTATCGAATGCCTTTTGGAAATCTAAATACACCACATCCATCGGTACACCTCTATCCACCATGCCCGTTATATCCTCAAAGAATTCCAGTAAGTTAGTTAAACATGATTTCCCTTTCATGAATCCATGCTGCGTCTGCCTGATTGCACTATTCCTATCCAGATGTCCCGCTATTTCTTCCTTAATGATAGTTTCAAGCATTTTCCCCACTACAGATGTTAAACTAACCAGCCTATAGTTACCTGCCTTTTGCCTGCCCCCTTTTTTAAACAGAGGCGTTACATTAGTTGCGCTCTAATCCGCTGGTACCTCCCCAGAGTCCAGAGAATTTTGGTAGATTATAACAAATGCATCTGCTATAACTTCCGCCATCTCTTTTAATACCCTGGGATGCATTTCATCAGGACCAGGGGACTTGTCTACCTTCAGTCCCATTAGTCTGTCCAGCACTACCTCCCTAGTGATAGTGATCATCTCAAGGTCCTCCCTTCCCACATTCCTATGACCAGCAATTTTTGGCATGGTTTTTGTGTCTTCCACTGTGAAGACGGAAGCAAAATAATTGTTTAAGGTCTCAGCCATTTCCACATTTCCCATTATTAAATCCCCCTTCTCATCTTCTAAGGGACCAACATTTACTTTAGTCACTCTTTTCACTTTCTTCACTGCCTGCTGTACCTGCATGCCAACTTTCAATGATTGATGTACCATGACACCCAGGTCTCGTTGCACCTCCCCTTTTACTAATCTGTCACCATTCAGATACTATTCTGCCTTCCTATTTTGGCCCCCAACGTGGATAACCTCACATTTATCTACAGTATACTACATCTGCCATGCATTTGCCCATCACCTAACCTGTCCAAGTCACCTTGCAGCCTCTTAGCATCCTCCTCACAGCTCACACTGCCACCTATCTTAGTGTCATCTGCAAACTTGGACATATGTTATATTCAATTTCTTCGTCTAAATCATTAATGTATATTGTTACATTCTTACATTCTAGTTGTGTAACTACAGGAGTTACAACAGGGAATGTAGCCCAACGGTTAGAGAGATACCTGAGGATAGAAAGCAAAAAGGAAACAATGGATTTTGTTGTATGGTAAATGTCAATCGCTGTATATCCAAGGGATCCATGCTGGCACTTCTTTATTACAAATGATTTGGACATAGGCAAAAGAGGAATGACGTTGAAGTTTGCTGCTGATACCAAAATAAGGGGCATGGCAAACTATGGGAGGAATGCATAAGATTGCCAGAGGACATAGACAGATTATTGGAGTGGGCAGAAGGATTCAATGCAGAGATATGTGAAGTCGTACGCTTAGTGGAAAAGAGGAATGAAAGGAAGTATACTCTAAACTATACGACACTTAATGAGAGGAGGGACAGAGAGATCTAGGGATACAGATACAATGACATTAAAGGTGGGAGTGCAGGTAGAAAAGCTTGGTTTGATACATCGAGGCATTGAATGTAAAAGCAATGTTGAATTTGCACAAGATGTTAGTTAGGTCAATCGGAATATTGTACGCAGTTCTGGGCATCTCCTCACCAATGTTCCCTCTAAGCTGCGTGGTTGCACAGCTGAGTGCGGGTTCTGCCTGGGACCGATTTTTACACTGTTAAATTTTGCACATGCACGAAACTGTGCATGGGCCGCGCAGCCCCTTAAAAGGGCTGAGCACCCAAAATAAAATTAGGGGGAACATTGCTCCTCACAGAAAGGATAATGGAGCCATGGAAAGGACGCGTTGAAGAGTCAGTAGAATGATACCTGGGAAAAGAGGCTATAGTTATGAAAGGAAACATGAACAGTTGTTACACACTGGAACAAAGAAGATAAATGAAGAGAAATAAATACATGTATTTATATAGTGCCTTTCATGAACCCTTATATTGGAAAGCCAATTGGATGATGCTTGATGGTCAGTAAAATCAATCTTTTTTCCCATCTTCAGTATTTACATAAGAACATACATAAGAACATAAAAAATAGGAGCTGGAGTAGGCCATACGGCCCTCGAGCCTGCTCCGCCATTCAATAAGATCATGGCTGATCCGATCATGGGCTCAGCTCCACTTCCCTGCCCGCTCCCCATAACCCCTTATCCCTTTATCGTTTAAGAAACTGTCTATTTCTGTCTTAAATTTATTCAATGTCCTGGCTACCTCAGCTCTCTGAGGCAGAGAATTCCACAGATTTACAACCCTCTGAGAGAAGAAATTTCTCCTCATCTCTGTTTAAAATGGGCGGCCCCTTATTCTAAGATCATGCCCTCTAGTTCTAGTCTCCCCTATCAGTGGAAACATCCTCTCTGCATCCATCTTGTCAAGCCCCCTCATAATCTTATATGTTTCGATAAGATCACCTCTTATTCTTCTGAATTCCAATGAGTAGAGGCCCAACCTACTCAACCTTTCCTCATTAGTCAACCCCCTCATCCCCGGAATCAACCTAGTGAATCTTCTCTGAACTGCCTCCAAAGCAAGTATATCCTTTCGTAAATATGGAAACCAAAATTGCATGCAGTATTCCAGGTGTGGCCTCACCAATACCCTGTATAGCTGTAGCAAGACTTCCCTGCTTTTATACTCCATCCCCTTTGCAATAAAGGCCAAGATACCATTGGCCTTCCTAATCACTTGCTGTACCTGCATGCTATTCTTTTGTGTTTCATGCACAAGTACCCCCAGGTCCCGCTGTACTGCAGAACTTTGCAATCTTTCTCCGTTTAAATAATAACTTGCTCTTTGATTTTTTTCTGACAAAATGCATGACCTCACACTTCCCGACATTATACTCCATCTGCCAAATTTTTGGCCATTCACTTAGCCTATGTCCTTTTGCAGATTTTTTGTGTCCTCCTCACACATTGCTTTTCCTCCCATCTTTGTATCATCAACAAACTTGGCTAAGTTACACTCAGTCTCTTCTTCCAAGTCGTTAATATAGATTGTAAATAGTTGGGGTCCCAACGCTGATTCCTGCAGCACCCCACTAGTTACTGATTGCCAACCAGAGAATGAACCATTTATCCCGACTCTCTGTTCTATGTTAGTTAGCCAATCCTCTATCCATGCTAATATATTACCCCCAACCGTGTGAACTTTTATATTGTGTCGTAACCTTTTGTGTGGCACCTTGTCAAATGCCTTCTGGAAGTTCAAATACACTAAATCCACTGGTTTCCTTTTATCCACCCTGTTCTCTACATCCTCAAAGAACTCCAACAAACTTTTTCAACTATGACTTCCCCTTCATAAATCCATGCTGACTCTGCCTGACCGAATTTTGCTTTTCCAAATGTCCTGCTACTGCTTCTTTAATAATGGACTCCAACATCTTCCCAACCACAGATGTTAGGCTCACTGGTCTATAGTTTTCTGCTTTTTGTCTGCCTCCTTTTTTATATTGGGGTGTTACATTTGCAGTTTTACAATCTGCTGGGACCTCCACAGAATCCAGGGAATTTTGGTAAATTACAATCAATGCATCCACAATCCCTGCCGTTACTTCTCTTAAGTCCCTAGGATGCAAACCATCAGGTCGAGGGGATTTATCTGCCTTTAGTCCCATTATCTTACTGAGTACCACCTCCTTAGTGAATGTGATTATGTTAAGTTCCTTCCCCCCTATAGCCCCTTGACTAACCACTGTTGGAATATTGTTAGTGTCCTCTACCGTAACGACTGATACAAAATATTTGTTCAGAGTTTCTGCCATCTCCATGTTCCCCATTACTAATTCCTCAGTCTCGTCCTCTAAGGGACCAACATTTACTTTAGCCACTCTTTTCCTTTTTATATAACTATTCAAAGAAAATGACAACAAGAAGTTATTTTTTAATAATCCAATGATTATTCTCCCAGGCTTGCTTGTAGCAGTGTCCAGGAGATTAATCTTCAATTCCTGGGGACAACAGGACAATCCTGGAGGTTTGGCAATCTTATTTGGGAGAGATTCGAGCATGCAACCAATGCTTAGGGGCCCACAGACCAGTAGAGGCCAGTACCTTCGGGAAATAAAAATGAAAAAGCAATTAAAAGAAACGGTACATAACCAGAATGAATTCCAGTGTATCTGTGTGTTCACATTCGGTGCCTTCAGTAGCGTTTCCAGCAGTGAGTCAACTATTTGGCTGAAATTTCAAACAAGGCCTTCTGCATCTAAAACACATCCAAATTTTAATGATACAGTTGGAGCCAATCTGCCACCAGATACAATTCTACCAGGAGGAATACATTTATTGGCAAGCCTTCTCCTTCCAGGCAAGATTTCAATGCACTGGTGATTTTGCTAATTTTTGCAGTTGCTATCCTTACTCTCTCAGTGTAATTTTATAGCATGTTTGCTTCCCTTTTAAAATATATTGTAAGCAATGTAGGGCTCTCGGAGGGCAATTGTATCACATGGAATGGCTGAAATGTCATATCTGTTATGTTCATAATAAAGTGGTGCAACTGAGCACTGTAGACGTCAGTAAATGTGACCTTAGTTCCTTTATTCTAACTCCAGAGTGTTGGTACAGCATGGGAGACCTGCTTATATTCAATGCTCCAAAGGGATGCTGGGATCCCTTGGGACTCCAACAAGTACGCCCTCAGGTGGCAGTATAATACTGGTTACATAGGGTTGCATACATAACATCACTCCCTCCCAAAGTCAATAGTACACTTATTTTTCACTCCCTAGTCGATCGTCTCGGTACAAATGCAGGTGTCAGTGAGTTGGTTGGTTCTTCATTGGGCTGTTGTGCAGCTGGCCTTGCTGGGCTGCTGGGGATGGTGAGTTCAGCTTCGTGGTCAACCGTGATGTCGGTTGCCACTTGTGTGTGTGTTGGAGGGTCAAAGTTGGTGGTGTCCTCTTCGGGTTGCTCGTGGCTGTCTGTGAATCGTAGTTTGGTTTGGTCCAAATGTTTTCTGCATGTTAGTCCATTTGTGAGTTTGACCTGAAACACCCTACTCCTTTCTATGACAGTGCCAGCAAGCCATGTTGGACCATGTCCATAGTTGAGTAAAAATACAGGGCCATTGATTTCAATATCGCGTGGCAAATTTGCTCGATCGTGGTACATGCTTTATTGATGCCGCCTGTCCTCGACGTGATCATGGAGATCAGGGTGGACAAGAGAGAGCCTTGTTTTGAGTGTCCTTTTCATGAGCAGCTTGGCTGGGGGAACCCCGGTGAGCGAGTGGGTCTGCTGTGGTAGCTGAGCAGGACTTGGGACAGGCGGGTCTGCAGGGAGCCTTCCGACACACGTTTCAAGCTTTGCTTGATGGTTTGGACTGCCTGTTCTGCCTGGCCGTTGGATGCGGGCTTGAACGGGATACATGTGACGTGCTTGATCCCATTGCGGGTCATGAATTCCTTGAATTCAGCACTGGTGAAGCACGGCCCATTGTCGCTGACAGGGACATCAGGCAGGCCATGCGTGGCAAACATAGCTCGTAGGTTTTCGATGGTGGCAGTGGACGTGCTTACAGACATTATTACACATTCAATCCATTTTGAATAAGCATCCACAACAATCAAAAACATTTTGTATCGAAACGGGCCAGCAAAGTCAACGTGGATCCTAGACCACAGTTTGGAGGGCCATGACCACAAACTTAGCGGTGCCTCCCTGGGAGCATTGCTCAGTTGAGAGCAAGTGTTGCATTGGCGCACGCAAGACTCCAAATCTGAGTCGATGCCGGGTCACCATACATGGAATCTGGCTATAGCTTTCATCATTACCATGCCTGGGTGGGTACTGTATTGGTCGCGTATGAATGTTTCCCTGCCTTTCTTGGGCAAAATTACGCGATTACCCCACAAAAGACAGTCCGCCTGAATGAACATTTCGTCTTTACGCCGCTGGAACGGCTTGATCTCTTCATGCATCTCCGCTGGGACGCTCGACCAGCTCCCATGGAGGACGCAGTTTTTTTTACAAGGGACAGTAAGGGATCCTGGCTGGTTCAGGTCCTGATCTGGCGGTCCATAATGGGTGACTTTTCGTTTTCAAATGCATCCATCACCAAGAGCAAGTTTGCAGGCTGTGCCATTTCCACCCCGGTGGTGGGCAATGGTAGCCGACTGAGAGCATTGGCGCAGTTCTCTGTGCCAGGTCTATGGCAGATTACGTAGTTGTATGCAGACAGCGTGAGCGCCCATCTTTGGATGCAAGCAGAGGCATTGGTATTAATCCCTTTGCTCTCTGAGAATAGTGATATGAGCGGCTTATGGTCAGGTTTTAACTCAAACTTAAGACCAAACAGATACTGGTGCATTTTTTTTTACCCCGTAAACGCATGCCAAGGCTTCTTTTTCAATCATGCTGTAGGCCCTTTCAGCCTTGGACAAACTCCTGGACACATAGGCGACCGGTTGCAATGTTCCCGATTCGTTTGCTTGTTGTAACACACACCCGACCCCGTACGAAGACACATCGCAAGCTAGCACTGAACGTTTACATGGGTTATATAGAACAAGCAGTTTGTTGGAACATGACAGATTTCTGGCTTTCTCAAAGGCAGCCTCTTGTGATTTCCCGCATACCCAGTCACCTCCCTTGTGTAGCAACACTTTTAGGGGTTCTAGCAAGGTGCTTAACCCGGGTAGGAAATTATCAAAATAATTGAGGAGTCCCAGGAACGACCGCAGCTCCGTCACGTTCTGTGGTCTCGACACGTTCTTGATGGCCTCCGTGTTGGCGTTGGTGGGTCTGATGCCGTCTGCTGCAATTCTTCTTCCTAAGAATTCGATCTCTGGCACCAGGAAAACACACTTCGAGCGTTTCAACCTGAGTCCCACACGATCTAGCCAACTTAAAACCTCTTCCAGCTTCTTCAAGTGTTCGATGGTGTCCTGATCTGTGATCAATATGTCGTCCTGGAAAACCATGGTGCGCGGAACGGACTTTAGCAGGCTCTCCATGTTCCTTTGAAAAATAGCCGCGGCCGATCGAATCCCAAACGGGCATCTATTGTAGATGAACAGACCTTTGTGCGTGTTGATGCAGGTGAGGCCTTTCGAAGATTCCGCCAGCTCCTGCGTCATGTAGGCCGAGGTCAAGTCCAACTTGGTGAACGTCTTTCCTCCAGCCAGGGTCGCAAATAGGTCGTCAGCTTGGGTAGCGGGTACTGGTCCTGCAGCGAAAAACGGTTAATCGTTACTTCCATCATGGGAGACTTTTACTGCTGCGCTGCCAATTACAGGGATCAGCTCTTTAGTGTAAGTTCTCAGCTTAGTGTGAATGGGGCTAAGCTTGGGCCTGTGTATCTTGCTGCACCACAGCCTGTCGAAGGCCTTTTTGCTCATGATAGACTGACTCGCATCCATGTCCAGTTCCATGGATACTGGAATTCCATCCAGTTCGACTTTTAACATGGTCGGTGGACATTTCGTGGTGATGGTGTGTACCCTGTACACTTCTGTCTCCTCGGTTCGAGTCTCTAGTTCAGTTTGATCCGCCATGGATCAATCTTCCTCTACCACGTGGTGGTTTGCAGGGTTTGCAGCTCGTCTGCACATTTGCTGAAGGTGTCCCATTGTTCCACAGCCTTTGCACACATAGTGTTTGAAGCAGCATTGATGGGCTCGATGATCACCTCCGCAGCACCAACAAGGTGTTAACTGCCTCGCATTAACGTTTGATGGCGGACTCTGGGTCATCTGAGGTCATGCAGCTGCAGGCATGTACGTTCTGCCATATGCATTCCTGCCTGAAAACGATGTTACTTTGTGTACAGTACTTGCCGAAACCTCTTTATGCTGCGAAATTTGTTTGGTGTTATCGCTGGTGGACATAAATGCCTGGGCTATCGTTATGGCTTTGCTCAGGTTCGATGTTTCAACAGTCAATAGTTTGTGAAGGATAACCTCATGGCCAATGCCAAGCACAAAAAAGTCTCTTAGCATTTTCTCCAGGAATCCATCAAATTTGCAGTGTCCTGCAAGGCGCCTCAGTTCAGTGATGTAGCTCGCCACTTCCTGGCCTTCAGACCGCTGACATGTGTAAAATCGATACCTTGCCATCAGAACGCTCTCCTTTGGATTTAGGTGCTCCCGGACCAGCAGACACAATTCTTCATATGATTTGGTTGCTAGTTTCATCGGAGCAAGAAGATTCTTCATGAGGCCATGGGTTGTTGCCCCGCAGACGGTGAGGACAATCGCCCTTCGTTTGGCAGCATTCACATTCCCTTCCAGCTTGTTGGCCACGAAGTATTGGTCGAGTCGCTCCACGAAGGCCTCCCAATCGTCCCCTTCTGAGAATTTCTCCAGGATACCAACAGTTCTCTGCATTTTCTTGTGATATTTCGTTATCTCGTCGCCAGTTGTTATATTCATTATAAAGTGGTGTAACTGAGCACTGTAGACGTGAGTAAGTGTGACCTTAGTTCCTTTATTCTAACTCCAGAGTGTCGGTACAGCATGGAAGGCCTGTTTATATATAATGCTCCCAAGGGATGCTGGAATCCCTTGGAACTCCAACAGGTATTCCCTCAGGTGGCGATATAATACTGGTTACATAGGGTTGTATACATAACAATATCGACCAAGGAGGTTTCATCCCTCGTTTATGCTGAGTTGACCAACCTTAAAGAAAGACTTACATTTATACAGTGCCTTTCATGACTTCAGGACGTTCCAAAGCACTTTACAGCCAATGAAGTACTTTTGAAGTGTGGTCACTGTTGTAATATAGGAGATGTAGTAGATAGATATTGGCCAGGACTCCGGTGAGAACATCCTTGCTCTTCTTCATATGGGATATTTTATGTCCAGCTTAGAAGGCAGACAGGGCTTTGATTTAACATCTCACCTGAAAGATAACATCTCCAACAGTGCAGCACTCCTTCAGTACCGCACTGTGAGCGCAGCCTAGATTTTGTGCTCAAGTTTCTGGAAACATAGAAACATAGAAAATAGGTGCAGGAGCAGGCCTTTCGGCCCTTCAAGCCTGCACCACCATTCAATATGATCATGGCTGATCAGTCACCTCAGTACCCTTTTCCTGCTTTCCCTCCATACCCCTTGACTCCTTTAGCCGTAAGGGCCATATCTAACTCCCTCTTGGATATATCTAACAAACTGACATCAACAACTTTCTGCGGTAGAGAATTCCACAGGTTCACAATTCTCTGAGTGAAGAAGTTTCTCCTCATCTCGGTCCTAAATGGCTTACCCCTTATCCTTAGACTGTGTCCCCTGGTTCTGGACTTCCCCATCATCGGGAACATTCTTCCTGCACCTAACCTGTCCAGGCCCGTCAGAATTTAAATGTTTCTATGAGATCCCCTCTCATTTTTCTAAACTCCAGTGAATACAAGCCCAGTCGAACCAATCTCTCCTCATATGTGAGTCCTGCCATCCCGGGAATCAGTCTGGTGAACCTTCGCTGCACTCCCTCAATAGCAAGAACGTCCTTCCTCAGATTAGGAGACCAAAACTACACAATATTCAAGGTGTGGCCTCACCAAGGCCCTGTACAACTGCAGTAAGACCTCCCTGCTCCTATACTCAAATCCCCTAGCTAGGAAGGCCAACATGTTATTTGCCTTCTTCACCGCCTGCTGAACCTGCATGCCAACTTTCAATGACTGATGTACAATGACATCCAGGTCTTGTTGCACCTCTCCTTTTCCTAATCTGCCGCCATTCAGATAATATTCTGCCTTCATGTTTTTGCCACCAAAGTAGAGTGGGACTGGAACTCCACAACCTTCTGACCCAGAGGCAAGGGTCCTACCCACTGAGCCAGAGCTGACATTCTTAGCTGGGACAGCAGTGAGAATGGCAATAATTATCCACTAAGACTTTGAGCTAGGAAGGGAGCAACAGAAGGCCCTGCTCTTCAAACAGCAACACCTACTGGAAGGTAAGCCAAACCGCACTGTCCCAACTTCATAGATAAAAGAATGACGACTTTGGGAGAGGGGAGTTGCTGAAGAACAAGGTGAGACAGCGATTAACCTGGCTTTATTCACTGCCCAAGAACAGACTGCAGTACATACGTCACCTTACAAAGCAAACAAAAACTGATGGACAGCATCAAATTAAACCCCCAGAAAAGCTGACAGCTGCGCAAGACCCCTGAACAAAAGTATATGAGTTGAAAAATCAAGTCATTACATGGGAGGTGCAGTGGGACACAAGCTTGTAACTCAAATCTGTAGGCACACCCAACTCTAAGTACACAAATCCAAAAGGGGGTACAGCTGTTAAAGGCACCAGATTTATTTTCTGAGGGAGGGAGGGTTTGGGGACATGTCCTCCATGAAAATGTGGACTTTTGTCACTTTATTTGATGCATTTTCCAGTATTTTGAAATTTTAAAATGTATGAATTGCTGCTTTTTGAATGTTATTTAAAACTACTCTCCAGTTGCCATTTTGAGGAATTAATGAATTTTCTTCAAATTTTTAAATTCCTTTCTTCCAGTCGCAGCTGATAATTTATGATTGGGAGGGAGAAAAAACAATAATTTTTAGAAAATTGCCTAATAGAAAACAGGACATCAACCTGGTCTGGCTGATCATAGATTGACTTTAGTCAGGCATATTGCTGCAAATTTTCAATCAGAGCAATCCTTCCAAATTCTGCCCCTCCCCAAACTGTCCCACAGGCAGTGATGAGATAAGACCAGAACATACACTTTAATGATGTTGGTGGAGAGATAAATATTAACCAGGATGTGAACATTGCTGGCAAGGCCAGAATTTATTGCCCACACTTAGTTGCCCTGAGAAGATGGTGGTGAGCTTTATTCTTGAACCACTGCTGCATTGAGTACGATTCATTTCTGTAACTGAATGGCATGCATGTTTAGTAGCCTTTTGAAATGAGTTGTGGGTAAATCAGCAATCTCCTCTGTTCCCTGATTAGCTGAGAGTCAGCAAGTGAAAGAAGCATCTCCCCATGTGTTCCAGGTTCACATTCGCACAACGGTGCGCTCCTGGGATTCCTGGGGCATTACGCTGAGCAGAATTCTGCAGCGTTTGAACGCAACTTCTCGAAGAGGGGGTTCGCATGAGCTAAGTATGGATTTTGTTCGGAAGTCGGCGGCGTACTCCTTAGCTTCGCTGCTGACCGCAAATTCAGGACCATTGCACTAGTTGTATCTCCGCACAGTGCAAATGTTTTTCTTTGCTGACAGTGGGACAACCCAATGTCACCCTAATTGGTCAATTCAAAATAGGCACAGCTTGGCAGCTATTATTGAATTTGCGATGCTTCAATGCGCAGATCCCTCACTTATTGTAAGGGAGACAGCTTGAACCTACAATTTTTTATCCAATGACGTTTAAATAGGTTTCCTGTGGATCATAGCAATATGGAAAGGAAGAATCTGAACTCCATCAAAGTTGAGTCTTAACTCGCACCATGTCCCGTTCATCTATCATCCCTGTGCTCGCTGACCTACATTGGCTCCCGGTTAATCAACACCTCCATTTCAAAATTCACATCCTTGTTTTCAAATCCCTCCATTACCTCGGCCCCTCCCTATCTCTGTAATCTCACAACCTCCCCCCACCACCCCCCCCCCCCACTCCCCCACCCCCAAAATATCTGCACTCATTCAATTCTGTCCTCTTAAGCATCCCTGATTATAATCGCTCAACCATTGGTAGCTGTGCTTTCAGCTGCCTTGGTCCTAAACTCTGGAAGTCCCTCCCTAAACTTGTCCACCTCTCTACCTCACTTTCCTCCTTTAAGACGTCCTTAAAACCTATCTCTTTGACCAAGCTTTTGGTCATCTGTCCTAATTTCGCCTTATGCGGCTCGGTGGCAAACTTTTTGTCTTATAATACTCCTGTGAAGCGCTTTGGGACGTTTTACTATATTAAAGGTACTATATAAATACAAGTTGTTATTGTTGTTGACTTAAATCAGCTCAACAGGCACATCTCTTTCGACGTGCACTAATGTTGGCAAAATTCCCCCGAACTACATTGCTGTTGACTAGTTGGACATTCTATTCTTGATGATTTTTAAAGGACTTACTGAGTTCTTGCATGTCTTCCGTTGTCATGAATGTCCTTATTACAAAATGTACAGCTAGCCTTGCAGATGTCCTTGGAATAATCAAAGGACTACACAAACAATTGCAGTCAATTACTCAGCCACAGGTGACACATGCAGTGACACATTCAATCTCTTCTCAAGCTTCACAGAATATGCCAGTGATTTTGTCCTATCTCCTCACATAACCTATTCCTTTTTACAAGTACATTAGAGTCATATGACAATCACTACTGACAGAAAATACACCAGCCACGTAGGTAATTAAATACTTACTGGATAACTTAAAGAATCCCTTGTCAAAAATGTGAAAGACTCAGACACCTTTAGTTATTCTTTGTTCTCTCCTTGAAATGATACAAAATGCTGGCTCAGAAACAGTGTAAACATTCTACAACCCCAGTCATTCAATGCCTTCTGATTCATCTCAGCTGCCTGGGTCTAGCTTCCTTGCAAATTTTCCTGATAAAATTGATGCTTACGATGACTCTGCTGAGGCACTTCAAGCTGTCCTGATACAGGGAAAGGGAATAATATCAGTGGATGTAGTGTATTTGGATTTTCAAAAGGCATTCAATTAGGTGCCACATTAGAGGTTACTGCACAAGATAAAAGCTCACGGGGTTGGGGGTTATATATTAGCATGGATAGAGGATTGGCTAACTAACAGAAAACAGAGAGTCGGGATAAATGGGTCATTTTCCAGTTGGCAAACAGTGACTAGTGGCGTGCCGTAGGGATCGGTGTTGGGTCCACAACTATTTATAATCTATATTAATGTCTTGGGTGAAGGGACGGAGTGTAATGTAGACAAGTTTGCTGATGATACAAAGATGGGTGGGAAAGCAAATTGTGAGGAGGACACAAGAGAGTACGCAGAGAGGATATTTCTACTCATAGGAGAAACTAAAACTAGGGGACATAGTCTTAGAATAAGGGGCCGTCCATTTAAAACTGAGATGAAGAGGAATTTCTTCTCTCAGAGGGTTGTAAATCTGTGGAATTCTCTGCCCCAGAGAGCTGTGGAGGCTTGGGTCATTGAATATATTTAAGGTGGAGATAGTCAGATTTTTGAGCAATAAAGGAGTGAAGGGTTATGGGGAGCGGGCAGGGAAGTGGAGCTGAGCCCAAGATCAGATCAGCCAGAGCAGGCTCAAGAGAACAAATGGCATATGTTCTTATGAAGTGAAGTAATTTACTAGAATTTTTGGGGGCGTCAATAACATGGTGGATAGGGGAGTGTCTATATGGATTGTTGTCTATATGGATTTCCAGAAGGCATTTTATAAGTTTCCACACAAGAGATAATTAGAAAAAATAAAAGCACATGGATTTGGAGGTAACCTTATGACATTAGTTGGTAATTGGTTGAAGGTAGGAGACAGAGAGTGGTGATAAAGAGAATGTGCTCTGATTGTCAGGATGTGACAAGTGGTGTTCCTCAGGGATCTGTGCTGGGGCCTCAGCTTTTCACCAAATATATCAATGACTTAGCTGAAGGAATAGAGAGTTGTATATCCAAGTTTGAAGATGACACTAAGTTAGAAGGCACAGTGGGCCGAAATTGCCCCCTCTTTAAGGTCTATTACCGCTGACCCCTTTCCGTCCTGGGGACTTTTTACGGTGAAAAACATGTCTAGTCGCTCCATATACGCTCCGAAAGTCTCTCGGTCACGATGGAACTCACCCAAGCACCCTATTATTCCCATAGTCGTGGCCATCTGGACTCTGACATTCTATGATTGTTGACATTAGTGATTATTACCATGATCTGACTTATTATTTAGAACTTTTATTGCAACAGTGTGGTTGCTTCATGCGAGGAGATGCTTATCATATCAGATTGGTAGAAGCTGATAATATCACGCTGACTGGAAAAACTGAACCTTTGACCTCTATGCACCAGGAGAATTTATACTACTGCAGATTGATTCGAAGATTGGTGAACTCTTTCAGACACAGGGCATGGCCAGTATAGTTTTTCCTTGTGTTAACTCCAGGCTGCGCCTGCACTACACTATTTTTATATTTTAGTTCTTGTGATTCGAAGAAGATTTTAATTAGCAAAAAATGCAGATTAAAAAGATGCATCATGAACAGGGATGGAGGTGATAATTTAGCTTAAAGGGGCCTTACCTGCATGAAAAGGTGTTTGGCAAGTCTTTTATTTCATTACAACAACAACTACTTATATTTATATCGCATTTAAAATAGTAAAATGTCCCAAGGTGCTTCACAGGAACCTAATCAGCCAAAATTTGACATGAGCCAAAGAATGAGACATTAGGACAGGTTGTCAAAGCTTTGTCAAAGAGGTAGGCTTTAAGGGCTGGCTTAAAGGAGGAGAGAGAGGTAGAGAGGCAGAGAGGTTTGTGGAGGGAATTCCAGAGCTTGGGTCCACAGCAGCTGAAGTCACGGTCGCCAATGTTGGAGCGAAAGAAATCAGGGATGCTCAAGAGGCCCGAATTGGAGGAACGCAGCTATCTCGGATGGATTGTCGGGCTGGAGGAGGTTACAGGGATAGGGAGGGGCGAGGCCATGGAGGGAGTTGAACACAAGGATGAGAATTTTAAAACCAAGGTGGTGGTGGACCAGGAGCCAATGTAGATCAACAATATTTACGCACAATATGATTATGCAAATTGTGAAAAAATGCACCATCATAGTGTCACTTGATCCTGTTGTGACAGAAATTATTTCTTGGATTTTGTTCCTTTTACTGAAAAGGAAAAGATGATCTTGCCAAATACTTTTTGATGATAGCAGTGCCCCTTTAAAACTGGATTGGAAGGTTTTCTGTATGCACTGTGTATAGCGACTATGTTTGCAAAGAAACTTGTTCAAGATTTTGCAACGCATTGCGCGCAGTAAAAAAATCCTCAAATTCTTTGGAGTTATAAAAAGTTGCCAAATAAGTATTGATTTCCTGCCAAACTTCAGAATACAGAAGATGTTTTCTGTAATTCACCAGCTGTCTTGGTAGAATCATGCAGGAAGTTGTGCCTGTATAAGGCACTGCATGTGTACATTTGCATTCAAGGTCCATGGTGTGCTGTTTTATCTTGTAGATTGATTATAAGCTTATAAACGATTAGGCCAATCAAACCCAACGGTCATGAGACAATAAAATGGTTCCCACTCACACGGAATAAACTCTAAAGCTCTGGGCCTAGTTATTTATTTTCTGTCTGACAAATCTTTCCCTTGCCTTTATTCCTGACACATTAAGGGGTTCTTTTTCCCCTTCCGATACCACTCCCGTGGCGACTTTAATGCAAGGCAGTTGAGGCGTCTCCCTGTGTCAGGTGGACGTCTCATTAATATATGCTAATTATGGTCCTATCGCTCAGATGCAATTTTAACCGCCCACAGTCCAGACCAAACACAGTGGCCGTTTCAACCAGAGAAATGTGCCAGACAGCCAGTGGAAACCCCAAAAGGTGAGTAAAAAGCTTATATTTGTGGGACAACGAGGGTCAGCAAAACACACCACAGCCCCACAAGGAATGCCTGGGCCTCTCCGACCCAGTCTCCCTGCCTTCCCACCAGGGAACATTGCCGAATTCCTGCCCCCCCCCACCCAGCCCCCAGTTTTTCCAATCCTCCACGATTGAACTGCAGTCTCCAGGAATTGAACATTAATCTCCAGGACACTGCTGCAGGTAATCCGGGAGAAAAATTATAGGGGTGTTAAACAAAATTGTGGGGTTTTTGCATTTTACATAGGATTACATAGGATATATGGCACAGAGCAGGCCATTCAGCCCAACCAGTCCATGCCAGCATTTATTCTCCACTCAAGCCTCCTCCCGTCTTTCCTCATCTAAATCTATCAGCCATGATCTTATTAAATGGAGGAGCAGACTCGAGGGGTCAAATAGCCTACTCCTGCTCCTATTTCTTATGTTCTTATGTTAACCCTCTATTCCCATCTCCCTCATATGCTTATCTAGCCTCCTCTTAAATGCATCGATAGTATTCGCTTTAAGCACTCCCTGGTAGCGAGTTCCACACTCTCACCACTCTTTGGGTAAAGACGTTTCTTCTGAATTCCCTGTTGGATTTCTTGGTGACTATCTTATATGGATGGCCTCTAGTTATGCTCTGCCCCACAAGTGGAAACATTCTCTCTGTATCCACTCTATCAAAACCTTTCACTCCTCAGCCTTCTTTTTTCAAGAGAATAGAGACCCAGCCTGTTCATCCTTCCCTGATATGTATACCCTCGCATTTCTGGTATCATCCTTGTAAATTTTCCTTGAACACTTTTGTTTATTATTTATAAAAGTATTGGAGATGGGAAAAATGGTTGTTTGACTGTGAGTCAAGAATCATCCAATCGGATAACCAAGAGTCTGTTTGTTTCCCAATTGGCTTGGGAAGGCAGTGCTCTGTTTGGATGGAAATGTCGGCCGGCCAATGGCATGCGGGTGGGGTGATTGGAGGCAGGGGGGGGTGCTGTGCTGAAACCTCCAGAAATACGTCCAACCAGAGCTGGCAACCCTAGCGCCTCCCGACTTATCTTAGTGCCTGTTGGTGGCCTCTGTACCACTGGATCTTCACACGCAGCCTGTTTGCACCCATTTTGACCAGCGGGATAAGGTCCAGCTGTTAAAAATTGTCTGGCCCTTCCACAATAACTCCTGGGCGGGAGGTTCAGCTTTCCCCTGGCTTTCCAACCGAGAGTTAAAATTCCACAGGCACCAGTACTTCACTCGAGAGGCAACAATTCATCGGTAAGGCTTGTCGGCAGGCTATTCAATCGCCTAATTCCTACATTACAACAGTGACTACACTTCAAAAGTAGTCACTGGCTGTAAAGCGCTTTGGGACATCCAGTGGTCATAAAAGATGCTATATAAATCCAAGTCTTTCTTTCGTTTAATTATTTCTGATAGCATAGCTTTCGTGGAAAATATATTTTTCTTGTGGAAAATTCCAGAGCCAAGCCCTTCCCCACATGTGGTCTGGTAACGGGAAGATCAGATAATGGTTGCTGGGCATTTTTTCCTAATGGGTAGTTAATTCTTGGGTTCAGTAACTTGACCTTCTAATCACTTAGCAACTTCAGTCCACATTTATATCCAGATGAATATATTTTCAATTATTTACTTGTAACGTCTCTGGCATTGTTGTGAAAAAATGGATAATCCTGGTGAATATAAAACCTATTCACTCTAAACTTACTTAGTAACAGGGTGTGGAAATAAAAGGGGTTTTTAGTGAGTATTTTGGAAATCCATAATCTTCTTGGCAGATGCTTCTCACACTAACTATTAGCAACAACAAAAATAATTCACACCCCATCCATCTATCTCAGGGCAGATGGAGATTTGGGGATTTTCCTGGACTGTGTGGTGTATTAACTTCACTGAGCCCACTGGATAAGCTGCAGTGTCAGACTTTAACCAATCTTACTGAGAACCTTCCTCTCAAACACCCCTCTTTTAAAAATCAGCAGACCCAGAATCGCATGCTGTTTCTGTTACCTCAGTAACGTTCAAAAATGCCATCAGATTTTACCTAAGCTCCTCAAATGACACTGGGCCACATTTGAAAATTTGAATAACTTTATTAATAATAATAGAGAGACCTGGGGGTTCACATACATAAATCTTTGACGTCGGCAAAACAAGTTGATCAGGCAGTTAAAAAACGCATACGGGATCCTGAGCAGGTATGACAGGCTGCCTGAGAGTTGTTCTGTGCCAATCAGCTGATACCCTCAAACACCCACATCTACAGACTGAGGTGTGACAGAAGTGTTTTTTTTATTATTCATTCTCATGATGTGGGCATCGCTGGCAAGGCCAGCATTTATTGCTCATCCCTAGTTGGCCTGAGAGAAGGTGATGGTGAGTTTTCTTCTTGAATCACTGGGTAGTGGTTTTGATACAACTGGGAAGTTACTAGGCCACTTTAAAGGGCAGTTATGACTCAAGCGCATAAGGGCGGGTAAGGATGGCAGGTTTTCATCCCGAAAAAGACATTAATGAGCCATGTGGTTTTTAGGGCAAACATTAGGAGGCCGAAATTGCCCACTGCCCGAAACGAGTCACACCTACCACTCTTGAAGTGTTCCGTCTGCCCCAATATAGAGAAATTCAGCACTTTGTGGGTTTTTTTTTGAAGGGGACGGAAGTGGCCCCATTATCGGGGTGGAAGTGCAGTTGGGTCGGAACAACCAAGAGGGGGTGTCAGGTTGCCTGTTGGTGGCCCGGCCGAACCCGCGGCCATAATTGTCGGCCTGCCAGCAGCGTCACCTCCCCTTTAAGGGCTGCCGCGCCGCCAAGCCACAGAAAGGGCACCGACAGAAAAAGCTGCTGGGGGCACCGCTCCCATGAGGCAATTCTGGAAAGGGGCAATTTCCCGCGGGGCAATTTCGGGAAGGGGTCACTGCCGGTTGGTAAGGGGTCGGCCGTGGTAGGAAAACGGGCGGAGCAGTCACCTACACCGCTCCAAACCTGAGGAAGGGCAATTTCTAAAATGGCAGTCCTTTTGCGGAGACACACCGGCAAAGCGGCGACCATGGGCCTTATAGAAAGGAGCAATTTCGGCCCCTACATTAGTTTAAGGACTTTATCTTTAAGAAACCAGTGCATTACTGAGGGTAATTCAAGCATCAGGAAATATTGCATAACGTGTGTAAAGTTGAAAATGAAGTGTGATTGTATACGACAAATATACTCTAACTCTGCTGCAGCTATCAGTGTCAGGCTAGAAAGACTATGCCATATGCTACCTCAGTACTACTGGCGTAAGATTAACCTTTGCTGTGCTTCCTTTTTAAATGCTTTAACTTCACTCCTGGTAAATTTTGTCATGTAAAGGAAAAAAATTGCAGGGTTATGGGGAAAGGGCGGGGGAGTGAAACTAATTGGCAAGCTCTTTCAAAGCGCCAGCACAGATACGATGGGCTGAATGGCCTCCTTCTGAAATATAGAACGATTCTATAATTCTGTCATCTACAAATAGAAGGAACTTGTATAGACACTGAAACATGACCAGAACTTGCAGGCTAACATCTGGTGCTCACGATAGATTGTGTTTCCCAAAATGATCATTGATTGCATAGGGGCCATACATACTGTACTTAAACCAGCCCGACTACCCATCATTTAGAAGCAGTGTAGCCATTAATCTTCACAGTTAAGTGACACATCAGCCACATCAGATAATATTTGCTCACTATGCCCTTCATCATCAGGAAAACCACCTAACATAACCAGTCATCTGCCCCTGTGGGCTGTGCTTGTAATAAAGTGACTGCTAGGCTTCAATTTAATAAGAGGTGGATGAAATAATAAAACATAGGGGCTAAAAATTCGTTATAGCCTGATTTGAGGCGGTGACACCACCTGGTCGCTAACTTTGGCGCGGGGCGATGTTTACCACCTCCAACCGGGATATTGATTTTTAGCGCCCCAAGAGGGTAGTGGAGCACGAAGGGAAGCATTCCACACTCCTCTTAGGGTGCTAACCCTGATTCTTGGGGCGCTAACGCGGGAGCGCAGATTAAATTATGGCGCTAGGAAACCAGCATCCTAGTGCCTAAAGGTAATGTCAGTTGGACCACCTGAAAACTGAATAAAAATGGAAGGGAACTACTGTTTACATTAGCAACAGTGTTCAACAGCAAAGAGAGTTACATGAATATAAATAAAGTCCATTCTAAAGACCCACCTGCTCATCCGTTAAAATATCGCCCTGCAATCTTCTTTGGGACACCTGCTTTCTCTGTTGGGATTAGTGTCAGGCGAAAACATTGAAGTTAGCAATCGCAGCGCTAACGCTTGATGTCACAAAGTGGACGGCGCTACAGTGCGCAACGCTAACTGTTAGCGCCGCCACTAAACCTCCACTGAAGTTCACAGGAGGCACTAACAGCGCCAACGGGTGGCGCAAAGCAAATTAATTTAGGACATAAGAAATAGGAGCAGGAGTCGGTCATTTGGCCCCTCGAGCCTGCTCCACCATTCAATAAGATCATGGCTGATCTGATCATGGACTCAGCTCCACTTCCCTTTACTTCTAGCTCCTAATTCCATAATTCCTAGATTTGTTTATGACAGATCTGGGAAATATTATACTTTCCCTTGGCAAAAAATTGGACTTGATTTGTTTTGTCAGCAAGAACAATTTAATTTACATCAGGCTTATTTATTCAGCAAACAGGCGACTCCTAAACAATCAAGATGTATTGTTTTCACCTGAAAGAATGACTTGAAAAATTACCCATTTTAATGATCTGTCCTTTATGCATGTGTGATCTCCATCTGCATGGGTGCACTGGTTATTCTGGCTGCAGTCTTTGCTGCAGTTATCGGATTTAGTTATTGGGCTGCTGAATGTAGGTCAGCACAACACTGATATATCCCCTTGGCTTAAGTGGCTATGCTTGAATGCTGTACTAAATATATACTTGAACTACTTCTAATTTCTTCTCCTATATAAATCATGATTTCCTCAACTTTTTTACTTTTATCACCCGATTTGTATTCCTTATTAGAAATACAATACTATTAAAAACTATTGCTCATAATTATATCAGATATTGAAATATGATCATGAGCTTTTTGCTTTTAAGTATGCTTTGAAAACATTTTAGGTAGTTCATTAATGTCGCCTCCTAGTCAGTTTGCTCTTTCCTCTCCTGCAGTGTCCGGGGGTTATTTTGGCCAAAGGTGAAAACAGGCGCTAAATGGGTGCTCTGCTAATAAGACACACCTGTTTGAAAATTTGGATTTAGTACACAATTTTGGACCTAACTGTGATTACCATACTTTGAACTTGCCTGGAGGTGCTAAACTCGAAACCTTCAGGTTTAGCACTCAAGTGCTGATTAGACACAATTTTTGTGGAGCGGTTATATGTGGGTTCCTTACACCCACTCCCACTTAAGGTGTGGAGTATGCTGGCTGGCACAGAGCAGTATGTTACAGGATGGCTCAGGGACCAAGGGAGAGGGTGCACAAGTTCTCAGACATGGCACTGGTGGTTCTGGTAGAGGAGGAAGGATGTCCTGTACTCACAGGGATGAAGGATGTCACCTTGCCCACTTTACCCTCCTGTCCCTCTCTCCTGCAGCAGCTGGTGCTGCTCAGCCTGGCTTCATGTCATCCTTCCATTCCTTGTCCAAGGGGGACACCTAGCAAGATGCCTATGATCAAGCACTCCTTTTCTCCTGGTGAGTCCTATAGGTTGTCCAATAAGGTTGAGCAGCACAGCACTTACTCTTTTTAGGTGAAGTCCCCAGAGAATTTGCAGAATAAATGTTCCTAGAGTGTTGGTGAAGTCTTGTAAAAGTGTCCCAGAAAGTCTCCCGATGTGTTTCAGAGGTCCTCGTCACAACTCCAGCACCAAGTGAACATGAAATGGTGAGTATCCCTTTAAGTAGCGCTTGAAATCCATATCAACGCCTCGCTTACTCCTAAATAGCAGGTTGCTGTTAGGAGAGGGTGTTAGGACAAAGGAAAAAGACAATTATAAATTACTGGAGCAGGTGAGCAGCTGACAACATAACACAAAGGTATTCAGTGTACAGTGAGTTAGGGTATCTCACAATCCCATGTATTATGTGAGCATGTGATGCTTGTAAACATAGGCTCAGTGGTAACACTCTCAGCTCTGAGTCAGAAGTCTGCATGTTCAAGCCCCACTCCAGAGGCTTGAGTGCAAAATCTAGGCTGACAATCCAGTCCAGGGAGCGTTGCACTGTTGGAGGTGCTGTCGTTCAGATGAGATGTTAAACTAAGGCCCTGTCTTCCCTCTCAGGAGGCTGTAAAAGATCCCATAACACTATTCGAAGAAGAGCATGGGAGTTCTCCTGCTGTCCTGGCCAATATCTATCCCTCAACCAACATCATTAAATCAGATTATCTGGTCATTATCTCATTCTGTTTGTGAGAGCTTGCTGCGCACAAATTGGTTCCAACATTATAATGTTGACTACACTTCAAAAGTACTTTTAAAGTTTGTGTAGACTGGAAGGGAAGCTAATGTAGACCCCATCTTCAAAAAAGAAGACAAGATGAACCAGGGTAACTATAGGCCCATCAGTTTGACATCAGTAATAAGAAATATGCTTAAGAGAATCATTAGGGATGGAATTGCTTTGATAGAAAGGGACATATTAGGGACACTCAACATGGCTTCAAAAAAGGTCATGTCTCACAAATTTGATTATATTTTTTAAGAAGTCACCAAGTTGGCAAATGAGGGAAGCCCAGTAGACAGTGTCTACTTAGACTTCCAAAAAGCTTTTGACAAGGTACTGCTCAAGAGGCTTCTGTCCAAGATTGAAGCCATTGGTATTAGTTGCAATATATTTAACTGGATTGAGAACTGGCTGGAAGGATGTAGGCAGAAAGCAGTTATAGATGGATTTGGATCTGTTTGGAGACCGGTCACCAGTGATGTCCCACAGGGATCTGTGTTGGGACCATTGCTCTTTACTATTTTGTTAATGATCTAGATGTAGGTGTTGGGGCGCACGATCTGAAAATTTTCAGATGATACTAAGATCTGTGAAGTGTTAGGACTGTATACGATGCTCGACTGCTTCAGGCAGATCTTAATGTGTTGGGGGATTGGGCGCGTGAGTGGCAAATTATGTTTAATTTTGAAAAGTGCAGCTTTATGCATGTGGGCAGGGCGAATGCTCACCATACATACTTCAGGGAAAAGCATGAAAGAAGATGGAGAAAGAAAGAGATGTGGGCATTCTAGTGCATAGATTTCTAATATTTCATGAGCAATGCAGTGAAGTGATAGCTAGAGTGAATAGGGTGTTCGAGTGTATTCATAGGACAATTGGCTATACGATGAAGCATACTATTTTGTCCTTGTACAAGATCTTGGTTAGGCCTCAGTTAGAATACTGTGTCCAGTTTTGGTCTCCTCAGATGATGGGTGAGATTGAGACTTTGGAAAGGGTGCAGAGGAGAGCCACTAGACTAATTCCCAGTATAAAGCATCTTGGTTATCAAGATAGGCTAAAAGAGTTGGGACTCTACACTTTAGAGAAGCATAGATTTAGGGATGATCTGATTGAGATTTATAAGATCATGAAGGGAATAGATTGTGCGAGAGTTGACAAGTTTGTACCAATTAAATAGGTTAGGGAGGATTGGGGGTCACATTTTAAGTTGTATAAGGCCAGATCTAGATTCGATGTCAGGAGGTGGTTCTTTTTCCAGAGAATAGTAGACCGCTGAATTGCTTCAAGCGAGAGCTGGACCTGTTTCTGGCTGAGTCGGAGATCGCCTCTTATAAAATGTAGGTACTGCAAGGAATTCAGGGCCGGGGTGATCTCCTGAACTAGTTTTGATCGCCTAGGGAGACCGGAGAGGAATTTCCCCAAATTAGTCTGGGTTTTAATCTGATTTTTTGTCTTTCCCAGGAGATCACATGGTTTTGGGTTGGGTGGGGAGTGTATATATTGTGATCACAAGGTATCACAATGGTGTGGGACAAGCTGGATGGACCAGAGGGTCATCTCCTGTCTGTCATTGTTCGTATTTAATTGGCTGTAAAGCAATTTGGAGTGTCCAGGGGTGGTAAAAGGCACTGTATAAGTGCAAATCTTTTTCTTTAACTGTGTTATTACAATCCTTTCTTGCAGCTAATACTATGGTGATAAAATGATTGACAGAATGGGGAAGAATGACACAAAGTGATACATGGGCCCTTTGGCAAAATGCAGATCCATTTGGACAGTGCCTTGCTTGGCTCACATTTCCTTAAGATAAATGGTTCATTTATATATCTGCCGTTCTTACCATTCGCTAAGTGATATTAATGTGCCATTTAAACTAAATGTAGCACATAAACAACATTACCAAGGAAGTTATTATATTAATCCAATCTGTTTACTGTACTAGGCTGTTACATCTGCTTTGATAATGCTGTCATCTCAGAGATTAACTCTGTTATTTAAAATAAACTCCTATGGAGACTGCATGTAGGCCTATCTTACCCTACTCACTTGTAGTAATTAGTGTGAAGTAATAAGAATTGCCACTTCTGTCACTTAAATGTGATCCACAGGCAGCTCGACAGGTGGAGCCCTGCCTTGCCTAGACTTCCGGTGTGGAAGTTGTAGCTGTGACTCAGACTTAGAGCAGCTGAAGGCTTCTTTTGGTAGACAGGTCATTTCCGGTGCAATGGTTCTCTTGTTTTTTGCCCTATCATTGAGAAAACAACCCAAAAATGGCAGGCAGATTGCCTGCATCCTGGACTATGGCACAGGGTTTATAACCATGACTGAAGAGCTGGTTGCCATGAGAACAAGCTGGCTTGGTTAGATATGCATATGCCTCACCTGTCCAAAAGGTCACCAGCCTCCTCCGCTCCCCACCCCTTCCCTGTGGCCATGTAATATCCTGGGAGAGGCAAAAAAGAAGGAACAACCCAGGGCCAATACAAGAAAAAAATACTCTGGACAATTCCTCTCCAACCCCCTCAGGCAAGGAGATCACTTAGCCCAAGTGTTAGCTGCAGAGACACTTACCTTCTATATGATGCAATCTCTACCCCAGTCAAGAACCGGTCCAGCTCCCTCTTGAAGGCATATGCTGTCAGGGAGCTCAACTAGTCCAGTACCTGCAATAGGCTCACTGTTCACATATAAGTAAGGTGGGAGGGACCACTCTCGGCCTACTGTCTCTATTTCCTGTTGCGATGTTCATTGGGGAGGGGTCCAGACACAGGTGTGTCCCAAGAAGCTGGCAATGGGTTTTGGTCAGGACCTTCCTCAGACTTGGGGGGGTCACTGCACCAAGCTAAAGGAGGCTGAAAAAGGCAATCCCAAACTACTTCCCATGTGACACAGCAGACCGTGGGGCCTTCAGGATGCTGTTGTCAATCAGTAGCCAGAATGCCCTGAAACCAGCGAGCAGGACCGGAACTGTAGACCTCTACACTTTTTGTTGGCCAGGGCGTGAGCCTACAATAGAAGTGCAACCGGACCATATTAATGGCCCAGGACACCAAAATCGGACAGGTCAGGTCAGGTCAGACAAATTACCCGCATGCTCCCCAGCTGAGATTCCACAGTGTTGTATAGTTTAAACTTAACCTTCCCTCCTGCAATAGAGTGATCAAAGATACCCAAAGAATTACAAACTGTTTGCTTTCTGTTGATGGTGGAGGGGAGGGGTTGGGATGGGGAGGCGGCTGGTTGAGCTGTAGACTTTTCCGTTGGCTCTTAACACCACTGTGTGATTAGCAGAAAAGAAGGATGCCTGTCAGGGCACAGCTAGTATTACTCTGAGATGGAGCAGTCCACTACCACAAAATTCTCCACTTCATAATCTAGATGTGAGCAGATTGAACATGAGTAAAGTCTGAGTTCATGCTCAGACTGAGGTTTGAACGGGGTCCTTCTAAATGAGAATCCAGTCTATTCTACATCACCCTCTCCCCATGAAGGTTTTTCAAACTGCTGATATGCATAGATTGCATAGAGTATTTAGTCATGTGCATATTAGATGTGGGGCAGCCTTGAATGTATCTCGGTTTAGTAATCCATCGCCAGATTTGGCTAGAGCACATCGAGCACTATTGGATCCTGCCCTTCTCTGCCAAAACTGCTCATTATCCAGGATCATGCTGGAAAACAAAGATAAACCCACTACAAAGATAAAACTTTATTTTATTCACTATTAACTGTCTTCTTAAGCCTCTCTTCCCCTGCCTCCTCTGCCCTCATCTCCAACAAATGAGAGAAGCTCATGGACTTGTTCATCACTAAGACTGAGACTATTCATTCAGCTGCCTCAGGTGCATTACCCCCTTCCCCTAGCCCACCAAGCCAAGCTGCCCCCAAGGTTTCCCCCATCCTAGCCCTGAACTCTGTCTTTCTATAGTTTCCCTCCTATCTTCCTTATGCCCTCTCCAAACTCATCTTGTCAATGAGCTCCACTTCCTGCTCTCCAGAACTTATTTCCATTAAACTGCTGACCACCCAACTTTCCTTCCAGGCTTCCATGCTAGCTGACATTGTAAATGGTTCTCTCTCCTCAGGTACAGTCCCCATCCCTTTCAAAACTGCCGTCATCACCTCCCTCCTCCAAAAAAGCCCTCAACCTAATGTTAGCTTTAAGCTGCATGGCTACATGGCCACACAGCACTATGGAGTATCTGCACAGTCAGCTCACTGGCTTTTAAATGGGAACACTGCGCATACGCGGTACTTTGAATGGGCCACACAGCCCCTTAAAGGAACTGTGCATCCCCAAAAATGAATGGGATAGCTGCCTCTACTCTTACAAACTGCCACCTCATTTCCAACCTCCCTTTTCTCTCCAAAGTCCTTAAATGTGTTGTCACCTGACAAATCCGTGCCCATCTTCCCCTCAACTCCATGTTTGAATCTCTCTAATCAGGTTTCTGCTCCTGCTACAGCATCAAAACTGTCCCTGATTAAAGTTACAAATTACATCCCCTGTGACTGTGACCAGGTTCATTTTCTTTCCTTATTCTTCCCAACCTGTCTGCAGCCTTTGTCATGGTTAACTAAATCCTCCTCCAATGTTTCTCCTCCATTGTCCAGCTCAATGGAACTTTCCTCGCTTGGCTCTACTCTTATCAAGTTACATCAAGTTTGCAGCCATTTAGCCCAATTAATCTATGCCAGCATTTATATTACACATGAGCCTTCTCCCACCATCCAAATCCTACCCAGAGCAATGACTTCTCATCCGACCCCAACATCGTTATCGCTGAAATTCCCAAGGATCTATCCTAGGCCGACCCCCGCCCCCCTCCTCTTTCTCATCCACATGTTGCCCCTTAGTGACATCATCTGAAGATATGGAATCATGTTTAATAGGTATGCTGACAATCCCCAGCTCTACCGCACCATCACCTCGCTTGACCCCTCCTTTGCCTCTGTGTTGTCAGTTTGGTTGTCCGGCATCCAGTCCTGAATGAGTTGCAATTTTCTCCAGTTAAACATTGAAAAGACCAAAGTCATTTTCTGTGGATCATGCTACAAACTCCGTACCTTCGCCACTGATTCCATTCCCCTCCTCAGTCTCACGTTGAAGCCAGACTGTTTGAACCTCAGCGTCCTATTTGATGCTGAGCTTCCAACCCATATCCTCCTTATCACAAAGATCACCACTTACAATTCCATAACATCGTCCATCTCCGTCCCTGCCTCAGCCCATTTGCTGCTGAAATCTTCATCCATACTTTTATCACTTCCAAACTCAATTATTTCAATTCTATTCTGGCTGGCCTCCGAACGTGTTAGGGCAGTTGGTGAGGCGCGAGTCCGGGGTCGGAGGCCTATAAAAGGCCCAGCAGCAGCGAGAGGTGGCGGCAGTTGGTGAGGCGCGAGTCCGGGGTCGGAGGCCTATAAAAGGCGTAATTGTGCAGCTACAGGGAGAAGGCAAAAAAGAAGTAGAAAGAAACAGAAAGGTGATGTCACAGCCAAGGGGGTAAGTGATTGGCTGGTGATTGGTGAGTAGTTTTTCTTTCTTCTCTTCTCTAACAGTGAGTAAACTTTAGCATTGTTGTTGCCTATCTAAGGGTTAAGTCATGGCTGAAGAGCTCGGTCACGTGTTATGCTCCTCCTGTACCATGTGGGAACTCAGGGACGACTCCAGTGTTCCTGACGACTACGTGTGCGGGAAGTGTGTCCGCTTCCAGCTCCTGACGGACCGCGTTGCGGAGTTGGAGCTGAGGGTGGATTCACTCTGGAGCATCCACGATGCTGAGAATGACGTGAGTAGCACGTGTAGCGAGTTGGTCGTACCGCAGGGAAAGGGTCCACAGCCAGATAGGGAATGGAAGACCAGCAGGAAGAGCAGTGCAAGGAAGGTAGTGCAGGGGTCCCCTGTGGTCATCCCCCTGCAAAACAGATTCACTGCTTTGAGTACTGTTGAAGGGGATGACTCATCAGGGGAGGGCAGCAGCAGCCAAGTTCATGGCACCGTGGCTGGTTTTGTTGAACAGGAGGGGAGGGAAAAGAGTGGGAGAGCGATAGTAATAGGGGATTCAATTGTAAGGGGAATAGATAGGCGTTACTGCGGCCGCAACCGAGACTCCAGGATGGTATGTTGCCTCCCTGGTGCAAGGGTCAAGGATGTCTCTGAGCGGGTGCAGGACATTCTAAAAAAGGAGGGAGAACAGCCAGTTGTCGTGGTGCACATTGGTACCAACAACATAGGTAAAAAAAAGGGATGAGGTCCTATGAAACGAATTTAAGGAGCTAGGAGCTAAATTAAAAAGTAGGACCTCAAAAGTAGTAATCTCGGGATTGCTACCAGTGCCACGTGCTAGTCAGAGTAAGAATCGCAGGATAGTGCAGATGAATACATGGCTTGAGCAGTGGTGCAGCAGGGAGGGATTCAAATTCCTGGAGCATTGGAACCGGTTCTGGGGAAGGTGGGACCAGTACAAAGCGGGCGGTCTGCACCTGGGCAGGACCGGAACCAATGTCCTCGGGGGAGTGTTTGCTAGTGTTGTTGGGGAGGAGTTAAACGAATATGGCAGGGGGATGGGAATCAATGCAGGGAGACAGAGAGAAACAAAAAGGAGACAAAAGCAAAAGGCAGAAAGGAGATGAGGAAAAGTGGAGGGCAGAGAAACCCAAGACAAAAAACAAAAAGGGCCACTGTACAGCAAAATTCTAAAAGGAAAAAGGGTGTTAAAAAAACAAGCCTGAAGGCTTTGTGTCTTAATGCAAGGAGTATCCGTAATAAGGTGGATGAATTAACTGCAAATAGATGTTAACAAATATGATGTGATTGGGATTACGGAGACGTGGCTCACGGATGATCAGGGCTGGGAACTCAACATCTAGGGGTATTCAACATTCAGGAAGGATAGAATAAAAGGAAAAGGAGGTGGGGTAGCATTGCTGTTAAAGAAGAGATTAATGCAATAGTTAGAATGGGCATTAGCTTGGATGATGTGGAATCTATATGGGTAGAACTGCAGAACACCAAAGGGCAAAAAACGTTAGTGGGAGTTGTGTACAGACCTCCAAACAGTGGTAGTAATGTTGGGGAGGGCATCAAACAGGAAATTAGGGGTGCATGCAATAAGGGTGCAGCAGTTATAATGGGTGACTTTAATATGCACATAGATTGGGCTAACCAAACTGGAGGCAATACGGTGGAGGAGGATTTCCTGGAGTGCATAAGGGATGGTTTTCTAGACCAATATGTCAAGGAACCAACAAGGGGGGAGGCCATCTTAGACTGGGTGTTGTGTAATGAGAGAGGATTAATTAGCAATACCATTGTGCGAGGCTCCTTGGGGAATAGTGACCATAATATGGTGGAATTCTGCATTAGGATGGAGAATGAAACAGTTAATTCAGAGACCATGGTCCAGAACTTAAAGAAGGCTAACTTTGAAGGTATGAGGCGTGAATTAGCTAGGATTCATTGGCGAATGATACTTAAGGGGTTGACTGTGGATGGGCAATGGCAGACATTTAGAGACCGCATGGATGAACTACAACAATTGTACATTCCTGACTGTCGTAAAAATAAAAAAGGGAAGGTGGGTCAACCGTGGCTATCAAGGGAAATCAGGGATAGTATTAAAGCCAAGGAAGTGGCATACAAATTGGCCAGAAATAGCAGTGAACCCGGAGACTGGGAGAAATTTAGAACTCAGCAGAGGAGGACAAAGGGTTTGATTAGGGCAGGGAAAATGGAGCACAAGAAGAAGCTTGCAGGGAACATTAAGACGGATTGCAAAAGTTTCTATAGATATGCAAAGAGAAAAAGGTTAGTAAAGACAAACATAGGTCCCCTGCAGTCAGAATCGAGGGAAGTTATAACGGGGAACTAAGAAATGGCGGACCAATTGAACAAGTACTTCGGTTCGGTATTCACTAAGGAGGACACGAACAACCTTCCGGATATAAGAGGGGTCAGAGGGTCTAGTAAGGAGGAGGAACTGAGGGAAATCCTTATTAGTCGGGAAATTGTGTTGGGGAAATTGATGGGATTGAAGGCCGATAAATCCCCAGGGCCTGATGGACTGCATCCCAGAGTACTTAAGGAGGTGGCCTTGGAAATAGCGGATGCATTGACAGTCATTTTCCAACATTCCATTGACTCTGGATCAATTCTTATCGAGTGGAGGGTAGCCAATGTAACCCCACTTTTTAAAAAAGGAGGGAGAGAGAAAACAGGGAATTATAGACCAGTAAGCGTGACATCGGTAGTGTGCAAGATGATGGAATCAATTATTAAGGATGTCATAGCAGCGCATTTGGAAAGAGGTGACATGATAGGTCCAAGTCAGCATGGATTTGTGAAAGGGAAATCATGCTTGACAAATCTTCTCGAATTTTTTGAGGATGTTTCCAGTAGAGTGGACAAGGGAGAACCAGTTGATGTGGTATATTTGGACTTTCAGAAGGCTTTCGACAAGGTCCCACACAAGAGATTAATGTGCAAAGTTAAAGCACATGGGATTGGGGGTAGTGTGCTGACATGGATTGAGAACTGGTTGTCAGACAGGAAGCAAAGAGTAGGAGTAAATGGGTACTTTTCAGAATGCCAGGCAGTGACTAGTGGGGTACCGCAAGGTTCTGTGCTGGGGCCCCAGCTGTTTACACCGTACATTAATGATTTAGACGAGGGGATTAAATGTAGTATCTCCACATTTACGGATGACACTAAGTTAGGTGGCAGTGTCAGCTACGAGGAGGATGCTATGAGGCTGCAGACCGACTTGGATAGGTTAGGTGAGTGGGCAAATGCATGGCAGATGAAGTATAATGTGGATAAATGTGAGGTTATCCACTTTGGTGGTAAAAACAGAGAGACAGACTATTATCTGAATGGTGACAGATTAGGAAAAGGGGAAGTGCAACGAGACCTGGGTGTCATGGTACATCAGTCATTGAAGGTTGGCATGCAGGTACAGCAGGCGGTTAAGAAAGCAAATGGCATGTTGGCCTTCATAGCGAGGGGATTTGAGTACAGGGGCAGGGAGGTGTTGCTGCAGTTGTACAGGGCATTGGTGAGGCCACACCTGGAGTATTGTGTACAGTTCTGGTCTCCTAACCTGAGGAAGGACATTCTTGCTATTGAGGGAGTGCAGCGAAGGTTCACCAGACTGATTCCCGGGATGGCGGGACTGACCTATCAAGAAAGACTGGATCAACTGGGCTTGTATTCACTGGAGTTCAGAAGAATGAGAGGGGACCTCATAGAAACATTTAAAATTCTGATGGGTTTAGACAGGTTAGATGCAGGAAGAATGTTCCCAATGTTGGGGAAGTCCAGAAACAGGGGTCACAGTCTAAGGATAAGGGGTAAGCCATTTAGGACAGAGATGAGGAGGAACTTCTTCACCCAGAGAGTGGTGAACCTGTGGAATTCTCTACCACAGAAAGTTGTTGAGGCCAATTCACTAAATATATTCAAAAAAGAGTTAGATGTAGTCCTTACTACTAAGGGGATCAAGGGGTATGGTGAAAAAGCAGGAATTGGGTACTGAAGTTGCATGTTCAGCCATGAACTCATTGAATGGCGGTGCAGGCTAGAAGGGCCGAATGGCCTACTCCTGCACCTATTTTCTACGTTTCTATGTTTTCTATCTCTTAATTCTCAATGAGATGCGAATTCCGGTTGTAATTTAAAATAACTTTATTCTGGCAGCTGCAACAAACTGCTGGCTGATTGCCAACCCTTTGTCCTTCTGAAACACATGGCAAAAAATGGCTGTACTTATCATGGATCAATTTACAATTGTGAGCTCGCCTCCTTTGACCTTATTGGCTCAACCGATTCAACAGTCTGTGTTGTTCACCCATAATTGGCTCCCAGCCTAAGTCCTGAAATGTCAAGGCATCGTGCTATCTCTCACGTAGGGAGGGGTCTGTGACTGAGGTCTGTGTTTTCTCAACTTTGCAGCCTGCTTGAATTCTCTATCAATCCCCCCTTTGATTCTTTCACAAACTGAATCATAAAACATCAGGTATCACTGGTTAAACATTCTACAAAATAATTTCATACATGTTAATAGAGTTTCTTTCCAAAATTTGTTGATGTGTTTCGCTACATGTCCGGACTAGTAGCTTCCACACAAATTTACACCAACCCGAATTCCATCGTGGCTACAATGGAAGTCTGGTTTTAGTAGGTTAATAAACCTCATTCCAATTTAATCCAAATCAATATCTTAATTCAACCAGTAAACAACCTTCCCTTAACATAACATACCCCTGTGCCACGTACAGATGGTCTGCTGGGACCTGCAAGGTGTCTCACCTGCGGGACAGCGGCTACAGCCGGCTGGTTGCAACAACATTTAATCAACATAAATCAACAATATAAAAGTTAAATAATTATAATAAATAGAATTAAACCTTCCATCAATGAAGTTCCAATTGAACCTAGCCATTCAGTGGCTTCACTCCATGAAGTGAATAATGGGGGTTGCTTCAGTTTTTCTACCTCCTTTTAGATATGCTCCGCTAAGTGGATAATTTCTTCGGAGCTATCTGGGATATATGTGCAACACTCAGTTCCGAGTAGGGCGCAAGTACCTCCCTTTTCAGCCAGGATGTAGTCAAGGGCCAGTCTATTCTGTAGGGTTACTGTGCAGATTGCTACCGTTTCTGCATTGATTTTAACTAGGCCCTCTGAAGTATCATTGGCTACCCGTTCCACAACGGATGCCATGTTAATGGATTCCCTTGCCAGTTTGGCGGTCCCATACCCGGGGATCAGAATGGCAAAGAACCTCTCTGTTTCTGTGATAGCTCTCTTAGGACGTTGTAGATGTTCCGACAGTGACTTTATATGATACATATATGGCACAATGTAGGCTAAATAGCAGGATCCCATCCAATTCTGGTGCAGCCAAGGATAGGCCTTGTGGCCACACATCCAATAGGTGCCATTATAGGCAATGAATGTTAGCTGTTTCTTTGTCAGCAACACTCCGGGGCCGGTCCAGGCTTTTCCATCTGTTTTATTCAGAATCCCCGTTAAGTTAAGAATTCCCATATCGGCCCAGTTTGGATGGTTCCGTGGCTTGATTATATTATAATTCCGGGAGCATTACTATATCCCATATTTTGGCCTCCTTTCATGTTTCTAATCAGACAGACCGATTTCCCGGGTCTTCCTACCCCCATTGTATTAGTGATAACAAAAAATGGGGGCCGTTTGGAATTATTGTAACATGGTTGGTACCCCCCTTCAAAGGTAGTCAGATTGTAACCTGCTGACTTCCATTTACGTGCCCAGTTTTCCGTATCCTGAAACACATTGCCTGTTTTGTTTTGATTAATTATCCACTCAGCCATTTCCGAGATATTCAAGAGAATTGGCCTCAAGGGAATCCCTCCCTTTGAGTGAATAGGAATATGCGCATACACCCAACAACTGGAAATGTTACCTTGTTTGGCATAAATGTATGACATATATAAAAAGGTATTTACATGTAATTCCCTGGGTACTCTACTATTTCCCTTTGGTGCAGAGGGTCGGCTAGTAAGAAGTAGGCAAATGCCTAGAATACCTACAGTCAGTAGTACAGTAAATTTATACATTTTGGCAAAAAGTAATTGTCCTTATCAGATTTCAGCTTCAGTTACGGGTGCTCGTTTAACGTGTGAGACGTGGATCCAGGCTTTCTTTCCTTGGACTTTAACAGCTGCCTGGGTGGTCAATAACACTTGATAAGGTCCCTCCCACTTGGCACCCAAAGGTTCTTTATGCAACTTTTTCACATACACCCAGACTCCCGGGATGATGTCGTGTCCTCCTTCGGGTGGATTACCCCAAGCTGCCAATACCTGCCGGGAAACAGAACTAATAGCATTGGTTAGGTTCTGACAGTATGATAACAAAGTGTCGCTCATTAAGTGAACATCAGCTTTCCATAAATCGATAGTTCCTGGCAGCGACATGGGTCTTCCTGTTATAATTTCAAATGGGCTTAGACCTGTAGTTCTGTTTGGGGTTGCCCTAATGCTACATAGCACTATTGGTACTGCCTGGGACCATGGTGTTCCTTCTTGGTGATATTTGGCAAGCCGTTGTTTCAGAGTTCGATTCATTCGCTCTACTTGTCCTGATGATTGTGGTGATAAGGACAGTGTAAATCCCACGTAATGTTCAGTAACCTACAGACTTCTTGGCAGACAGCACCTGTGAAGTGGGTTCCCTGATCTGAATCAATGCTACTCGGGACTCCCCACCGGGGAATGTAATTCTTACACAAGACCTTTGCAGTGTGATTGGCTCTGGCTCTTTTAGTTGGGACAGCTTCTACCCATCTGTCGACCATGACAAGAATGTTAGTGTATCCTTGGCATGGAGGGAGAGATATATAATCGACCTGCAGATGCTGGAATGGTCCGACAGGGGCAGGGGGCCTCAGTTGGGGCATTACCGTGATGGGTCCAGAATTATTTTTCTGGCAGACCACACAGCGATCTGCTACCAGCTGGGCGTGTTTTTTAAATCCCTGACCCCACCAGCTTTTCTGGAACCGTGCCATCATCTGTTGTGAGGCCAAGTGTCCCCACGAGTGGATCTGTTGGGCTAAAAAAGGCATAAGGGCTTGTGGTGCGACTGGCTTGTCGGTAACTCTTTGTTTCCAGACACCATCTTCGCATAGCTTAATTCCTGCCTCAATCCATGTCCATTTTTCCTCTCGGGAGCACGCGCCTTGCATTGTTTGAAGGTCTTGTGTCAGAGTCCTGAGTGCTTTCAATCTGCACATCTGTGTTGGTGCTTCTGGGGGAGCGCCCTGTGAGGTGGCATCTTTAGCTGCCTGGTCGGCTGGGGCATTTCCCTGTGCTTCCGTGGTATTGTTCTTGGTATGGGCCTTACACTTCAGGATGGACACTTCCTGAAGTAATTGTATGGCCTCTAGTAAGTCTCGGACTTCTTTTCCATTTCGGATAGGTGTACCAGCAGCAGTGAGGAATCCTCTTTTCCGCCATAACAGACCAAAGTCGTGAGCGACTCCAAAAGCATAACGCGAATCTGTGTAGTCATTAGCTGTCTGTCCTGCTGCTATTCGACATGCTTCTGACAGGGCCCATAACTCGGCCTGTTGAGCTGACGTCCCTGAGGGTAAACATCCTTTTGCCACTACCTCATATAAGGTTGTAACTGCCCATCCTTCTTTTCTGGTACCATTGTCAACAAAGGAGGAACACCATCTGTAAACAGGATGAGGTCTGGGTTGTGTAGAGGCTCCTCTGCTGCTAAGGCTGCTTCTTCTGTTTCTTTTAAAATCTCCACGCAGTCATGCTCTTCACATTCTCCCCCCTCTTGCTCCCTTGATTCTGACATCGGGAGCATAGTTGTGGGATTAACCGGGCTGGCCCGGACGATATGGAGATTAGGAGCTTCCAAAACGGCTGTCCAGCGGGTCAATCTAGCTGTCGTCACCTGAGACAATCTAGTCAAAGACAGCAAAGCGTGTACTATGTGGGGACACTTGACCATCAGCTTTTGGTCAAGGACTAGACCCGCAGTGATCATTACCGCTCAACATGTAGTTTCCATGGCCCTTAGGCAACTTCCCCAACCGAGGGCCACCGCATCCAGTTTTGCCGAATAATAGCCAATAGGTCTTTGCCGATCCCCATGTTCTTGTGTCAATATAGCTGTCATGTATCCTTCTTTCTCATGGACAAACAGGGTAAATAGCTTACCACTGTCGGGGATTCCCAGAGCCGGTGCCGAACACAAAGCCTTTTTCAAACTCAGAAAGGCCTCTTGCTGTTCCTTAGTGAGGGTGATGACTTCTTTAGAGGCATGTTTCCCCTTTAAGATATCATTCAATGGCTGAGCAAGCTGTGTGAAGGAGTCAATCCAATTTCTGTTAAAGTTACACAATCCCAAAAAGGACCTTAGTCCCTGAATAGTCGTGGGTTTTTTAGCAGCCCGAATGGCTGCAGTTCTATCCTGGGTAAGTTCTCTCTTTCCTTGTGAAATCTTTTGTCCCAGGTATACAACCTCTTCTTGGGATAGTTGTGATTTGTCAATGCTGGCTTTATGTCCTTTCAGCCAAAGGGGGTCCAGCAAAGCTCGTATATCTTGTTCATGCTGTTCTTCCGTGTTTGAAGCTAGCAGGATATCGTCTACATATTGGATGACTGTGGATGACAGGGGAGGTAATTCTCGCAAATGGCTTTGTAAAGCCATGTGGAATACCGTAGGGCTGTTGTGGAAACCCTGCAGTAACCGGGTCCAAGTATACTGTTGTCCTTGGACAGTGAAAGCAAACCACTGTCGAACCTCCAGTGCCAGAGGCACCGACCAAAATCCGTTGGCCATATCTATAACCGAGAAATATTTATACATAACATAAGAACATAAGAATTAGGAACAGGAGTAGGCCATCTAGCCCCTCGAGCCTGTTCCGCCATTCAACAAGATCATGGCTGATCTGGCCGTGGACTCAGCTCCACTTACCCACCCACTCCCCATAACCCTTAATTCCCTTATTGATTAAAAATCTATCTATCTGTGATTTGAATACATTCAATGAGCTAGCCTCAACTGCTTCCTTGGGCAGAGAATTCCACAGATTCACAACCCTCTGGAAGAAGAAATTCCTTCTCAACTCGGTTTTAAATTGGCTCCCCCGTATTTTGAGGCTGTGCCCCCTAGTTCTAGTCTCCCCGACCAGTGGAAACAAGCTCTCAGCGTCTATCTTGTCTACTCCTTTCATTATTTTATATGTTTCTCTAAGATCACCCCTCATCCTTCTGAACTCCAACGAATAAAGACCCAGTCTACTCAATCTATCATTATAAGGTAACCCCCTCATCTCCGGAATCAGCCTAATGAATTGTCTCTATACCCCCTCCAAAGCTAGTATATCCTTCCTTAAGTAAGATGACCAAAACTGCACGCAGTACTCCAGGTGCGGCCTCACCAATACCCTGTATTTATGTTCCGGTTTGAGGGCATTAAAAATGGTGGAGGGATCTGCGACCAAAAGAAGTTTTTGATCAATACACTGGTTAGCTTTCGTATAATCGACGGTCAAACGCCAAATCTCATTAGATTTCTGTACCGGCCACACGGGGCTATTGGTGGAGCTATGTGTTTTAATAAGCACCCCTTGTTTCTCCAATTGCTGAATAACCGGTAAGATTCCCGCGATGGCAGTTGGACTAATGGGCTACTGTTTAGTGCATGGAGGCTTGGTCCCGGTAAATGACGCAGGCTCCATCTGGAGTAGGTGACAATCGTTCTTATCTTTAGCCCATATCAGGTGTTCCTTCAATTCTTCTTTCTTCAACGTTCTAATTGACCATTTCACCCGACCATCCTCGAAATGCAACGATGAATCTACTTGGATTAGAATGTCCATTCCCAAAAGGGGTTGATCTACTGGGCCTATCCAGACTGGCGTGGTTAGTTCATGTGGACCCAGCCCTATAAGTACTGGTGTTGTCCTTTTAATTTCCATTTTATGGCCCCCAACTCCATAGGCTGTACGTGTCCTACCATCCAATGGCAAAGAGTCTCCATATTGTAGGGGTAGGCATGTTAATTCCACCTCTGTGTCTAAAAGACAGTCCATATCCTTATCGCCCACCCTCATAGTTATATATAGCCCCTCTCCCCTCTGTTGTATTAGTGCGAGGAGGGGGGCCAGGGCGGGCTCTAATCGTTTTTTGCTATCCCAAGTAACTCTTTCTGTTGTTGTATTGTCAGTCGCTTAAATGCTTCTATGAGGTCGTTATCTTGTGACAAGCCTAGTTTGTTGGCTGAATTGTATCCCTGGCTGCGTCCTCTTCCCCGGCCATGACCTTGCCGTTTCACCCTGCACGTCTTAGCCCAGTGACCTTCTTTCCCACAATAATGTCATTTTCTGGGTAATTTTCCTAATGATTGTTTATCGGAATCTTGGGATTTCCATCCCATAGCCTGCACAGCTCGGACTTTAGCTCCCATATCCCTGTCTAATTAGTTACATTGATCCACCAACGCTGCAAAGGTAGTTCCTCTACCTTCCCAGTCCGGTAACACTACCTTAAGCATTTTGGACAGTTCTGGCTTTAGACCTGCCATGAAAGCTGTTTTCAGGGGTCCAAATTCTTGTCCATCCATTTCCTCATCCGTATGATTCATACCCGAATATTCTAGCCATGTGCATCTAAACCGCTTGTCATACTCCAGGACCTCCTCTGTTCCTTTCTGTTGGCAGGCTGCAATTTTTCCCCAGTCTGTCTTAGCTGGACTGAAGGCTTGCAGCCAATGTTTAATCGCATCCCACCCTGCGTCTAATTCTTGCTCATCCCGCCCCAAAGCTTCTTCTACCTTGTCGTACAATTTTCTTCCTTGTGTTTTTGGCACCATTATGGTCAAAATTTGCACTCCGTCCCAGGGATGAAGTTGATATATATTTCTTAAGCGGTCCAATCGGTCCCACGTTTTCACTCCCCCTTTCTTTGGATTGGGCAACTCCTTGGACCATTTATCAATTTTCTCTGGGTCTGCCAGATCATGAAATAAGTATTTTGCATAGGCCCTTCTCTTCATTTTTTTGGTTCCGTCCTCATCTGCAGTCTCTTCTGATTTGACTACAACTCGTTTTTTTTAACGGGGCAAAACACACCCCTAATTCTTCATCCTCCGACCCTGTATCGTCGGAGGACTCAGAATCCCTATCTATTCCTTGGTCGTGTCTTCGGGTTTGGGCTTTTAATTTATCCAAACATGGGTACCCTGGGAATTGACTGATACATTTCCCTTTTCCTATTACTGTCTCTTGACCTAATGATTTTTTCCATTCTTTAATTTCACCTTTAAGATCTTTAACTTCCATTGCCAACTTTTCAAGTTCAAGTTTTTTCTGTCTCAGTTGTTCACAAACCGCTTGCAATTGATCCTTTGTACTGGTCATGTCCCTATCATGTTGGGATAGCATCATAATCTCATTCCGCTGTCGAATCTGTCTCATAACGGCTAGGGACCATCTGGTTCATTCTTTATTTTTCATACGGGTCGATTTTCCCCAGACCCTTTTGATCTCGTCCAAGGACCATTGTCCTTTGGAGGTACCGTATTTTCGTTCGATCTTAATACAGATTTTAGATAAGTCGAATTGTTGCTCTATGTATTCTTTCAACTGTTCGAGGATTTCATCTATCGAAACCTCAGGTGGTGCCCACCCGCCTTTAACAGCTGTAGGCAATTCTTTGCTCTTATCTTCTGCTGCCATAGTACTAATTTCTTTACTGGGGTCTCGAGTCGTAGGCTTTCCAGCCGAACAGTGGGTCGGTGATGAATTAACTAACACATCGCCGAAGTTTAGATGTCTATGGGACCTCGAGCCGATTAACAACCGGAGGGTTCGCAAGCCGGAGGCTTTCAGAATCGCGTAGAAGGGGAGGTGAATTTAGACAATTGACCGAGGACTTTTATAAAGAGGAGTCCTTACCTCAGTATGTAGGTCGATGTCCAAAATTCAGTTTCTTCCCTCAGCAATCCTGTTCATGACGCCAAAATTGTTAGATCTCTTCATTCTCAATGAGATGCGAATTCCGGTTGCAATTTAAAATAACTTTATTCTGGCAGCTACAACAAACTGCTGGCTGATTGCCAACCCTTTGTCCTTCTGAAACACATGGCTTAAAAAATGGCTGTACTTATCCTGGATCAATTTACAATTATGAGCTCGCCTCCTTTGACCTTATTGACTCAACCGATTCAACAGTCTGTGTTGTTCACCCATAATTGGCTCCCAGCCAAAAGTCCTGAAATGTCAAGTTGATTGATGCTTAAGGCATCGTGCTATCTCTCACGTAGGCAGGGGTCTGTGACTGGGGTCTGTGTTTTCTCAATTTTGCAGCCTGCTTGAATTATCTATCATAACGTCTACCCTCTCTGAACTTCAGCTCATCCAAAACTCTGCTGCTTGTATCCTAACCTGCATCAAGTCCCATTCACTTATCACTCTATGCTTGCTGACCTACATTGGCTCCCAGTGACCCAACATCTCTTGATTTCCCTGCCCAAACCTCTCTGCCTCTTTCCCCTCCTTTGACCATCACCCCCTCCTATTATCTCTTTCTTTGGCTTAATGGCAATTTTTATTGGATTACACTTCTGTGAACCACCTTGGGCTATTTTTCCCACAATAAGAGCATTATATAAACACAATTTGTTGTTGTGAATCAGGTTTCACAGATCAATGAGTAATTGGGTTGCTGATTAATGGAGCAGGACCATTGTCCTAACATTAGATTAGAAGGGCAAACATTTCATGAAAAAGAGGACTCAGGTGATCTAAAATTGCACAACTGCATTCATGATGTTAATTATAAACAGATCTTCTGTTGACTTATTCCTGAATCAGGTTAAGATATTTAGTCGCTTGTTGCTAACTGTTGTGTAAGAGTGAAGCCAAAAACCACAGTGTTTGGGTCTTGTATTTTTAAACTGTGGTCAATTCACTTAATACGCTGCATTTTGATCTCCAGCAAATGCTGTGACCCTGTTATGTCGTTAACTCACTGCTACATTAATATTCCTTCTCAATGTACAGTATATGCCTGACAAAAAAGTTGAAATGAGACAATTATCGTATCACCACAATGATACTCGTCATAAATAGCCACTTAATGGCTTTTCAACAGTTTAGCCAAACCAAAAAAGATTATTGTAGCATTCCCATTGCAAAATATTTTCATATTTTACAGTCTCATATTTTTCATATGTTCCAGTTTCTCTTTCATCTCCCCTCTTGATCTCTCCAAGCTCATCTTGTCCATGAGACCCACTTCCTGCTTCCTTGAGCCTAGTTCCACTAAACTGCTGACCACCCAACTTCTTTTTATGGATCTCACGTTAGCTGACATTTTTAACGGTTCCTCTCTCCTTCAAATCTGCTGTCATCATCCTTCTCCTCAATAAACCAACCCTTGACCCCACTTTGCTTGCTAGCTATCGCCCCATTTCCAACCTCCCTTTCCTGTCCAAAGTACTTGAACGTATTATCACCTCCCAAATCCGTGACCATCTTTCCATGAATTTAATGTTTGAATCCCTTCAATCTGGTTTTCGTCCCTGCCACAGTACCGAAACGGCTGTCATCAAAGTCACAAATGACATCTTTTGTGAGTGTGACAAAGGTACACTATCCCTCCTCATCCTTCTGGACCTGTCTGCAGCCATTGACACAGTTGACCACTCCATCCTCCTCCAACACCTCTTCACCATCAGATGGGAATGCATTCATCTGGTTCCATTCTTATCTATCTAATCGTAGCCAGAAAATCTCCTGCAATGGCTTCTCTTCCCACTCCCATATCATTACCTCTGGTGTCCCCCAAGGATCTGTCCTTGGCCCCCTCTTATTTCTCATCTATATGCTGCCCCTTGGCAATATCATCCAAAATCATGGAGTTAGTTTCCACATGTATGCTGACAACACCCAGCTCTATCTCTCCACCACTTCTCTCGACTCCTGCTTGATATTTAAATGAATAGATTGCTTGTCCGACATCCAGTACTGGATGAGCAGAAATGTTCTCCAATTAAATATTGGGATGCCCAAAGCCATTATCTTTGGTCCCCGCCACAAACTGCATTCCCTAACCACTGACTTCATCCCTCTCCCTAGCATCAATCTGAGGGTGAACAAAACTGTTCGCAACCTAGATGTCATAGTTGACCCTGAAATGAGTTTCCAGCCACATATCCGTGAATATCTTAAAACGTCTTTTTTCACCTCCATAACATTGCCTGCCTCTGCCCCTGCCCCTGCCTCAGTTCTTCTGCTGCTGAAACCCTCATTCATGCCTTTGTTACCTCTATATTTGACTACTCCAACTCACTCGTGGCTGGCCTCCCACATCCTACACTACATAAACTTGGGGTCATCCAAAACTCAGCAGCCAGATGTCCTAACTCACACCAAATCATGATCATCCATCATCCCTGTGATTTCTGACTTACATTGGCTCCCGGTTAAACAACGCCTTGATTTCAAAATTCTCATCCTTGTTTACAAATCACTCCATGGCCTTGTCCCTCCCTATCTCTGTAATCTTTTTCAGCCTCACAACCCCACAAGATGTCTGCACTCCTCTGGCTGCAGGGAACATAAAAACTGATTGCAAAAGCTTCTATAGATATGTGAAGAGAAAAAGATTAGTGAAGACTAATGTAGGTCTCTTGCAGTCAGAATCAGGTGAATTCATAATGGGGAACAAGGAAATGGCAGACCAATTGAACAAATACTTTGGTTCTGTCTTCACTAAGGAAGACACAAATAACCTACCGAAATTACTAGGGGACCTAGGGTCTAGCGAGAAGGGGGAACTGAGAGAAATCCTTATTAGTCAGGAAATGGTGTTAGGGAAATTGAAGGGACTGAAGACCGATAAATCCCCAGCGTCTGATAGTCTGTATCCCAGAGTACTTAAGGAAGTGGCCCTAGAAATAGTAGATGCATTGGTGGTCATTTTCCAACAGTCCTGGACTCGGATTCAGTTCTTATGGATTGGAGGGTAGCTAATGTAACTCCACTTTTTAAAAAAGGAGGGAGAGAGAAAACAGGGAATTATAGACCGATTAACCTGGCATCAGTGGTGGGGAAAACAATTATTAAAGATGTAATAGCAGCGCATTTGGAAAACAGTGACAGGATGGATTTATGAAAGGGAAATCATGCTTAACAAATCTTCTGGAATTTTTTGAGGATGTAACTAGTAGGGAGGGAGAACCAGTGGATGTGGTGTATTTGGACTTTCAAAAGGCTTTTGACAAGGTCCCACACAGGAGATTAGTGTGCAAAATTAAGGCACATGGTATTGGGGGTAATGCATTGACGTGGATAGAGAATTGGTTGGCAGACAGAAAGCAAAGAGTGGGAATAAATGGGTCCTTTTCAGAATGGCAGGCAGTGACCTGTGGGGTGCCGCAGGGTTCAGTGCTCGGACCCCAGCTATTTACAATATACATCAATGATTTAGACGAAGGAATTGAATGTAATATCTCGAAGTTTGCAGATGACACTAAGCTGGGTGGCAGTGAGAGCTGTGAGGAGGATGCTAGGAGGCTGCAGGGGGACTTGGACAGGTTAGGTGAATGGGCAAATGCATGGCAGATGCAGTATAATGTGGATAAGTGTGAGGTTATCCACTTAGGTGGCAAAAACACGAAGGCAGAATATTATCTGAATGGTGACAGATTAGTAAAAGGGGAGGTGCAACGAGACCTGGGTGTCATGGTACATCTCTTTGAAGGTAGACATGCAGGTACAGCAGGCAGTAAAGAAAGCAAATGGCATGTTGGCCTTCATAGTGAGGGGATTTGAGTATAGGAGCAGGGAGGTCTTACTGCAGTTGTACAGTGCCTTGGTGAGACCACACCTTGAGTATTGTGTGCAGTTTTAGTCTTCTAATCTGAGGAAGGACATTCTTGCTATTGAGAGAATGCAGCTAAGATTCACCAGACTGATTCCCGGGATGGCAGGACTGACATATGAAGAAAGACCGGATCGACTAGGCTTACATTCACTGAAATTTAGAAGAATGAGAGCGGATCTCATAGAAACATACAAAAACAGGAAATTATAGGCTGGTTAGCCTGACATCGGTGGTGGGGAAAACGCTGGAATCAATTATTAAAGATGTAATAGCGGTGCATTTAGAAAGCAGTGACAGGATCGGTCCAAAGTCAGCATAGATTTATGAAAGGGAAATCATGCAGATGTAGGAAGAATGTTCCCGATGTTGGGGAAGTCCAGAAACAGGGGTCACAGTCTAAGGATAAGGGGTAAGCCATTTAGGACGGAGATGAGAACAAACTTCTTCACTCAGAGAATTATGAACCTGTGGAATTCTCTACCACAGAAAGTTGTTGAGGCCAGTTCGTTAGATATATTCAAAAGGGAGTTAGATTTTGCCCTTACGGCTAAGGGGATCAAGGGGTATGGAGAGAAAGCAGGAATGGGATACTGAGGTTGCATGATCAGCCATGATCATATTGAATGGTAGTGCAGGCTCGAAGGGCCGAATAGCCTACTCCTGCACCTATTTTCTATGTTTCTATGTTTCCTCAAACTCTGCTCTCTTGAACATCCCTCATTATTGCTCAATCATCGGTGGCCGTGCCTTCAGCTGTTTGGGCCCTAAGCTCTGGAGCTCCCTCCCTAAACCTCTTCGCTTCTCTACCTCTCTTTCCTCCTTTAAGATGCTCCTTCAAACCTACCTCTTTAACCAAGTTTTTGGTCATCTGCCTTAATTTCTTCTTTTGCGGCTCAGTGTCAAATGTAACTGTTTTGTCTTGCAACGCTGCTATGAAGCGCCTTGGGACGTTTTACTACGTTAAAGGCGCTATATAAATAAAAGTTATTAAGTTATTATATTTGTAATTAAGTATCACCTTCATCTCTAATCGTCATTATTATCAGCTGATGGTCATTTTAATTATCTTCATTGTGATTGTAAGTCTAGAAATCGCTTCAAACAAAAATTAAGCATCTTTGTTGCTGACAGTAAAAATTTGGGCTGCTTTCTATCTGCATCCAACTCAAGGACAGTGAATGTGAGACCTATTAGATATGCCTGTTCTGCAGCAATACCGAAATAAAAGGGCCACCCTACTTAATCTTCACTTTGACTGAAATGTTATACAGGGGTGCAGTAATCTTTTCCGATCGTCTAACATGCAAGAAGCTGAATAATGGGGGATGTAGTTACGCGTAGAATTACTAACTTTTCACAAGGCTAGTGCAATAATGTGACCTCAGCACAAAAAAAATCTGACAGCGTCAAATTGTTCTAGAAAAAGAGCAAAAACCTTCAATCGAGACCGTTGGCTTTATAGTCAGCTGGGACTAGCGATTGACGTCACTGGAGGAACTGATCTTGTCCCACACCACATGTGGAGCTTATGTCCTCAGCTTCAAGCAAAGGAGAAATGACAGGATGGAGCAAGCTGCACTTAACACAAGAGGCTTATCGGAAAGCAAAAAAACCCTTCTAACATATTTCAGGTCTGTTCTGGGGATGTAAATGTTTAGGGTGAAATTGGCAGAGATTGTCACAAGGTGCAGAGCACTTGCATATTGATCTCGCAGAATATTTATCTCTGTGTATTTATATCTCCGCATATTTATCTTCCACTATATTTATCTCTCGGTGTATTTTACTGTATTGTTCATGAAGTGTATATCACAAAGATAATTGAAAAGTAAATATAGAATTATATGGAAGAGTAAACATACGGTTTGTTAGTGGCATAAAATATAACTGAATTGAAACAATTGTAGGACGATTTGTGTATTTGGGGACATGGTTAGAAACTGATTGAATAATCATTTGGACTGTTTTGGGATATGCTGATTTGCCCTTTTCAGGATCAGTTTCATGCACAAGAGTATTGTATTTCCAGCGCCATTCACATTTAAATAATTGAGGATCAGCTGGATCGCGTGGAACTTATAAAAGTCCAAAGAGCGATACAATTTTTCCAGGATCACAAAACAGGCCTCTGCAAGTGAGAAAAAATAGATATTTTAATATATATACATATATTTTACACCACTTTCCCTTCTCCTGGAGTCCAGTTACACATGCTGGGAACCATCTAGTGTCTGGGGACGGGGGTTATTCTTTATGCGTGAGGTTAGACCAGAGCTATTCAAACCTGGCTGAGCCAGGGGGACGGGCGAGCTTGCCCCCAAGCAAAGTGCACGCACTCTTTTACAAGGAGGGAGGGTGGGGAAGGGATACCTGGCTAATTTTCGCTTCCCCTCGTGTTGGGGTTCAATGAAGCTCCACTATCACGGCTTCAGCTGGGTTCTAACCTGTGGTGCACCTACTCACTGAGCCACTAAAGCAGCATCGCCCCCAACCTCATACCTATTTTTGATTGGATCAAGATAAAAGTTCACGGGGTTGGGGGTAATATATTAGCATGGATAGAGGATTGGCTAACTAACAGAGAACAGAGAGTCGGGATAAATGGTTCATTCTCTGGTTGGCAATCAGTAACTAGTGGGGTGCCGCAGGGATCAGTGCTGGGATCCCAACTATTTACAATCTATATTAACGACTTGGAAGAAGGGACTGAGTGTAACGTAACCAAGTTTGCTGATGATACAAAGATGGGAGGAAAAGCAATGTGTGAGGAGGATACAAAAAATGTGCAGAAGGACATAGGCTAAGTGAGTGGGCAAAAATTTGGCAGATGGAGTATAATGTCGGCAAGTGTGAGGTCATGCACTTCGGCAGAAAAAATCAAAGAGCAAGTTATTATTTAAATGGAGAAAGATTGCAAAGTGCCGCAATACAGCGGGACCTGGGGGTACTTGTGCATGAAACACAAAAAGGATAGTATGCAGATACAACAAGTGATCAGGAATGCCTATGGTATCTTGGCCTTTATTGCAAAGGGGATGGAGTATAAAAGCAGGGAAGTCTTGCTACAGCTATATAAGATATTGGTGAGGCCACACCCAGAATACTATATGCAGTTTTGGTTTCCATATTTGGAGGCAGTTCAGAGAAGGTTCACTAGGTTGATTATGGGAATGAGGGGGTTGACTTATGAGGAAAGATGAGTAGGTTGGGCCTCTACTCATTGGAATTCAGAAGAATGAGAGGTGATCTTATCGAAACGTGTAAGATTATGAGGGGGCTTGACAAGGTGAATGCAGAGAGGATGTTTCCACTGATGGGGGAGACTAGAACTAGAGAGCATGATCTTAGAATAAGGGGCCGCCCATTTAAAACAAAAATGAGGAGAAATTTCTTCTCTCAGAAGGTTGTAAACCTGTGGAATTCACTGCCTCAGAGAGCTGTGGAAGCTGGGACATTGAGTAAATTTAAGACAGAAATAGACAGTTTCTTAAACGATAAGGAGATAAGGGGTTATGGGGAGCGGGCGGGGAAGTGGAGCTGAGTCCATGATCAGATCAACCATAATCTTATTGAATGGCGGAGCAGGTTCGAGGGACCATATGGCCTACTCCTGTTCTTATTTCTTATGTTCTTATGTAATAAGGGTTGCACTAGGTTGCCCCAGTGTCATTAACAGAAAAACACTTGCATAAAGGTGCCCTCATCTCAGGTGGCACCATTAATACAGTATAACAGTTGGCAACAAGTTGTTGTTGTTGTAACGGTTTAAACATAAAGTCTAAATCAACTAAAATAAACTCATAATTCTAAATCATAATATTATCCATGTCAATTATCCATGATCCTGTGATATCCATCATTCGATGAAGGCCCCAAGCGTAGCAGTGGGCATCATTTGTGCCCTCACCAGGGCCACCTGGGCACAGACAAGAGATAGGCAGCGAGAAGACCCTCCTCACAGGCCGCATTCATCCTGGATCAGTGAATGGCTGTCTTAGGCAGCACCAAGAGCAGATCCACTGGAAGGTCCGCCAAATTACCCTGTGCCCAAAGATCATAAGTGTGGTGCTGAAATTCTGCCAATAATTGAGGAGCACCCCGACTCGCCATCTCATGTGACTTCTCATTAAAAGGATGATCTCACCCTACCCAAGTAATTGGACATGCATCCTTCAGAACACTGAGAATTCATACAGTGAGATCATACTTTGTATGGCATTATTTATTTGTACTTTTGTTTTGAATATCCAAATTTTTGTTAAAGCAGTGGGTACCTTTTACTGTGGCTTATACTGGCACTTGCTTCGACAGAGGAAGCAGCTTGCAGTTATACTGTCCTGCTTGCATCCTTTCCTGCTGGGGGAAAGCAGAGCTTTGTGCATTCTCATTTGAAAGTGTTATGTATGTAACTATGTAATACTTGCCACCAGAGAGCGCGACTGTTTCGAGTCCGAATGGTCACCTGCACACATGTGCAAACCCAGCATAAAAGGTTGACTGCCATGTTGTTTAGGCACTCTGGAGTTGTAATAAAGAAGACTAAGGTCACACTAAGTTTAGCTCACAGTACTCAGCCTCGTGGAGTTCTTCCATACGCGACAATTGGCGACAAGTAACAGAATATGAACCTTCACACAACCATGGCTGCTGTTGGAACTTTAGAGAGATTCATAGAGGCTGATGATTGGAAGCCTTCGTCGAGTGTCTCGACCAGTACTTCGTGGCCAACGAGCTGGAGGGAGACACTAACACGGCCAAGTGCAGGGCAGTTCTCCTCACGTCTGTGGGCCTAAAATATACGGTCTCATCAAGAATCTGCTCACATCGACAAAACCAACAGAGAAGCAATATACAGAGTTGTGCATGTTGGTTCAGGACCACCTCAAGCTGAAGGAGAGTATCCTCATGGCCGGATATCATTTTTACATGCACCATCGCTCCGGGGTCCAGGACATGGCGGATTATGTCGCCGACTTGAGACGCCTCGCGGGACCTTGCGATTTTGGAGCTGCATTGGGGCAAATGCTGCGGGACTTTCTCGTGCTGGGCATCAGCCACGAGGTCATTCTTCAAAAGCTGCTGGCTGCCGAAACCCTAAACCTAAGCAGGACCATCGCGATCGCCCAGGCATGCATGGCCATGGATGATAACACCAAACAGATATCTTCTCAACATCAAAGCTCACTGGCAAGTACTGTGCATAAAATTTAAGGAGCTAGGAGCTAAATTAAAAAGTAGGACCTCAAAAGTAGTAATCTCGGGATTGCTACCAGTGCCACGTGATAGTCAGAGTAGGAATCGCAGGATAGCGCAGATGAATACGTGGCTTGAGCAGTGGTGCAACAGGGAGGGATTCAAATTCCTGGGGCATTGGAACCGGTTCTGGGGGAGGTGGGACCAGTACAAACCGGACGGTCTGCACCTGGGCAGGACCGGAACCAATGTCCTAGGGGGAGTGTTTGCTAGTGCTGTTGGGGAGGATTTAAACTGATATGGCAGGGGGATGGGAACCAATGCAGGGAGACAGAGGAAAACAAAAAGGAGGCAAAAGCAAAAGACAGAAAGGAGATGAGGAAAAGTGGAGGGCAGAGAAACCCAAGGCAAAGAACAAAAAGGGCCACTGTACAAATTCTAAAAGGACAAAGGGTGTTAAAAGAACAAGCCTGAAGGCTTTGTGTCTTAATGCAAGGAGTATCCGCAATAAAGTGGATGAATTAACTGTGCAAATAGATGTTAACAAATATGATGTGATTGGGATTACGGAGACGTGGCTCCAGGATGATCAGGGCTGGGAACTCAACATCCAGGGGTATTCAACATTCAGGAAAGATAGAATAAAAGGAAAAGGAGGTGGGGTAGCATTGCTGGTTAAGGAGCAAATTAAGGCAATAGTTCGGAAGGACATTAGCTTGGATGATGTGGAATCTATATGGATAGAGCTGCAGAATACCAAAGGACAAAAAACGTTAGTGGGAGTTGTGTACAGACCTCCAAACAGTAGTAGTGATGTTGGGGAGGGCATCAAACATGAAATTAGGGGTGCGTGCAATAAAGGTGCAGCAGTTATAATGGGTGACTTTAATATGCACATAGATTGGGTTAACCAAACTGGAAGCAATACGGTAGAGGAGGATTTCCTGGAGTGCATAAGGGATGGTTTTTTAGACCAATATGTCGAGGAACCAACTAGGGGGGAGGCCATCTTAGGCTGGGTGTTGTGTAATGAGAGAGGATTAATTAGCAATCTCGTTGTGCGAGGCCCCTTGGGGAAGAGTGACCATAATATGGTGGAATTCTGCATTAGGATGGAGAATGAAACAGTTAATTCAGAGACCATGGTCCAGAACTTAAAGAAGGGTAACTTTGAAGGTATGAGGCGTGAATTGGCTGGGATAGATTGGCGAATGATACTGAAGGGGTTGACTGTGGATGGGCAATGGCAGACATTTAGAGACCGCATGGATGAACTACAACAATTGTACATCCCTGTCTGGCGTAAAAATAAAAAAGGGAAGGTGGCTCAACCGTGGCTATCAAGGGAAATCAGGGATAGCATTAAAGCCAAGGAAGTGGCATACAAATTGGCCAGAAATAGCAGAGAACCCGGGGACTGGGAGAAATTTAGAACTCGGCAGAGGAGGACAAAGGGTTTGATTAGGGCAGGGAAAATGGAGTACGAGAAGAAGCTTGCAGGGAACATTAAGACGGATTGCAAAAGTTTCTATAGATATGTAAAGAGAAAAAGGTTAGTAAAGACAAACGTAGGTCCCCTGCAGTCAGAATCAGGGGAAGTCATAACGGGGAACAAAGAAATGGCGGACCAATTGAACAAGTACTTTGGTTCGGTATTCACTGAGGAGGACACAAACAACCTTCCGGATATAAAAGGGGTCGGAGGGTCTAGTAAGGAGGAGGAACTGAGGGAAATCCTTATTAGTCGGGAAATTGTGTTGGGGAAATTGATGGGATTGAAGGCCGATAAATCCCCAGGGCCTGATGGACTGCATCCCAGAGTACTTAAGGAGGTGGCCTTGGAAATAGTGGATGCATTGACAGTCATTTTCCAACATTCCATTGACTCTGGATCAGTTCCTATGGAGTGGAGGGTAGCCAATGTAACCCCACTTTTTAAAAAAGGAGGGAGAGAGAAAACAGGGAATTACAGACCGGTCAGCCTGACATCGGTAGTGGGTAAAATGATGGAATCAATTATTAAGGATGTCATCGCAGTGCATTTGGAAAGAGGTAATATGATAGGTCCAAGTCAGCATGGATTTGTGAAAGGGAAATCATGCTTGACAAATCTTCTGGAATTTTTTGAGGATGTTTCCAGTAGAGTGGACAAGGGAGAACCAGTCGATGTGGTATATTTGGACTTTCAGAAGGCTTTCGACAAGGTCCCACACAAGAGATTAATGTGCAAAGTTAAAGCACATGGGATTGGGGGTAGTGTGCTGACATGGATTGAGAACTGGTTGTCAGACAGGAAGCAAAGAGTAGGAGTAAATGGGGACTTTTCAGAATGGCAGGCAGTGACTAGTGGGGTACCGCAAGGTTCTGTGCTGGGGCCCCAGCTGTTTACACTGTACATTAATGATTTAGACGAGGGGATTAAATGTAGTAGCTCCAAATTTGCGGATGACACTAAGTTGGGTGGCAGTGTGAGCTGCAAGGAGGATTCTATGAGGCTGCAGAGCGACTTGGATAGGTTAGGTGAGTGGGCAAATGCATGGCAGATGAAGTATAATGTGGATAAATGTGAGGTTATCCACTTTGGTGGTAAAAACAGAGAGACAGACTATTATCTGAATGGTGACAGATTAGGAAAAGGAGAGGTGCAACGAGACCTGGGTGTCATGGTACATCAGTCATTGAAGGTTGGCATGCAGGTACAGCAGGCGGTTAAGAAAGCAAATGGCATGTTGGCCTTCATAGCGAGGGGATTTGAGTACAAGGGCAGGGAGGTGTTGCTACAATTGTACAGGGCCTTGGTGAGGCCACACCTGGAGTATTGTGTACAGTTTTGGTCTCCTAACCTGAGGAAGGACATTCTTGCTATTGAGGGAGTGCAGCGAAGGTTCACCAGACTGATTCCCGGGATGGCGGGACTGACCTATCAAGAAAGACTGGATCAACTGGGCTTGTATTCACTGGAGTTCAGAAGAATGAGAGGGGACCTCATAGAAACGTTTAAAATTCTGACGGGGTTAGACAGGTTAGATGCAGGAAGAATGTTCCCAATGTTGGGGAAGTCCAGAACCAGGGGACACAGTCTAAGGATAAGGGGGAAGCCATTTAGGACTGAGATGAGGAGGAATTTCTTCACCCAGAGAGTGGTGAACCTGTGGAATTCTCTACCACAGAAAGTTGTTGAGGCCAATTCACTAAATATATTCAAAAAGGAGTTAGATGAAGTCCTTACTACTAGGGGAATCAAGGGGTATGGTGAGAAAGCAGGAATGGGGTACTGAAGTTGCATGTTCAGCCATGAACTCATTGAATGGCGGTGCAGGCTAGAAGGGCCGAATGGCCTACTCCTGCACCTATTTTCTATGTTTCTATGTTTCTATGTCATTAGGAGGCCAAACTGCATATGGCAGGGCCTATATGTCTGCGGCTGCAAGATCTGTGGTGACTCAGAGTCTGCCATCGGGGGTGATTGTGAATGCATTTGCACCATGTTGGCGCTGTGGGGGTAATCATCGGGCCCATCAATGTCGATTCAAGCACTACGTGTGCAAAGGCTGCGCAACGATGGGGCACCTCCAGCGAATGTGCAAACGTGCTGTGACATATCGCGTGGCAGAGGATGATCGATCCGGCGTGGATCACGCAGCACAAGCAACTCAACCCGAGGAAGAAGTGTATGGAGTACATACCTTCATCACCAAGATCCCTCCTATAATGCTGAAAGTCAAATTAAATGGAGTTCCAGTATCCATGGAGTTGGACACGGGTGCGAGTCAGTCAATAATGAGCCAGAAGGCTTTCGAGAAACTGTGGGGCAATAAAGCACAAAGGCCCAAACTGAGCCCGATTAATGCAAAGCTGCGAACCTACACCAAAGAGCTCATACCAGTCATTGGAAGTGAAGGTATTGTATGATGGAGCTGTGTATAACCTATCAATGTGGATTGTTCCAGGCAATGGCCCAACGCTGTTTGGCAGAAGTTGGCTAGAAAAGATTAGATGGAATTGGAATGACATCAAAGCACTATCTTCAGTGGATGACGCCTCGTATGCTCAAGTGCTGAGCAAGTTTCCCTCGCTATTCGAACCAGGCATCGGCAACTTCACAGGCACCAAGGTACAGATCCATCTAGGCCCTGATCGCCCGTCCATCACAAGGCTCAGGCGGTTCCGTACATGATGAGGGAGAAGATCGAGATCGAACTGGACAGACTCCAACGCAAAGGAATCATATCGCTAGTTGAGTTCAACGAGTGGGCTAGTCCAATTCTGGTGTTGAAAAGCGATGGCACAGTCAGAATCTGCGGAGGCTATAAGGTAACGATTAACCGAGTTTCACTATAGGATCAGTACCCACTGCCCAAGACGGATGACCTGTTCGCAACATAAGTGGGGAGGAAGTCATTCACCAATTTGGCCCTAACCTCTGTCTACATGACTGGCTGAATCTTCGAAAAGATTGACATGCATCAACACACATAAAGGGCTGTTTATATACCACAGGTGCCCTTTCGGGATTCGATCGGCTGCAGCCATTTTCCAGAGAAACATGGAGAGTTTGCTTAAATCTGTTGCGTGCACCGTTGTGTTTCAAGACGACATCCTGATCACTGGTCGTGACACCATCGAATATCTACACAACCTGGAAGAGGTTCTAAGTCGCCTAGACAGAGTGGGACTCAGGCTGAAATGCTCCAAGTGTGTTTTCCTGGCGCCAGAAGTCGAATTTTTGGGGAGAAAGATTGCAACAGACGGCATCAGGCCCACCGACTCAAAGACAGAGGCCATTAAGAATGCACCTAGACCACAGAATGTGATGGAGCTGCATTCGTTCCTGGGACTCCTCAATTATTTCGGTAACTTTCTACCCAGGTTGAGCATGTTGTTAGAGCCTTTGCACATGTTGCTACATAAGGGTGATAACTGGGTTTGGGGCAAATCTCAAGACACAGCCTTTGAGAAGGCCAGGAACCTACTATGTTCAAATAAGTTACTTGTACACTATGACCCATGTAAACGTTTAGTGCTAGTTTGTGACGCCTCATCGTACGGGGTTGGCTGTGTGTTACAGCAAGCCAATGTATCAGGCAACCTCCAACCGTTTGCATACGCGTCTAGAAGTCTGTCTAAGGCTGAGAGAGCCTATATGGTCGAGAAAGAGGCGTTAGCATGTGTATATGGGGTTAAGAAAATACACCAATACCTATTTGGACTTCGTTTTGAGCTTGAAACTCATTTCGCTGTTTTCAGAGAGCAAAGGTATAAATACCAATGCTTCATCTCGCATCCAAAGATGGGCACCAACATTATCCGCTTATGACTATGTTATCCGCCACAGACCAGGCACTGAAAACTGTGCTGATGCTCTCAGCCGGCTACCATTACCCACCACTGGGGTTGAAATGGCGTTGCCCGCAGACTTGCTACTGGTCATGGATGCTTTTGAGAGCGAGGGGTCACCCGTCACAGCTCGCCAGATCAGAACCTGGACCAGCCAGGATCCTGTGCTATCTTTAGTAAAGAGTTGCGTCCTAAATAGGAACTGGTCGGCCGTTCCCGGGGAAATGCAAGATGAAATTAAGCCGTTTCACCGACGCAAAGATGAAATATCCATCCAGTCGGATTGTATCTTATGGGGTAATCGCGTGGTTTTGCCAAAAAAAGGCAGGGAAACGTCTATACGTACCCACCCAGGCATTGTCATGATGAAGGCAGGTCGCATGTTTGGCAGCCCGGCATTGACTCGGACTTGGAGTCATGTGTGCATCAGTGGAACACTTGCTCGCAACTGAGCAATGCACCAAGGAAGGCTCCACTGAGTCTGTGGTCATGGCCCTCCAAACCGTGGTCCAGGATCCACGTAGATTTTGCCGGCCCCTTTCTAGAAAGGATGATTTTAGTGGTTGTGGACGTTTACTCCAAATGGATTGAATGCGTAATCATGTCATCCAGCACTTCCACAGACACCATTGAAAGCCTCCGGGCCATGTTCGCCACCCATGGCTTACCCGACATCCTTGTCAGCGACAATGGACTGTGTTTCACCAGCTCGGAATTCAACGAGTTTATGACCGCAATGGCATCAAGCATGTTAGGTCTGCTCCGTTTAAGCCCGCGTCTAACGGTCAAGCGGAGTGGGCAGTCCAATCAAGCAGAGCATGAAACGCGTGACAGATGGCTCCCTGCAGACCCGCTTGACTCTCATTCTGCTGTTACCGGACACGACCCCACTCGCTCACCGGGGTTCCCCCGGCAGAATTGTAAATGAAGAGAGCCTTCAAAACTCACCCTAGTCACCGGCACCACAGGCAGAACATGTTCCATGGTCGCACGGCTGTTTCACGTGACGTTGATGTTAACGACCCCCTGTATTTGTCCTGAATTACGGTCATGGTCCCAAGTGTGTTGCTGGCACTGTTTTGGCCAAGGAAGGGAATAGGGTGTTTGTAATCAAACTGTTAAATGGCCAAACGTGCAGAAAGCATTTAGATCAGACCAAATTGCAATTTACTGACAACCAGGAACGATTTGAAGAGGACACCATCGACGATCCACCAACACACACCCAACCAGCAATCGACCTTGCTGTCAATTACGAGGATGAACCTACTGTTCCTGACAGTCCGGTCAGATCAGCCGTGGTGCAGTGCAGCAAATGTCCGGCCAACTCACACATGCCATGGTTTGAACTTAGACGATCAACCAGGGAGGGAAGGGCTCCGGATCGCCTCAACTTGTAAATAACTTGTACCGAAGACTTTGGGGGGGGGGGGGGGGGAGTGATGTTATGTATGTAACTATGTAATACTTGCCACCAGAGGGCGCGACTGTTGGAGTCCTAATGGTCACCTGTACACACGTGCAAGGCCCAGTATAAAAGGTTGGCTGCCATGTTGTTTAGGCACTCTGGAGTTGTAATAAAGAAGACTAAGGTCACACTAAGTTTAGCTCACAGTACTCAGCCTCGTGGAGTTCTTCTATACACAACAGAAAGCTTGTGCAAAATTTCCTCACCACGTCTGACGTCTGCTGACATTTGTTAACATTGGAAGAGAGCTGAGGTCTGTCAACCTTTTTCTTTCATTATATACCCCTCTGCCTCACCAATGGAGTTTAAAAAATATTAGTTTTTCTCTGGTAGCAGTTAAGCGACAGTTGATTAAGGCTACATCGCTTGAAGATGGTCTCTCATTGTTCCTGATAAGCAATCTTAGCATTAACTGATTTGGCGTAGATTGGACTTGTGTTATAAATTCTGAATTGCTGCAATGTGAAACTTGCATTGACTGTGAAAAATGTGCAGTGCAACTGGCCTATAAATACACACATCAAGTATCGTTAGTAGTGGATGTATTCCACTGACTCTACTGTAACTTACAACTATTCTTTCATCTCACTTCCTTCAATAACAGCAAATTCCATTTATATAGTACATTTCATGTAACAAATGTCCCAAGGCACTTTCCAGGAGATTAGAGGACACCAAGCAGAACATTTGGAGAGAAATGACAGCAAGTGACTGAAGATGCAGTTGAAGAGGTGGGTTTTAAGGAGGTTTTTGAAGAGTGGGAAAGAAGTGGCAAGCTGGAGGGGCTGAAGGAGAGAGTTCCAGCGTGTTGGGGTATGGTGGCTGAAAGCTCTGAGAATGGATTGGACGTTGGGATGCAGGGGCGCACAATAGACCAGAGTATGCTGGAATGTAGGTCTGGAGAAAGTAGATAAGGTAGGGTCGATCAAAGCTATGTGGGCAATCGGAAACTTGGATTAGGCTTTCAAAGTTGATGCAATGGGAGGTGGTGAGCAATTGGAGGTCAGTGAGAACAGGGGAGATAGGTGTGTGGGCAGGGTATATGCATAGCAGAGTTCTGGATAAATTGTTTCTCCGCTTTGGAATTCACTGCTCATCTCCTCTGCATCGCCATCTTTCTCTTCTCCTCAAAAGTCATCTCTTCCATCATCCTTTGGGTCACTCATCTTAATCTCTCTTTTCATGGCTCAGCATTAAGGGCATTTTATTTCAAAAAGTCATTGTTTATCTCAGATGGAGATTGAGAGGAGAGTATGTGAGAAATCAGGAAAAGCCATCTCCTGTAACCTCTCTCCAACTCTATTGCTTGTTGTCCTGCAGTCTCTTTTAAAGTGAATTGGGACATTTGTTACATAAGATGTGCAATGTTGTGTGGATGAGACTTTCAATAGCAGAAGGATTAAATAGACATAGGCAGGAATTGTGACACAGATGGAAGTAGATGATCTTGATGATGGACCCAAGAGGTAGGGCTGAAGCTAAGCTCAGGGTTGAGGATCCCAAGGTTCCTTCTGGCCTCTTGCACAACCTTGATTTCCTTCGTTCCCCATTGGCAGTCATGCCTTCAGCCAGCTAGGTCCTAAGCTCTGGAATTCCCTCCCTAAACCTATCCACCTCTTTAAAGTCACTCCCTAACATCTACCTCTTTGACCAAGCTTTTGGTCACCTGTCCTAATATCTCTATGTGGCTCGGTGTCAAATTTTGTATGATAACATTCCTGTAAAGTACATTGGAACTGTAAGGGATAAATAGAAAGGTAGTGAACAAATCAGTATTAGGTCTGAGATATTGCCAATGTATGTAACAATTGCTTTTGTAGGTATAGCACAAAGCAATAATGCATTGAACTGTATAGTTAACCTTAGTAACATTTAAACAGGCAAAGTCAGCAGTTTTTGATTAGAAATCTCTGAGGAAGAGATAAGGAATCCAGTATTTTGGTACAGTTACTCTAGGCGACATAAAGATTGGGGTAGAGGGCAAATAATGGAACAACACAATGATGGGAGATGGACAATTGCATGTACCGCTCAGAGCTAGTCTGATAAGAGTCGACAAATCAATGTAACTTCGCTGATATCAATAGACCTATCGATGATTTTGTAGGAGGGTAGCTCCGCTCCAAAACCTGTCTAAATTATACTTGAAAACTCTTGTATTTCGAAGGTTTAGACTGAACCTTCCCGTGCATTGCTCGAAATAAAGCTGGTAAACCTGAGGTTTCGTTTGTTTACTTCCGTGGTCGTTATACAGTGGGAGCTGGGCGAGGTGTCGATTAACTATATCAGTTAATCCACCCTGAGAGAGAAAAACCTTTTTACCCCAACAGGGACATTTTACAATGATAAAAGGCGCTATATAAATACAAGTTGTTGTTGTTGCACGCTGTCAAATTAAGCCTGAATGAGCAGTCAGGAAGAAGGCTAGAATCAAGATCAGAAACACAATGTGTCTCCTAGGAGCTGAACAGAATGGCTTGCATATTGCCAAAAAATGCTTAATAGTTATTTATGCTGCATATGTAGTTTGAATTTTTGTTATGCTGCGAGAGCCAGATTCTACCAATGATTTTTACTGAGAGATCTGCCTTGGGCTTATTTCCATAAAGTTTTTCAGATTAGCATTGGTCATCAATCATCATATTTTCAAAGAATCATCATGACATGGTAATATATTGATTTTATTAGGCCTGGACATGTTTAGTTCCAAACAATGTAACTTCAGTACATTATTTTAATTGGCATTTAAATGCTAATAATATCATTTCCAGCTGTTCATATTTGATATGTCTCGGTTCAGTAAAAGAAAAGAGCGTCTTTCACTACAATAAGCTCAGAGAGCTGGGTCTTCCTACTAGAAAAAAAAGTAGTCTTTGGAAAGATTTGATTGAGGTCTTTAAAATAATAAAAGGGACTAGACTGTAGCTAAGGCAGTCCCCCCGGAGTCAAGAATGACTTGCTTCTACTCTAAAATTAGTTCTAAAGTGACTGATGAGACCAATGCGGGATCTACAGTCTCTGTCACAGGTGGGGCAGATGGTGGTTGGAGGGACGGGTGGGTGAGGTGCTTGATTTGTCATACGCTCCTTCCTTTATACTTGGTTTTCACGTGCTCCCAACGAAGAGACTCTAAGTGTTTGGCGCCTTCTCAAAGGCTTCTCCTCCACTTTGAGCGGTCTTGGGCTAGGGTGTTATATTTTTTCAAGGACGATTTGAGGGTGTCCTTGACACGTTTTCTCTGCCCTCCTGGGACTCGCTTGCAGTGACGTAACTCGGAGAAGAGTGCTTGTTTCGGGAATCTACTATTGGACAGCAGACAATATAGCTCATCCATTGGAGCCAATCGAGCGTGGCCAATGCCTCGTGCTAGGGATGTTGGCCTGAGGGAGAACACTGACGTTGGTGCGCCTGTCCTGCCAATGAATTTGCAGGATTTTGCAGAGGCAGCGTTGGTGGTACTTCTCCAGTGCTTTGAGGTGTCTACTGTACATAGTCCTGATAGCTTGCATCCTAGGGTATTAAGAGAAGTAGCGGCAAGCATTGTGGATGCATTGGTTGTAATTTACCAAAGTTCCCTGGATTCTGGGGAGGTCCCAGCAGATTGGAAAACTGCAAATGTAACGCCCCTATTCAAAAAAAAAATAGGCAGACAAAAAGCAGGAAACTATAGACCAGTTCGCCTAACATCCGTGGTTGGGAAGATGTTGTCCATTATTAAAGAAGCACTAGCAGAACATTTGGAAAAGCAAAATTCGATCAGGCAGAGTCAGCATGGATTTATGAAAGGGAAGTCATGTTTAACAAATTTGCTGAAATTCTTTGAGGATGTAACGGACAGGGTGGATAAAGGGGAACCAGTGGATGTGGTATATTTGGACTTCCAGAAGGCATTTGATAAGGTGCCACATAAGAGGGTACTGCATAAGATTGAAGTTCACGGAGTTGGGGGTAATATATTAGCATGGATAGAGGATTAGCTAACTAACAGAAAACAGAGAGTAGCAATAAATGGTTCATTCTCAGGTTGGCATTCAGTAACGAGTGGGGTGCCGCAGGGATCAGTGCTGGGACCCCAACTATTTACAATCTATATTAACGACTTGGAGGAAGGGACTGAGTGTAACGTAGCCAAGTTTGCTGACGATACAAAGATGGGAGGAAAAGCAATGTGAGGAGAACACAAAAAAATCTGCAAAAGGACATAGATAGGCTAAGCAAGTGGGCAAAAAATTTGACAGATGGAGTATAATGTTGGAATGTGTGAGGTCATGCACTTTAGCAAAAAAAAAATCAAAGAACAAGTTATTATTTAAATGGAGAAAGATTGCAAAGTGCTGCAGTACAGTGGGTCCTGGGGGTACTTGTGCATGAAACACAAAAGGTTAGTATGCAGGTACAGCAAGTGATCAGGAAGGCCAATGGAATCTTGGCCTTTATTGCAAAGGGGATGGAGTATAAAAGCAGGGAAGTCTTGCTACAGCTATATAAGATATTGGTGAGGCCACACCTGGAACACTGCATGCAGTTTTGGTTTCCATATTTACGAAAGGATATTCTTGCTGTGGAGGCAGTTCAGAGAAGGTTCACAAAGTTGATTCCAGAGAGGAAGGGGTTGACTTATGAGGAAAGGTTGAGTAGGTTGGGCCTCTACTCATTGGAATTCAGAAGAATGAGAGGTGATCTTATCGAAATGTGTAAGATTATGAGGGGGCTTGACAAGGTGGATGCAGAGAGGATGTTTCCACTGATAGGGGAGACTAGAACTAGAGGGCATAATCTTAGAATAAGGGGTCGCCCATTTAAAACTGAGATGAGGAGAAATTTCTTCTCTCAGAGGGTTGTGGGTCTGTGGAATTCGCTGCCTCAGAGAGCTGTGGAAGCTGGGACATTGAATAAATTTAAGACAGAAATAGACAGTTTCTTAAATCATAAGGGAATAAAAGGTTATGGAGAGTGGGCAGGGAAGTGGACCTGAATCCATGATCGGATCAGCCATGATCGTATTAAATGGCAGAGCAGGCTCGAGGGGCCTACTCCTGATCCTATTTTTATGTTCTTATGGTCCATGTCTCTGAAGCATATAGGAGGGCAGGTATCACTACTGCTCTGTACACCATGAGCTTGGTACCGAGTTTGAGATCCTGGTCTTTGAACACTCTTCTCCTCAGGTGATCGAAGGCTGTACTGGCACACTGAAGATGGTGGGGGACTTCGTCATCGATGTCTAACCTTGATGATAATAGGCTCCCAAGGTTTGGGAAGTGGTCCACATTGTCCAAGGTCTCATCATGGATCTTGATAATCAGGGAGCAGTACAGTGTGGCGGGGGCAGGTTGGTAGAGAACCTTTGTCTTACGAATGTTTAATGTAAGGCCTAGACTCTGGTAAGCTTCAGTGAAGGTGTCAATGATGGTTTAGAGTTCGGCCTCTGAGTGTGCACAAACGCAAGCGTCATCTGCATACTGTAATTCAATGACAGAGGTTAGAACAACCTTGGATCTGGATTGGAGGCGACGAAGGTTGAACAATTTCCCGCTTGTCCTGTAGATTAACTCCACTCCAGTGGGGAGCTTGTTAAAGGTGAGATGAAGCATTTCAGCGAAGAAGATTGAGATGAGCCTTGCTTGACCCCGGTCTGCACTTGTATTAGGTCTGTGGTTGACCATGACTTGCATGTCATCGCGAAGCAGGCGGAGAATAGTGACAAGTTTTTGAGGACAGCCGAATTTGAGGAAGACACTCTAAAATCCCTCTAGGTTGACAGAGTCAAAGGCCTTTGAGAGGTCAAAGAAAGCCATGTACAAAGGTTGATGCTGCTCGCTACACTTTTCTTGGATTTGTCGCGCGACGAAGATCATGTCCGTTGTGCCCCTTAGTGGACAGAATCTGCATTGCGACTCTGGGAGGAGCTCTTCAGCCACTGGGAGGACATAGTTGAGGAGGATTCTTGCGCTGATTTTCCTTGCGGCAGATAGCAGGGAAACTCCTCTGTAATTACCACAATCAGACATGTCACCTTTCTTGAAGATGGTCACGATTACGGCATCTCTGAAATCTCCTGGCATGCTCTCCTCCTTCCAGATAAGAGAGATGAAGTCATGGATTCGTGCCAAGAGTACTTCTCCGCCTTGCTTTAGTACTTCGGCGGGGATTTCATCTGCTCCTGAGACCTTGTTGTTTTTCAGTTGTTGGGTGGCCTTTTCAACCTCATGCCGGCTGGGATTGTGCCGAGGTGGTGGCAGGTAGCATGCTGTGGGATGGAGTCAAGGACACTCACGTCAAAGACAGAGGGCTAGAATTTCCTATCAGCCTGCCAGCATCCGATCGCCGCCCAAAAGACCGCTAAGACTGGGAAGATTATCGCCGGCGAAAACTTTCCCCCCAAAAAATAAAAAAATCTGCCGAGCAAAAAACATGGGCCTTGCACCCCCATTCTGAGTGAAAAAATGCAATTTAGGGTTGATTGGGCGGTTCGTAAACAAAATGGCTAAAAAAATGTTAAAAATCAATAAAAATTTACGCCGAGGCTGCGGATTGGGCCTAACACCAGAAAAACAATAAAAATAATTTTTCAAAAAACATCAACTAATAAATCATAAAAACATTCCCAAAACACTTTAAAACTAAATCTGAATACATTTTAAAAATAATTAGTAAAAAACCAATTACTCATCTTTTTCTTGAAGAGCTACTCACCTACCGCCCAGCTCCACTGATACTCGTGGCCGTTTTTAAAAATAAACTTACCTACGGGTCACCGCTCAACCAAATATCGCGCCAGTGCGATCTCAGGACGGTGCATGCCGGCAGTCCACTCAACAGCGGTACCTCGAAACCGCCGGCGTAACTCGGGTAAGGAAACTTTTGCTCACCTGATTACCGTCCACAATGGCCAATACCGCTCAGAAATCGAGCAGTAAGCCATTGGAAATTCCAGCCCAGTGTCTTGGTTGAGATCTTCGAAGTGCTCCTTTCAGCGGGCACTGACTGCCTCTCTGTCCTTAATGAATACCTCTCCGTTCTTAGCTCTCGGTGGAGTAGGCCCTTGAGTGCTTGGGCCGTAGGTCATCTTGACTGTGCTAAAAAATTCACGCACGTCGTGATTGTCGGTTAGTTTCTGGATCTCCCCTTTTTCCACCTGTTCCTCCTTTTCCATCCGTTTTTTAGGTCACGAGTTTTTTGTTGGATCTCGGCCTTCAGTTGTCTGTAGGTCTGCTTTCTTTCACTCGAGTTGTGGTATTGTTTCCAATTCAAAAATGCCTTGTGTTTGCGGTTTATTAGCTCCTGGATCTCCTGGTCATTCTCATCGAACCAGTCTTGATGTTTTCTGGTAGAGTAACCAAGAGTCTCTTCACAGGTGCTAATTATGGTAGACTTGAGGGCAGACCAGGCACTTTCGACACTCTGCGGCTCCGGTTAATTGGAAGTCGTCAGTATGGCTGTGAGACGTTGGCTGAATAGGGCTTTCTTTGCAGGGTCTTTGAGTGCTTCAGTGTTGGATTTTTCTGTGGCAACATCTCTGTTGCCGCTGCCGTTTTGAGGCTACGTTGATGGAGATAACAGAGCGGATTCGGCGGTGGTCAGTCCAGCAGTCGTCAGCTCCCATCATGGCGGGAGTGATGCAGACGTCCTTGCGGCCCCTCGCTCGGACGATGACATAGTCTAGCAAATGCCAGTGCCTGGAACGCAGGTGTTGCCATGTGGTCTTGCACTTGTCTTTCTGACGAAACTATGACAAGACTATGTTCTAAGCACTTCGTCAAGAGGATACCATTGATGTTGGTTTTCCCTGCCAATCACACCTCTCCAGAAATCTGTGTCCTTTCCAACTCTGGCATTAAAGTCGCCAGGGACAATCAGCTTGACGCCCGTTGGGACTCGTGACAGGGATTGTTCAAGGCTGGAATAGAATTCCTCTTTGGCCTCGTCCGTAGCTACCAGGGTTGGGGCGTGCACACCCCGCAGCATATTGGTTCCTGGTTAGTATGAGCCAAGGGGTCATGAGGCATTCGTTTATCCCATGAGGGGAATCTCTAAGACGCCAGATTAGCTCATTTTTGATGCAGACGGCGTTCTTCTTCTGGTTTGCCTTTCCAGAAGACGGTGTATCCACCACCTTATTCCTTCAGCTGACCTTCTCCTGCTCACCGTGTCTCGCTCGATTTCGAAGTGTCCGAGTTCCTGGGCAATGATAGCAGTATGACGTACCTGTCTGTCGCTGTTGGGGTTGTCTATGAGGGTCCTGATGTTCCAGTTCCCGAACTTCATTTTAAGGGATGGAAGATGCCTCTGCGTGAATTCTTTTAACGTTGGGTGGCCGTTGCACACCAACTACCACACAAACTTGACAAAGCAAGGTCTTGGTCCAATGGCAGGAGATACAAGATGATTGGAGACCAGGCTGTGCTGCATCGGCCTAGCATACACACACACATATTCCTACTTTGATAGAGTATTTGAATTAGATAAGTTAGGGAGAACCAGGCAACATGCGTATAAGTTATGTAAGCATTGAACAGAGAGGTATTTCTTTTCTCAGAGGGTCATAGACCTATGGAACAAATTGCTGGCTCATGCAGTGAATCTAGATTTGCAGCAAGCGCTCAACAAGGAGCTGGATGAATTCCTGGCTGTGGTTGATAACACAAAAGATTTGCAGAGTATTAGGTGATGTGATTCATGGTCACTGTGGTCTCCTGGAACTCATTTTGATCGCCTTTGGAAGGCTTAGAGAAGAATTTCCCAGACTTTTGGCCCCTGAATTGACCTAGAGTTTTTAAAATCTGATTTTTGCCTCTCTCAGGAGATTACAGTGTCAGCCTTAGCTTAATGGTAGCACTCTCGCCTCTGAGTCAGAAGGTTCAATCCCCACTCCAGGGTCTTAACTGTACAATCTAAACTGGCACTTCAGTGCAGTACTGAGGGTGTGCTGCACTGTCTTTCGGATGAGACGTTAAACCAAGGCCCAGTCTTCCTTCTCAGGTGGCTGTAAAATATCCCATAGCATTATTCAAAGAAGAGCAAGGGAGTTCTCCCAGTGTCTCGGCCAAAATTTATCCTTCAACCAACACCTAAAAGAGATTATTTGGTCATTATCGCGTTGCTGTTTGTGAGAGCTTGCTGTGCTCAAATTTGCTGCTGCGTTTCCTACATTACATAATATTGGGAGTAATGTATTGACATGGATAGAGAACTGGTTGGCAGACAGGAAGCAAAGAGTAGGAATAAACAGGTCCTTTTCAGAATGGCAGGCAGTGACTAGTGGGGTACCGCAAGGTTCAGTGCTGGGACCCCAGCTATTTATAATATATATTAATGATTCAGACGAAGGAATTGAATGTAATATCTCCAAGTTTGCAGATGACACTAAGCTAGGTGGCAGTGTGAGCTGTGAGGAGGATGCTAAGAGGCTGCAAGGTGACTTGGTGAATGGGCAAATGCATGGCAGATGCAGTATAATGTAGATAAATGTAAGGTTATCCACTTTGGTGGCAAAAACAGGAAGGCAGATTATTATCTGAATGGTGACAGTTTAGTAAAAGGGGAGGTGCAACGAGACCTGGGTGTCATGGTACATCAGTCATTGAAAGTTGGCATGCAGATACAGCAGGCGGTGAAGAAAGCAAATGGCATGTTGGCCTTCATTGCGAGAGAATTTGAGTATAGGGGCAGGGAGGTCTGACTGCAGTTGTACAGGGCCTTGGTGAGGCCACACCTTGAATATTGTGTACAGTTTTAGTCTCCTAATCTGAGGAAGGACATTCTTGCTATTGAGGGAGTGCAGCAAAGGTTCACCAGACTGATTCCCGGGATGACAGGACTGACATATGAAGAAAGACTGGATCGACTAGGCTTATATTCACTGGAATTTAGAAGAATGAGATGTGAATTGGCAAGAATAGACTGGCGAATGATACTTAAAGGGTTGACGGTGGATAGGCAATGGCAAACAGTTAAAGATCACATGGATGAACTTCAACAATTGTACATCCCTGTCTGGAGTAAAAATAAAATGGGGAAGGTGGCTCAACTGTGGCTAACAAGGGAAACTAAGGATAGTGTTAAACCCAAGGAAGAGGCATATAAATTGGCCAGAAAAAGCATCAAACCTGAGGACTGGGAGAACCAGTGGATGTGGTGTATTTGGACTTTCAAAAGGCTTTTGACAAGGTCCCACACAAGAGATTGGTGTGCAAAATTAAAGTACGTGGTATTGGGAGTAATGTACTGATGTGGATAGAGAACTGGTTGGCAGACAGGAAGCAGAGAGTCGGGATAAACGAGTCCTTTTCAGAATGGCAGGCAGTGACTGGTGTGGTGCCGCAAGGCTCAGTGCTGGGACCCCAGCTACTTAAAATATACATTAATGATTTAGATGAAGGAATTGAGTGTAATATCTCCAAGTTTGCAGATGACACTAAGCTGGGTGGCGGTGTGAGCTGTGAGGAGGACGCTACGAGGCTGCAGGGTGACTTGTACAGGTTAGGTGAGTGGGCAAATGCTTGGCAGATGCAGTATAATGTGGGTAAATGTGAGGTTATCCACTTTGGTGGCAAAAACACGAAGGCAGAATATTATCTGAATGGTGGCAGATTAGGAAAAGGGGAGGTGCAACGAGACCTGGGTGTCATGGTACATCAGTCATTGAAAGTTGGCATGCAGGTACAGCAGGCGATGAAGAAGGAAAATGGTATGTTGGCCTTCATAGCTAGGGGATTTGAGTATAGGAGCAGGGAGGTCTTACTGCAGGTGTACAGGGCCTTGGTGAGGCCTCACCTGGAATATTGTGTTCAGTTCTGGTCTCCTAATCTGAGGAAGGACGTTCTTGCTATTGAGGGAGTGCAGCGAAGGTTCACCAGACTGATTCCCGGGATGGCAGGACTGACATACGAGGAGAGACTGGATCGACTGGGCCTGTATTCACTGGAGTTTAGAAGGATGAGAGGGGATCTCATAGAAACATAAAATTCTGACGGGACTGGACAGGTTAGATGCAGGAAGAATGTTCCCGATGTTGGGGAAGTCCAGAACCAGGGGACACAGTCTAAGTTAACGGGTAAGCCATTTAGGACTGAGATGTGGAGAAACTTCTTCACTCAGAGAGTTGTTAACCTGTGGAATTCTCTGCCGAGGAGAGTTGTTGATGCCAGTTCATTGGATATATTCAAGAGGGAGTTCGATACGGCCCTTACAGCTAAAGGGATCAAGAGGTATGGAGAGAAAGCAGGAAAGGGGTACTGAGGTGAATGATCAGCCATGATCTTATTGAATGGCGGTGCAGGCTCGAAGGGCCGAATGGCCTACTCCTGTACCTATTTTCTATGTTTCTATGAATGAGAGGGGATCTCATAGAAACATATAAAATTCTGACGGGATTGGACAGGTTAGATGCAGGAAGAATGTTCCCGATGTTGGGGAAGTCCAGAACCAGGGGTCACAGTCTAAGGATAAGGGGTAAGCCATTTAGGATGAGGTGAAACTTCTTCACTCAAAGAATTGTGAACCTGTGGAATTCTCTACCACAGAAAGTTGTTGAGGCCAGTTCGTTAGATATATTCAAAAGGGAGTTAGATGTGGCCCTTGCGGCTAAAGAGATCAAGGGGTATGGAGAGAAAGCAGGAATGGGGTACTGAAGTTGCATGATCAGCCATGATCATATTGAATGGTGGTGCAGGGAGAAGGGCCGAATGGTCTGCTCCTGCACCTATTTTCTGTGTTTCTATTACAACAGTGTGACACTTCAAAAGTACTTCATTGACTGTAAAGCAATATGGTCAAGCAATGCAAGTCTTTCTTTTTCTTTTCTTTCATAACATTGGTTGCTGGTGGATGCAGGGGAAGGGGGATCAAGATGCTCAGTTGCACCATGAATGTATGCGACAAGCTCGAATGACCAGCTGGTTTTTCACCGTAGTCATTTTCATATGTTTGGACATCCTCAGGATATTTTAAAATACTCGAGTCTGTTCATTATTGTTTTGTAGGAAAATGCAGGAGCCAATATTCATACAAGGTCACACAAATAGCAATGAGATGAGTGAACAATTAATCTCTTTTGAATGGTGTTGGGCAAGCAATGAATGTTAGCCAGGCCACAGGGAGAACTCCTTACTCTTCCTTGGAAAATGCACTTTGGGATCATTTACATCCATCTGAACCTCAGTTTAATATCTCATCTGAAATAGGGCATCACCAATAATGCAGCACTCCCTCAGTATTGTACTGAATGTCAGCCTCGATTGTTTGCTGAAACCCTGGAATGGGCCTTGGAACCCATGATCTTCTGACCCAAATACAAGAGTGCTATCACTGAGCCATGCTGACACTTAAAGGTTAATCACCTTTAAATTCAACCTTAACTTTCGCAAGAGGATTAATGTAGTCTACAATAAGCCAATTATACTACACATTTTATATCATTTTGCAGGTTGTCTATAATGACTGGCCCCTCAGCTCTCCACGAACATTAAAATTTGACAGGTGTTCGGATGCCAGCCCGTGCAGCTGCACATGCACAGCGTTCTATTTTTGCATGCCAGACAGTGACACAAGACAGTATACTTTGGCTGAAACTAACAAACATTTCTGATGAAATAAATAACGTTCTTCCATTTATATAGTGCCTTTCATGACCTCAGGGTATCCCAAAGTGCTTTACAGCCAATGAAGTACTTTTTTTGTAGTCACTGTTATAATGTACGAAATGCAGCAGCCAATTTGCACCCAGAAAGGTCCCACAAACAGCAATGTGATACATGACCAGATAATCTGTTGACTGAGGGATAAATATTGACCAGAACACCGGGGATAACTCCCCTGCTCTTTGCAATAGTGCCAAAGGATCTTTTATGACCACTCAAGAGGGCAGATGGGGCCTTGGTTTAATATCTCATCAAAATTCCGCACCTCCAACAGTGCAACACTCCCTTCGTATTGCACTGGAGAGTCAGCCTGAGGTGAGAACATGTGCTCAGATCTCTAGAGTGGGACTTGAACTGACAACATCCATAGGATTACACAGGATATACAGCACAGAAACAGGCCATTCGGCCCAACCTATCCATGCCAGCCTTTATGTGCCACTTGAGCCTCATCCCATCTTTCCTCATCTAACTCTTATCAGCATAATCCTCTATTCCCTTCTCCCTCATATGCTTATCTAGCCTTCCCTTAAATGCATCTATACTATTTGATTCAACCACTCCATGTGGTAGCGAGTCTCACATTCTCACCACTCTCTGAATTTCCTATTTGATTTCTTGGTGACTATCTTATATTGATGTCCCTTAGTTATGGTCTTCCTCACAAGTAGAAACACTCTCTCTCTCTCTCTCTCTGTCTATTCTATCAAAACCTTTCATAATTTTAAAGATCTCTATTAGGTCACCCTTCAGCCTTCTCTTTTCAAGCGAAAAAAGACCTAGCCAGTTCATCCTTTCTTGATGGGTATACCCTCGCATTTTTGGTCTCATCCTTGTAAATCTTTTTTGCAAGCAATCCAGTGCCTCTATGGCCCCGGTTTTCATGAGCTGCAAGGACTGCCCATTTGCCACCCAAAGGACTACTGATGGCCGTTGAGAGACCGGGGGTACTTTGCCTAAAAGATTCCTCTAAAAGAGGTGGCAGCACTGCCCGGCGGCAATATAACGGCTTACGCCATCAATCTGGGCAGCAGTGGGCAGGAGCTCTCAATCTCTGCGGCAAATGAGCTTGCCGCCCAAGTGCCGCCGAGGATGGAGTCAGGCCCAGGGAGGGGGGAACATTGAAAAGTAAAAAAAATTACCAAAAATTTTTTTAAAACACTGGAACACCTTCTGGGATACCCCATCCAGGTAAGTTGCTGTAAAAAAAATGTTTTTTAAAGATGTTCACTAATCTTTTCTTTCATGTCTTCATACCTACCTTGGGGTAAGAACAGTCTCCACGTAGCGGTCCTTCCCCCTGCTGGCGCCAACTCCCAGCCGCACCAATCTAGCATCTCCAGTGGGCGGGAGGCCACTTATGCAACCTGGCCACCAGAGGACATCAGCAGACAGTGCCCGGCCCATCTGCTCCAGCGCAAGTGGAAAGTGGGAGAGGAAAACAGCAACAATACCCAGTGCCAGCCACCAATATCAGGGCCTATATCTTTTATAATATGGTGACCAGAATTGTACACACTACTCGAAGTGTGGTATGACCAAAGTTTGATATAAGTTCAGAATAACTTCTCTATTTTTCAATTCTATCCCTCTAGAAATAAACCCTAGTTTCTTTTCGTTTTACTTTCCAGACTATTGCCGAATGATTAGCATGAAATGACTGTTGGTCGGAGCATAAACCAGGAAATAGTGGGGGCTTGTAAAAAGGGAATAACAATAATCATGGGTGATTTTAACCTTCATATTGATTGGACAAATCAAATTGGTCAGGGTAGCCTTGGGGAAGAGTTCATAGAGTGCGTAAGGGACCGGTTCCTTGAGCAATATGTAACGGAACCAACCAGGGGGCAGGCTATCTTAGATCTGGTCCTGTGTAATGAGACAGGATTAATAAACAATCTCTTAGTAAAGGATCCCCTTGGAATGAGTGATCATAGCATGATTGAGTTTCAAATTCAGATGGAGGGTGAGAAAGTTGGATCTCTAACCAGCGTGCTAAGCTTAAATAAAGGAGACTATGAAAGTATGAGGGCAGAGTTGGCTAAAGTGGACTGGGAAAACAGATTGAAGTGTAGGACGGTTGATGAATAGTGGTGTACATTTAAAGAGATATTTCACAACTCTCAAGAAATACATATTCCAGTGAGGAGGAAAGGGTGCAAGAGAAAAGAAAGCCATCCGTGGCTAACTAAAGAAATAAAGGACGGTATCAGATTAAAAACAAGGGCATACAAAGTGGCCAAAACTATTGGGAGGACAGAAGATTGGGAAGCTTTTAAAAGCCAGCAAAGAATGACTAAAAAATTGATTAAGTAAGGGAAGATAGACTATGAAAGTAAACTAACACAAAATATAAAAACAGATAGTAAGAGTTTCTATAGGTATATAAAAAGGAAAAGAGTGGCTAAAGTAAATGTTGGTCCCTTAGAGGATGAGACCGGGGAATTAGTAATGGGGAACATGGAGATGGCAGAAACCCTAAACAAGTATTTTGTATCAGTTTTTACGGTAGAGGACACTAACAATATTCCAACAGTGGTTAGTCAAGGGGCTATAGGGGGGGGGGGGGGAGGAACTTAACACAGTCACAATCACTAAGGAGGTGGTACTCAGTAAGATAATGGGACTAAAGGCAGATAAATCCCCTGGACCTGATGGCTTGCATCATAGGGTCTTAAGAGAAGTAGCAGCAGGGATTGTGGATGCATTGGTTGTAATTTACCAAAATTCCCTGGATTCTGGGGAGGTCCCAGCAGATTGTAAAACTGCAAATGTAACACCCCTATTCAAAAAAGGAGGCAGACAAAAAGCAGGAAACTATTGACCAGTTAGCCTAACATCTGTGATTGGGAAAATGTTGGAGTCCATTATTAAAGAAGCAGTAATTGGACATTTGGAAAAGCAAAATTCGGTCAGGCATGGATTTATGAAGGGGAAGTCATGTTTGACAAATTTGCTGGAATTTTTTGAGGATGTAACAAACTGGGTGGATAAAGGGGAACCAGTGGATGTGGTATATTTGGACTTCCAGAAAGCATTTGACAAGGTACCACACAAAAGGTTACTGCACAAGATAAAAGTTCACGGGGTTGGGGGTAATATATTCGCATGGATAGAAGATTGGCTGAAAAACAGAAAAAAAAGAGTGAGGATAAATCGTTCATTCTCTGGATGGCAATCAGTAACGAGTGGGGTGCCGCAGGGATCAGTGCTGGGACCCCAACTATTTACAATCTATATTAACGATTTGGAAGAGGGGACTGAGTGTAACGTAGCCAAGTTTGCTGACGATACAAAGATGGGAGGAAAGGTAATGTGTGAGGAGGATATAAAAAGGCTGCAGGAGGATCTAGACAGGCTATGTGAGTGGGCAAGAATTTGGCAGATGGAGTATAATGTTGGAAAATGTGAGGTCATGCACTTTGGCAGAAAAAAATCAAAGAGCTATGTTATTATTTAAATGGAGAAAGACTGCAAAGTGCTGCAGTACAGCGGGACCTGGGGGTACTTGTGCATGAAACACAAAAGGATAGTATGCAGGTACAGCAAGTGATCAGGAAGGCCAATGATATCTTGGCCTTTATTGCAGAGGATATAAAAGCAGGGAAGTCTTGTTACAGCTGTACAAGGTATTGGTGAGGCCACACCTGGAATACCACGTGCAGTTTTGGTTTCCATATTTACGAAAGGATATACTTGCTGTGGAGGCAGTTCAGAGAAGGTTCACTAGGTTGATCCCGGGGATGAATGGGTTGACTTATGAGGAAAGGTTGTGTAGGTTGGGTCTCTACTCATTGGAATTCAGGTGATCTTATCGAAACGTATAAGATTATGAGGGGGCTGTACAAGGTGGATGCAAAGAGGATGTTTCTACTGGTGGGGAGACTAGAACTAGAGGACATGATCTTAGGATAAGGGACCGCCCATTTAGAACTGAGATGAGGAGAAATTTATTCTTTCAAGAGGGTTGTGAATCTGTGGAATTTGCTGCCTCAGAGAGCTGTGGAAGCTGGGACATTAAATAAATTTAAGACAGAAATAGACCGTTTCTTAAATGATAGGGGGATAAGGGGTTATGGGGAGCAGACAGGGAAGTGGAGCTGAGTCCATGATCAGATCAGCCATGATCTTATTAAATGGCGGAGTAGGCTCGAGCTCCTATTTCGTATGCTCTTATGACTTAACCTGGAAATATTTCTCCTTTCATAATTAACCAAGAGAGATGAGATGCTGAATAAATTAGTAATTACATTAATGAATCAGAATCTCTCCACGTAGCTGTCTTAACAAAAGAGATCTAAGAATTTGTGGGGAAACAGACTCGCAGTCTTATGCGGAAACGGCGTCAGTCCCACATCTATTCTGTAAACACAATGGATTCGGGTGGGGGGTTGGGTCACTGCACAAATATTTAAGCAGTTTATAAATAAACTATACGTGCCGTCTGAAGAGTAGTTGATTAGACGGCGTCAGTTAATCTTTGTGAACCTCTACAATCTGATAAAATATGTTTGCAATCTTTGATCCTTTTTAGTGACACTACCATAATTGCATTTTGCCCTGGAACGCTAATAGTGTTTTTGTTGTCTGGATTTTTTATATAACTAGAGACAGATGCCACGTGCATTCGAAACTCAGTCTTTTGCAAAGTAAATTTAAATCTGGAAGAAATCCCATTAAAAAAAAACTGACCATAAAAGGTGGTGATAGCAGTAACAAAATGAAAGAGGTAACATTTAATGGACGGACCGTGCTACATGAAACCTTTACTCGTCTTTCAGTCCAGTCGACTAGACTGAAAGACTTAACTGAGGAAGTATTCACTAATCTTTTAATTCCTGTAGGTGACAGACGTGCTTCAGTGAGTCCAGTCCATGGCTGCAGACAGAACTTTGCCTCCTAATGAAACTCGACATTTATCGCCTTTGGTGATAACGGTGTTTCTCGGATATTATAAGCGAATGAAGAAGTGGAGCGCCGCGGGATAGCAACGCGGCTGCATAGAAGGGACAATAGCTTGGGCATTGCTTACACAAATAAAACACATTTGTTTTCTTCTACGCTCTGGATTTTGCTCAATTGCCCTTAGGAGTGCCGATCAGACAAGGAACGTTCTGATTTGATTATTTTTAACACTAGGATGAATTGGTTAAATTCCCTTCTAAATTAGTATAGTCTGACGGTAATATGTCACAAACTATTAACGCCGAGTAAAATGACAAATCTAACGCAACGTCTCTCATATTAATAATCTACATGGATAAAGTCACCCAACAATAACGGTCTCGCTAAATTTGATTGTTCGGCTAACTCGACCTAAACGAAATCAGCATTTTGCATGAATTTAGAATATATTAAACTTGCAACATATGCGGGAAGTACTAAAGGAATTTGACATTTGAGAATTCTATGTACACCTTTTAAATAAAAATTACCAATATATTGCGCCAGATAAGGATGCATGTTGACGTCCCTTCTGATTTTCAAGACAAACAATGCTGGACAATATAAGCACGAATTGCCCCTGACTGATGCACTTGCATTTTTGCATTACTCGGTGCACGGTGCGACTGTCTATGGGTAGTTATTGTCAGAGCCGATGGAGTGAAGCGGTAAATTCTGCGTGTATGGCTTCACTCCATCGGGTCCAACAAGTCCTAACCGACTAACCCTTTATTAGCACGCAATGCACACACATGCGAGAGGTAAATTATGGGGCATTTAGGGCTTTAAAGTCTTGTCCAGCACTGCTTGCTCTGAAAAAAAAAGGAGTGTCGCCCATCTGGCGCAATTCACCGTCACAACCAACCATTCCCTTCCCAAAAAGCAGACCTGCAAGCACGCTTTTCATGAATGGAAGCCCGGCAGCGGGTTACAAACAGGAGGGTGGCGGGCGCTGACGTCACAAAGAGCCGCGCGCTTGGCGCTGAGTGACGGCAGGAGCCGCGTGCGCCGGGTCGCGCGGCGTGCGGGAGCTGGTTCTTCCACACACACACACAGCCGCGCGCCCCTCCCCCCTGTGACAGCACAACAGCTCGCGGATGCCAACCGTCCACCTCTCACTTGACGAGAGTGGCTGAGGGGTGGGAGGGAGGCGAAGGGAACCGAGAGCGGCGGTGTGGCGGAATGAGCCGGGCATGTTGACTTGAGACCTATCCCAGCCGCCCCCCTTTCGCCACTCAGTTACCTTGCTGTGGTCCGAAGGGGGGGGGGATGGTGGTGAAGAGAACGCGTCGCGGACCTGAGGAGACGACGGTAAGGCGGGATGTTGAGGCGGCCGCCCGCCGAGAGGAGGAGACGGGAGACGGGAAACTCGCCGGGAGCTACTCGGCTTGGGAGGAGGGGCATTGACTGTTAAAAAAAAATATATATATAAAAGTTTGTGTCTTCGCTCGAAGCGGCGACCGAGATCTCCGGTAAACTTATTGCTCTACGGGGGTTCGAGGGACTGCGCTTCAAGCCTCCCCAGGGGACTGGGGTGTCCGGCCGGTGGGAGCGGCGCGCGCTCTGTTGTGCGTTACTACGGCAACCGCCGCCGGGCAGCGGTCCTGCAAGCTGGGCATAGATGGATGGGCGCATTGGAAGCGCCGTGCCCCTTGTTCAGGCTGTTAACTGCAAAGGAGACTTTCGCGTCGTTGTGTGTGCGATCTGCCGGTCTGAGTTGACGGGACATGTCCCGTGTTAAACCCCAAGACGATTGCAATAGGTTGTCAGTAGATTGGGGGAAATGCCAGTCGATCCAAACCCGCCACTTTTAAAACTTTTCAGCTGGCACGCTGACCTTTTTAAAATAAACATTTATTTCAGTAACATTTTTTCAAATTTGGAGTAGCTTGTTACTGTAATAATTCCGTGTAGCTATTTTAAACACTTCTACTTTTCCTTGCCATTACATTTAGCTCTCCTATTTATGTTCTTGAAAATAATAAACTTACAATACCCGAGTTACTTTATTCTGATCCTATCCCATTTTGGAAGTGGGAGCATCATTTGGGAAACGAGTACAGAATAGAAAGGGACAATTGCTTTTGTCAGATCGCCTATGGTACGTCAACAGTTAAATTAAACTGCAGATAATGTTAGAGTTGCTTTCTCCTAGGGGACCTCTTGAAAATAACTAGCCTCTCAAGTTGTGACAATATTCCTTCTGAAGTCATATTCTGTACAATATAGTGAATATAGATGGAAGTACTTCTGCAAGACAGTATTTATAAAGAAAAATTATTACAAACCAAATAAAATACTTAACAATAGTTCAAGAACAAAGGCTGAATAGACACAAGGGGCTAGACTTTCACCTTCATTTTTGGCGGTTTTCTCAGCGGTACAGCTGTTTTTGGGAGCCCGGCGAAAGTTTCCCCTTACTTTTTGAATGGTACCGCTCAAATCGCGAAGCACCCGCCAGGAGCAAACTGCCAAAATGCACCGCCGAGAAAATCTCCAGGGCTCAATGGAAGCCCGTCCAGATCGCCGAGGGAACGGCTCTGTGAAAGCTGCTTAAGTAGGGCAGTAGGTGAGTACTCTGCAAAGAAAGGCAAGTTAAAAGTTCTTTATTTAATTTTTAATTGTAAAATGACGATTAGTTTTAAAACTATCTTGGGAATGTTTTTTTTTAACTTTTTATTGTTTTTTAGTGAAATTTAAAAAAAAGTTTTCCCCCTTGGCTCAAACGCAGCCTCGGAGTAAATTTTTTAAAAAAAATGTTACGAATCGCTCGTTTCACTTAGTTTCGCCTTTAACCGCCGAGAATACTGTGCAAGATCCATTTTCTCGCCAGGCGATTATTTTTAACTTAATTGTGGAAATTCTCGCCAGCATTAGTTGCAAAATGCTGGCAGTTTTTCTGGGTGGGCAATCGGGCTTTGAGGGGCTTTCTGGAAAGTCTAGCCCTTTAAATGCAGTCAGCAAATGCCTATATTAAAGCTGAATCTTTTAACTTGAGAGTTTTCATTTGAATCTCACTATTTTTAGAATTTAAAGTTCAAATTGGCTGTGCTGTAATAAACACACAAGTGTGATGATGTTGGTAAAACCATAGTTATATTTAATAACTTTGTTGTGATTTAATATATTAGCCTTGAAGTTACTGTGGGATGATGTGTTTGAATGCTTAGCGTGCTTGAAATTCCTCTTGCTATTTCAGCAGTGACGTTAATTCATTTGTTTTAGCTGGGTTAATGCCTCCACTAAAGTTGAGAGGAATTTCAGAAGAACACATTGAGTGTCTACAGCCATTGCCCTGCAACATAATTTAACGACCATTGTTTTTATTTTGTGATTCATTTTTGATATAGATTAGCACTTGGAAAACTAGGGGCTGATGGAAAATCAGCAAAGCCAATAACATCGATGAGAAACAAAACAAGGGATTACCGTTGGTGTTAAGTGTGACACCTGTGCTATTGGTGGGTTATTGAGCAGCAAATTTGGGGCTGCTGTTTACCACACACTTCCCACCTATTGTTTTTCGGCCAAATTGTCCTTCAGGGGGAAGTGTTTTCTGTGCGGTTCAACAATAAAATCTTCCATTAGGGTAATTATTATTACCAACATAATGATTAAAGTTGAAAGCAAGCCATATCGAAGTGCTAATGCGTCACATCTAGGGTGCATTGCGTGCCCTCATGTGACTGGTGTTGCTACAGAGGTTGTAGTCAGTTTATTTGACTGATTACTGAAAGGTGAGCTCAAGCAAACACTTTATTTGGATACAACGAGATTTGGATTTAGTGCTCCACTAGCACTGCAACTATCTAAGCAGCAAGAGTAGGAAATTACTACACGTGATGTTAGGTGGCAACCAAGTGTACAATACCAGGTGCAGTTACTTGGAAATAAAAGGAGCAATACCTCAATCAAGGCTGCAGATTAGCAAGGAGTTGTGTCATCAGTTAGGAGGAACCACGGACAGATGCAACATCAAATGACGCTGCTAGTTACTGTTAAAATCCCAGTGGCTGTTGATCTGCTAGCACTAAGGATATGTGCAACGTTGACCATTTTGCTGTCCACAGAAGATCAGGGAGGTAATGAATTCAGCATGGCCACCAACCTCACCACTATCATCACTGTCCAACAGCAACAGTGTGGTGGCACAAACCCATTCCTACCCTTTCTCTGGTTAGGTGATCATCAATTGCACCCATATTGCCATTGCCGTATATGAACTAAAAATGATTTTATTCTGTGTCCAGCTGGCGTAAGATCACTAACACGACATGCAGGAGTTCTTTCAAAACCTTTCTTGAGGCAATCATCTGTCGCCCTTATTTGAAGGGGAGGGAAGAGAGGAAGCATGGCTCTTTGGAGACCAAGACTACTTTCTGCAGCTATGGCTTATGACACTTTTACATCGACCATGGACAGAAACCGAGTGTAGGTAAAATGAGGCACATACTACAAACAGAATGATTATTGAGCATGCTGATGGGATCTTAAAGCAGAGATTGGGATGTCTTGACAGAGCAGGAATACCTCCTGGTACAGCCTCCACAGTGTATCAAATGATCGTCATCTGCTGCTTACTCCATAACATCACCCTGCACAGGTCTCATCCTGCATGTCAATGAACAGGGTGGTAAAACTCTGGTAGAGCAAGAGAATTAAAGTGACAATGAGGAGTTAGCTGCTGAACCAGCAGTGTTGCAAGGAAGACTGGTGTGCCTTTCAATAAGTGCCACAGCTACAGTATTTCTTTTAAAGCTTCAATCCATAATTGCAATGTAAACTTCCCAAACCACCACTCACTACACTGTCCTGTACAGATCCTCAAATACCATCTATTCTCATCTTTTGGGCTCCTGCTTTATTCTAACCAGTGACACAAATATTTATCACCCTGTTCAAATCTATTGTAGTGGCTTTATTTCATATATTGCATGGTGTGCTAATATTATCAGCATGATTTCAGTTGTGCTTTCCCTTTCTGCTTGTGGTTTGCTTTAAAGGTATCACCTGATCTTCTACTTGTGGAATATTGCAGTGCTTTTTGCAGATATTGTGCTGGGGATCTAGTGTGGTCTACCCAGCATCTTGAGCAACGGGCTAACTAGTGGGATATGGTTGTGGGTACCGGCGACTGCTGTGTTATAGTCTTGCATGACTCGAGAGGATCATAAAAGTTAATTTGTTGTAAGATTCAAGAGGCACTAATCCTAATTGAAGATTAATTTTGATGCCTAGTGGATGCCAGTATCAGCCTGGACATGGTCCTATGGGATGTGGGGAGTGGAGGTCACTTTGGCATTTCCTTCAGTGATGTCAAAGTTTCAGTGCAGGTTAAGTTTGTGGCATGTCCTGACTTTTCTCCTTTGTGGTTCAAAACTTGTAGGCATGCAACAGAGATCCAGAGTTTTAGGGGGAAAAGAGAAGCAGTTCAAGGGTGGACGATCTCTGACCTACAACAATCTGTCATCAAGTATTCTGGAGAGGGAGAACAGCCTCGCAGCAAGCACATCAATCAAAACACCTCGTGAAGTCCTATGTTAAGCACAGTTAGTGATAACTAAGGCTGGTATGCAGCATTTACACTTGGGTATCCAGAACTTGTGCCTGGCACAACATAAGCTGCCTGAAAATAGATGTCCAACATTTAGCGAATGAGGAAACTCTTGAGACTTGGGACAACAGCTGCTGGAAGAGGCCAGATATGAGAACCCACACTTGTATATCTAAGGCTTGATACCTGCCATGACTCACAAGATCAAGATGTAGAATCAGTTTGTGCGGAGATAAGAAATAATAAGGGGAAGAAGTTACTGGTGGGCATAGTCTACAGTAGCTACACTGTTGGATGGAATATAAATCAAGAAATAATGGAGGCTTGTAAGAAAGGTACAGCAATAATCATGGGCGATTTTAATCCTCATTAATTGGACAAATCAAATTGGCCAGGGTAGCTTTGAGGAAGAGTTCATAGTGTATCCGGGATGGTTTCCTTGAACAGTACGTTGCGGAACTAACCAGGCTATCCTGGATCTGGTACAGTATAATGAGACAGGATTAATAAATGATCTCGCAGTAAAGGATCCTCTACGAAAGAGTGACCATAACATGGTTGAATTTCAAATTCAGTTTGAGGGCGAGAAAGTTGGATCTCAAACCTGATCTGAAATAAAGGTGATTACAAAGGTATGAAGACAGAGTTGGCTAAAGTGGACTGGGAAAATAGATTAAAATGTAAGACTGTTGAAAAGCAGTAGCTTTCATAACTCTCAGTAAAAATATATTCCAGTGAGAAGGAAAGACTTTGAGAAGGGAGAACCATCCGTGGCTAACTAAGGAAGTAAAAGATGGTATCAAATTGAAAACAATGGCATACAAAGTGGCCAAGACAAGTGGGAGGCCAGAGGATTAGGACATTTTAAAAAAATCATCAAAGGATGACTAAAAAAAAAATAAAGAAAGGGAAGATAGAGTACGAGAGTAAACTAGCAAGAAATATAAAAACAGATAGTAAGAGCTTCTACAGGTATATAAAAAGAAAGAGAGTAGCTAAAGTAAACATTGGTCCCTTAGCGGATGAGATTGCATTTCCAGCGGATTGGAAAACCGCAAATGTAACGCCCCTATTTAAAAAAGGAGGCAGCCAGAAAGCAGGAAACTATAGACCAGTTAGCCTAACATCTGTCATTGGGAAAATGCTGGAGTCCATTATTAAGGAAGCAGTAGCAGGAAATTTGTAAAAATATAATATGGTCAAGCAGAGTCAGCATGGTTTTATGAAAGGGAAATCATGTTTGACAAATTTGCTGGAGTTCTTTGAGGATGTAACGAGCAGGATGGATATGGGGGAAACCAGCGGATGTGTATTTGGATTGCCAGAAGGCATTCAGTAAGGTGTCACATAAAAGGTTACTACACAAGATAAAAGCTCATGGGATTGGGGGTAATATATTGGCATAGAAAGAGGATTGGCTAACGAACAGAAAACAGAGAGTCGGGATAAATGTGTCATTTTCAGATTGGCAAACGGTAACTAGTGGGGTGCCACAGGGATCGGTGCTGGGGCCTCAACTATTTACAATCTATATTAATGACTTGGATGAAGGGACCTAGTGTAATGTAGCCAAATTTGTTGTTTATACAAAGATGGGTGGGAAAATCAAGTTGCGAAGAGGACAGAAAAAATTTGCAAAGGGATATAGATAGGCTAAGTGAGTGGGCAAACAGTTGGCAGATGGAGTATAATGTGGGAAAGTGTGAGGTTATCCACTTTGGCAGGAAAAATAAAGCAAATTATTATTTAAATGGAGAGGAATTACAAAATACTGCAATACAGAGGGACCTGGGAGTCCTTGTGTATGAAACACAAAAAGTTAGTATGCAGGTACAGCAAGTAATCAGGAAAGTAAATGGAATGTTAGCCTTTATTGCAAGGGGGATAGAGTATAAAAGCAGAGAAGTCCTGCTACAATGGTACAGGCTATTGGTGAGGCCACACCGTACAGTTCTGGTCTCCTTATTTAAGGAGGGATATACTTGCATTGGAGGCAGTTCAGAGAAGGTTCACTAGGTTGACTCCTGAGATGAAGTGGTTGACTTATGAAGAAAGGTTGAGCAGGTTGGGCCTATACTCATTGGAGTTTAGAAGAATGAGAGGTGATCTTATTGAAACATATAAGATTCTGAGGTGGCTCGACAAGGTAGATGCAGAGAGGATGTTTCCCCTCGTGGGAAATCTAGAACTAGAACACAGTTTCAGAATAACGGATGTCCCATTTAGAACTGAGATGAAGAGGAATTTCTTCTCTCAGATGGTCGTAAATCTGTGGAATTCTCTGCTCCAGAGAGCTGTGGAGGCTGGGTCATTGAATATATTTGAGGTGGGGATAGACAGATTTTTGAGCGATAAGAGAGTGAAGGGTTATGCGGAGCAGGCAGGGAAGTGGAGCTGAGCCCAAGATCAGTTCAGCCATGATCTTATTAAATGGCGGAGCAGGCTCGAGGGGCCGTATGGTCTACTCCTGCTCCTATTTCTTATGTTCTATGATTGGGTCGCAGAGAAGCAAGTGGATGCAGCCATAGCACCACACTTCCAACTGGTAGAGCTGCTGAGGGTATGGCTTGTGCTCTTTCCTGTGGTTAGAGGTATGGTGACAATGCACGCTCACATTTTATGATGAGTTGTGCTGTTCCACTCGTGAGAAGCTCCTACTACCTGCTGTGCACTTGGTGAGGGCATGTCAGTTGGCTACTGACCAATTTGGAAGACTTTCCTTTGGAAGGGAGGTAGCTGTGTCTGAGGTGAAGGTGACTTCAAGGTGAAGCCTTGGGTCAAAGAGGTAAGTTTTAAGGCTCTAAGCTCTGGAATCCCTTCCCTAATCTTCTCTACCTCTCCTCCTTTAAACCTACCTCTCTGACAAGGCGCTAGAAGCCTGAAATCAAGTCCAACCTGCAAGGCTTAAATTGCTTTGTGCCATAATCTGTTCTTGCCAGTTGAAGGTCATTTGGCCCTGCAAGTAAAACAATAGTACAGAATTGCTGAAAATTCAGTCATGGTGCCAAATGGACACACATCTTTACTGCATAGTGCAAATTGAAGAGTTATATTCTTTGTGTGAAACTTCTTTTAAGAATTGTTGTACGTACTGGTTGTCATATGCTCTTGCTAATTATCTCCATATATTCTCAGTCTACCCATTCAAGCCATGTATACATTGCCCTTGTTCTATTTATATAGCACCTTTCGTGTACAAAAGTGTCCCCAGTGTTGCAGAGATATAATCAGACAACGTGGACGGCAAGCCAAAGCAGGAGGTATTATGGGCGGGGAGTGAGGGGCAGTGCACAAGAGGCCAGAGCCTGAGGATTAGAGTTCTTGGGAATGGGGGGATTGTTGGGTTTGAGGAGGCTACAGACATAGGAAACGGCAGAGCAATGGAAGAATTAAAACAAGAGCGAGGTTTTAAAATTGTATGTGTTTGGGGACCAGGAGTCAAAGTAGGTCAGTAAGGACAGGGATGATGAATGAGAGGAACTTTGTGTGGAATATGATATGTATGAACAGCAGAGTTTAGAATGACCTAATGTTTACATAAAATCCAAGTTTATGCAACTTTATTTCCTTGAGTTGAGAAGGTTGAGGGATGATCTAATTGAGGTGTTTAAAATAATAAAAGGATTTGAAAGAATAGATAAGAACCGAAGCTATGTGAAAGAAAAAAAGCTAATTCCTCTAGAGGGATTTGAGAACAAGGGGTCATAATATTAAAATCAGGAATGAAATCAGGAAGCACTTCACCCAAAGGACAGTGGAAATATGAAACACTCTTTCCCCCAAAAGGTTGGGGATGCTGGATGAATTGAAATTTTCAAGACTGAAATTGACAGATTTTTATTAGGTAGGGGTATCGAGGGATATGAATCAACGGGTAAATAGAGTTGAATGACAGACCAACCATGATCTAATTAAATAGTGGAAGAGGCTAAATGGCTCACACCTGTTCCTATATATTGAGCATGAAGGTGGGCCACGCAACATCTTGCTGTCCGGAGGAGGCGGGGGTCCCCAATAGAGTGCTCTCTACGCGGGAGTCCCACGCTCCTGATCTTTGGGCATCTTGTGCAGAGGGGTGTGGACAGGTCAGAAAGCCTCCTTGTAGGACTGCTCCTGGGCATGGCCAAGGTGGCCATCAACCAGACCTGGCCGCGAGCGGTCGAGGGGGTCGTTCAGCCCGACTACCTGCCTCTCTTCCGCGGTTACCTCCGAACCAGGGTGTCTCTGGAGATGGAGATGGCCTTCCACGAGAGGTGGGTGCCGGAGAGACTGGAGTGCATCATCACCCCCGGCAACCAAATTTTAATTTGATTCAGTTTATGGTCAAAAGTTAATTTGTTTTTGTCGGTTTAATGCCCCTTTAATAAGGGGGCATTTGATTTACAGATCAACTAAAATAGTTGAAGGTTGGCCAGGAGACAATTGCAATAGTTGAGTCTGGAGGCAAGAAAGACATGGGTCCCGCCAGTAAGATTGAGACCATCCGTTCAGCTGCCTGCCAAAGACAAAGCAGCAGATGGGCTAAGGCAAGGATGGACAAGGAGAAGGAGTAGGCCATTCGGCCCCTCTAGCTTCGAGGATAGAGACAAACAATGTTACGAAGGTGGAAGTAGGTAGTCTTTGTGGCATAGAGGGTTGGAAGTTCAGTTCCAGGTCTACCAGAACATCAAGGTTGCATACAGTCTGAGAGGGAGAAAGGGGATGGAATTGGTGGTGAGAATACAGAGTTTATAGCGGGGGCCGAAGACAATGGCCTCGGTCTTTCCCAGTGTTTAACTGGAGGAAATTGCGGCTCACCTAAGACTGGATGTTCGAGAAGTTGTCTGACAGCACAGAGGCAGTGGAGTGTTTGAGAGATGGTGGGGAGGTAGAGTTGGGAGTCATTAGCGTACATATGGATGATGTTGCTATGAGGCAGTATGTAAATGAAGAAGAGGAGGACCAAAGGATAAATCCTTGGGGGGGTGGGGGGGGGGAATTCCAGAGGTAATGGTGAGGGGACAGAAAGAAAAGCCATTGCTGGGGATAATCTGGGTATGATTGGATAGGTAAGAGTGGGACCAAGCAAGGACAGTCCCAGTGAGCTGGACAATGGAGGAGAGGTGTTGAAGGAGGATGGTGTGATTGACCATGTTAAAGTTTGCAGACAGACTGAGGCACACAAGGATGGAAAATACACCATGGTCAGAGTCACAGAGGATGCAATTCATGACTTTGATGAGGGCCGTTTCAGTGCTGCGACAAGGACGGAAACCTGATTGGAGCAGTTCGAACATGGAGTTGTCGAAAAGGTGGACACGGATTTGGAAAGTGACAAGACATCAAGGACTTTAGAGAGGAAAGGGAGGTTGGAGATGAGTTAGCAGTTTGCAATGACTATGGGGTGACGATGGCGGGCTTGAAAGGGAGGGGGATAGTACCTGCGGCGGGGGAAACATGTACAGTGTCAGTTTGCCTTGGGGGCCAGGAAAGGAAGTTGGTGGTCAGTGGTTTAGTGGGAATGGGGTCAAGGGAGCAGGAGATGGGTCTCGGACAAGATGAGTCCAGAGAGCGCATGAGGGAAAATGGGAGAGAAACTAGAGAAAAACAGCTGGTCAGATCTCTGGCAGATGGAAGCCTTTGGCGGGGGTCAGGGTGCGTTACGGGGGGGGGGGCGGTAAATGTGTCTTGCTGAAGAAGTGGGGGGGGGGGGGCGGTGGTGTGAGTAGCAGAGGCAGCTGGATGGATGGTCTCAATCTTGCTGGAGGGACTGTAACCTACTTTACTGCTTTGCATCTTCCAACATAAAGGATTAAACTGTTAGCATTTTTTATGCATTTGTACTCGGGACTTGTAAAACAGTATTATTGGCTTACCTTGGTCCAACATCTTTTTATTTTCTCTGATGCCTTGTCAGCTTCCATAGATCCTGGACAATGTATTCACCCTTTCTGTTACCTCCTCCCATGTGTAGTGCATCAGGCGCTTCTTGGAGGGGTGGGGGAAGAGGAGATGGGCATTGGTTCCACAAAGTGTATCCCTCCCCAATACCTTCCAGTAGGGTTTCCAGCACATCTTTAGTAAACATGGCATTCCTTACTTTAAGCTGCTCCAGTATTGCACAAGCAAATACACCTGCCATGGCATTATTACAGCAGTTAAATGGCTCATAATTGCAAGTCACAGCTGATTGTCACAATAATTGTTCCAGCCACTTCATTGAAAGGCCTGCTGTCAGATGTTAAAGCGCACGTTTTAGTTTAACTCTGGAATGCTTTTACACTACAACTATAATCTCTGTCCGAAGTGATTTTACTTTGCACTCACACAGCAGCTATAGTGTAAGTATAACCTGGATCTGGAGTCGGGCCCAATCTGACAAAGGATTGAAACAGAATGAGACTATCGAAACGAGCGGGGCCTCACTCTATTTTGCTTCATTGTCAGTTCAGGCTTTAACAGATTTATATTACACAAGTTTAGCGTCAGTGTGAAGTCACTAAATTTGTAGCATGAATGTACCCTAAAATACCTTTTGACTTAACACGTCATTTCTATTCTTAGAAAACTATAGCCTGGAAATTAGTAAGTGATATTGCACTCGAGATTCATTTCACTGATATTTTAATGGAGGTTCTAACTGATTTATGTTAAATATATTAATATCTCTTAAAATAGAGGAAGTTTATGTAATAACATCACTCATAATAGCTTGCAGATTTGCATATTTTTTAAATGAAAGACGGGTCTTTTGTAAGACTAATAGAATTTTGGAGTTCTGATGACTGAACTGAGTCTCAGTCATGGAGTTTATGACCTCAGCGTTCTGTGTACTGTAATTCTGTAACAATATCTCCATCCATAGTTTATTCTTCGTGTAACATGATCATGTTAAACCCAGAGGAGTTTTCTAAGATGACCTGTCAATTATTAACAATGCAGATTACGCTGATGTTATTGTGCTGCATGACCTAGTCGGAAATAGCTTTCATCAGAGAGAATTTTCCAGAAGCCACTTGGTAAGTATGTGTGCACAGAGATGAGTTTTATACGATCAGAAATTTTATATTGTTCAAGTACTTTGCTCTAGGAGGTAACCTGGATGTACTCTGTTAACTGATTCTGACAGTAATATATTTGAGCACAGCACACAATACTCGGCTGATGTCTCTATTTTTGACATAAAAGTGACTTTGTGCGGCAATACTCAGAAAAAAGATTATTCGTGTCATTGAGAATGTAATGAGATTTTCACTGTGAAACAATTTCTAACTGGTTATGTCATAATTGAGACTGCATGTGAATTAATTTCGTGTTTGTTTGCATGCAGGAAATTCCCTGGTGCAGGTTATAAAATAAATTGGCAGCCGTTCTTACTGAAATATAACATTATTGTGCCAAAATCCTTATTCAAGGAGGAGGCAGGCAGAGTGGTGGTGAAACATTTTGGAGCCCTAACATAAAATGCATTCTTGTACAGCTACAAATATCCCAGTATAAGAGTAATATTTGCAGATCCCAGTGAGCAGGTCACTTGCTTATTTAAAGCATTACATAATTAAAATTATTTCTCAAAGAAATATAGTGTGGCTTTTAATCAAGAACTGTGCTTACATTTTTTTTTAGTGTGGCCAAGGTTGTAAACTGGATTAAATGTCACGTGTAGTTTTATTTTTTTTTGAATTATCCTTTTTTGAAATTGGCCAAATCCCTCGCCATCAAATTATGGCATATCCAGGAACCAAATTTTTGTATTGCCCTTAAAACAGAAAATGTATGTCATGAGAACCCTCAATTAATACCCACTGTAGCACTTCTCAGTAAAACACAAAATGAAGCTACTTTCAGTTAACTTAAAAACAATAAATTATGGCAACAGAAGGGCAGAACTATTTTCTCACTGTTGGCATTGGCCATAATACTAACTCAAATTTCACAGCCACACATACCTAAGCAACATTTTGTGACCCTCTGTCATGTGCAAATAATTCATGTAATCTGTTCGCCAGTGATTTTTTTTTCCCCATTGTTTTCTTCCCTCCTCTACTAAAGGTAATGACTTCTGTAGGGGTACAGTTTTGTGGGTACCATGATCCCTGCAGTATCATGTCTTAGTAGCCAAGCTAGTGAGTGTCTGCAGATTATTCAGTTATAGAGGCATGTTGGCCTTCATAGCGAGGGGATTTGAATACAGGGGCAGGGAGGTGTTGCTACAGTTGTACAGGGCCTTGGTGAGGCCACACCTGGAGTATTGTGTACAGTTTTGGTCTCCTAACTTGAGGAAGGACATTCTTGCTGTTGAGGGAGTGCAGCGAAGATTCACCAGACTGATTCCCGGGATGGCGGGACTGACCTATCAAGAAAGACTAGATCAACTGGGCTTGTATTCACTGGAGTTCAGAAGAATGAGAGGGGACCTCATGGAAATGTTTAAAATTCTGACGGGTTTAGACAGGTTAGATGCAGGAAGAATGTTCCCAATGTTGGGGAAGTCCAGAATCAGGGGTCACAGTCTGAGGATAAGGGGTAAGCCATTTAGGACCGAGATGAGGAGAAACTTCTTCACCCAGAGAGTGGTGAACCTGTGGAATTCTCTACCACAGAAAGTAGTTGAGGCCAATTCACTAAATATATTCAAAAGGGAGTTAGATGAAGTCCTTACTACTCGGGGGATCAAGGGTTATGGCGAGAAAGCAGGAAGTGGGTACTGAAGTTTCATGTTCAGCCATGAACTCATTGAATGGCGGTGCAGGCTAGAAGGGCTGAATGGCCTGCTCCTGCACCTATTTTCTATGTTTCTATAACAGCCAAGCATGATCCTGTCCTTTCACCAGCAGAAATCACTGGATAATAATTAGGAATGGGAAGGTTTTTAAACCTTTTATTAGCCAAGTGACCCAAAACCAATTGTAGCACCCCACCCCCACTGGTGTTCTGACTGAGTTTGGCTGAACCAGCAGAGATTGAACCTGGCTAAGTGCCACCCATGGAATGAATTTACCCACTGATTTGCTAGCTTCTATTTACATTATTACTGCCAACTCCTTCCTGCTGGAGCTATGACTAGTCTGCCTGCCCACAATTAAACAGGACATTTTTGAAAATGGAACAGAGATCTACGATGACTTGGGCATTGGGTTTCTTGCTGTACAATTTAAGGAAAATGTTCTAGGTAGCCAAACATGGCAATAATAGTGTAACTTTCTCCTATTGGTTTTAAGATGGGTTTATCAGTGCTTTTGGGCTGAGTCTATGTGGTAGCAGAGGGAAAAAAATCAAAGAATTTGCATCACAAGAATAGGAATTTGCCTGTTCCTTCTTGGGGTAAGGAAGAAGGGAATTATGATTTTGCACTGATAGAACGCATGTCCTCTATTTTCCACTGGTACAATTGGAACACTGTTCTGCTCAGCTATCTTCTACACCCACTACTTTAAAAAAAAAAAAAATTACATTACAGGTACTAGTAACCAGGAAATGGGACACAATTAGCAGCAAACTTGTTGGTTCCTAAGAGTCATGTCAGCCTTGGCTTAGTGGTTGCACTCTCGCCCCTGAGTCAAGGGGTTTTGGGTTTAAGCCCCACTCCAGAGACTTGAGCACATAATCTAGCCTGACGCTCCAATGCAGTGCTGCGTTGTTTGAAGTGCCATCTTTTGGATGATGCATTTAACATGGAGGTCTGTCTCTCGGGTGAATGTAAAAGATTCCATGTCGCTATTTGAAGAAGAGCAGAGGAGTTCTTCAAGTATTCTGGCCACTATCGTATCGCTGTTTGTTGGACCTTGCTGTATGCAATTTGGCTGTCGCATTTGCTTACATTACAACAGCGACTACACTTCAAAAGTACTTCACTGTCTGTGAAACAGTTTGGAACATTTTATGGATGTGAACGATGCTATATGTAGGTTCATTTTTCTTTACACTGTTGTATAACAGACCATTTTTCCTATGGGGAAGTTATTGGAATCTATAATTAAGGACAGAGTAACTTGAGCACTTAGAGAAATTTGGGCTGATTTGGGAGAGCCAACATGGATTTGTAAAGGGTAGGTCAAGTCTTAACTAACCAAAGTGAATTTTTTGAGGCAATAACTACAGTAGACAGGGAAATGTCTTTGGATGTAATTTGTATGGACTTCCATTGGATAAGGTTCAACATAAGAAATTAAAGCTCATGGAATTGAAGATAAATCATTGACCTTGTTAGGAGATTGGTTGGGTGGTAGAAGACAGAGTGAGGATAATGGGTCTGTACTCTAATTGGAAGGAAGTGACTAGTGGTGTCTGACAAGTGGTGTGCTGGGGCCTCAACTATGCACTGTATTAATGACTTAGATAACGCAAGTTTGCCGATGACACAGATTGGTGGTATTGTAAGTAGTATAGACGGATACATAAAATTACAAAGAGACATTGATGGATTAAGTGAGTGGGCGAAACTGACAGATGGATTTTAACACAGGTAAGTGTGAGGTTATTTATTATGGAGCAATAAAGGATAGATCTGAGTTATTTAAATGGTGAAAAGCTAGGAACAGTGGAGGTCCAATATGTACACAGATCATTGAAATGTAGTAATCGGGTACGAAAAATAATGGAAAAGGCTAATGGAATGTTAGTCTTTATAACTAAAGGGCTAGAATATAAAAGGGCAGAAACTTTGCTACAGCTATACAAAGCCCTGGTTAGACCACGTCTAGAGTACTGTGCACAGTTCTGGGCCAGGCATCTTAGAAAGGATATATTGGCCTTGGAAGGTGTGCAGTGCAGATTCACCAGAATGTTACCAGGGCTCCAAAGGTTAGATTATGAGGAGAGATTACATAACTAGGTTTATCTTCCCTGGAATATAGAAGGTTAAGAGGTGATTTGATTGAGATTTTTAGGATTTTGAAAGAAATTGATAGGCTAGATGGAGAGAAACTTTTTCCACTAGTGGGGGAGTCTAGGACCAGGGGACATAACCTTAAAATCAGAGCCAGTCCATTCAGGAGAGAAGTTAGCAAACACTTCATACAAAGGGTGGTAGAAGTGTGGGACTCTCTCCCATAAAAAACAGTCGATGCTAACTCAATTCATAATTTTACATCTGAGATTGATAGATATTTGTTAGCCAAGGGTTTAAAAGGATATGGAGCCGAGGCAGGTGGATGGAGTTAAGGTGCAGCTCAGCCATGATCCCTCGGAATGGCATACTGGCTCAAGGGGCTGAGTGGCCTCATCTTCCTTTTCCTAGGTTGTGACCAGTAGTGAGATTTTATGAGCACCAATAGTAAGGCTAATTACAAATCCAGAATGATTATGCTAATAAAAATCTTCTCTGATGTTTTGTTAATTATCATTTAGCTGTCTTTATCACTATTGATTACTAACAATTACCGGTTACAAGTTGACCTTTTCACAGTCATACCGATAACAAAGGTACAATGTAATCACTACAAAATCGGCATGCCTGCAGATGGGGAATACTGAGCGCTGCGCCCAATCTTAATCCTCGTTCCCTTCCATTCACTAAAGTTTGGTGCATGGGTGGCGGCTAGTAAAATCTACCCTTGTAAATATGAGATATTCAGCACTGAAGCTCTTTTTAAACATAGACCTAGTTGGCATCGAAACCTTGTGGAAAAAAAGCTATTCAAAGAGCACTTAGGCCTTGAAATGAAATTGTAAATAGATTTATATGTCTGTTACTTACCACAGAGGATGTTGCAATGCATTTTAATAGCAAGAGTTTTGCAATTTTCTTTGCCTGTAGTGAGACCAGTAATGTCCTAGTAACCAGTTTGCAATTATAGCCTTGGAGGCAGATTTAAAATTAGTGCAGGATATATGGCAGGAACCAGTGATTCACTGGAAAATAAACCACCCAAAAGATTATACAGCAAAACTGTTGCAGCCCAGATGAGTTATTGGCTGAATTCTGTGTAGTTTCTATCCTAGTAAACCACTGCTTCCAGTCATGTTTCTTATTTATACCACACACACAACTGTTGTTTGTTTTTTTTTTGTACCCTTCAAGGTGAGGGTGTTGGGGAAAGGATCACTTTTTCCATTGAAACTGGGTTAGTACAACTTCCTTTCACACCTGCGACCTGGGTTCATACTCGGCTCAGAATGATAAGAGAAAATGGACAAACAAATTATTTTTTAATCCTATACTTACCAATGTATTTCAGTTACTTCTCGTCACCCTGTTTGATGCTCTAGAACTGTTAGGACAGATAGCTTTGGGAACATTGTGTGTCGCACTTTTCCTGCTGTGACATCATGAATGCTGCCACAAATGATCCACTATTCCCATTGGTGATGTCACTGGAGCAGAACTTCATGCTGTCACAAAATGTCCGCTAATGAGCTGCTTCGAACTCGCAGTAAGTCTACAGTTATCTCCCATTACATATAACATTTAAGATTATGGGGTAATTTAGCAGAGCAATCAATTCATAAAATGCACACATACTTAATGCTTTTCATAATCGGGGAAATAATTTTAGTAGGTAATTTTTGGAAGCTTTTTGAATTTCATTACTGTTCTGTCTGTCTCTCCATCTCCCTCTGTCTTTTGTACATGTGTGTTAAGGAGGTGCTTTGTCTACTACACTTGAGCATTATGACCACCTTCTGGCATTTGATTGGCTTAAATATCATACTCAAAATAGTAACAAATCACAACTTCGGTAGGCAGTATACCAATTGAATGAGAGAAAAACAGGTAGATAAATTTCCAATGAAAAGCAAAGCATATAGAAAAACAATCAGTAACATAATGACAAAACCTCCGTTTGTGAACCCAAGAAAGAGCTCTATTTTGGCAGTCTTGTTTCTCCATTAAAGCGATTTACTATTGTAACATAATAAAGACGTAAAAATGAGAACTTACAAGAAAATTATAGAAAATACCTACACAATAGTATTTTCTGTTTTTAAAAAAAAAAAAATATCTCCCATGTTCTATTTCAGCAGAGGCTTGTTCACAATTTAAATTTTCAATCCATGTGGTTTCCCAAAGCCATTACCCTCAGCTGAAGAGATCGGACAGCAGGCTACTGCTCTCAGCCTGCATTTGTATCGAAAATGTCTTGATTTATTTTTAAGGATTCATAGTAAGACTGGCATTTCCAAGCGTGACAGCACTTTTAATTTGTAACACTCCTCCTTTTCAAAGTGATGGAATATTATTGCCAATACAAAGACAAAAATACAAATTATATTTTGGGGACTTTTGAAAGCAAAAGTAAATTTGTTTCTTTTGTACAGCAACATCAGGATGGTGGGAAGTATGATCTATGTTTGAGACAGTTTTTGACAGGAAACAATAGATATACAAAGCGGTTATTTATTCATGCAACTTTGAGCATTTAAACAAAGAGTTAATATTTGTAAAACTACCCTCTTTCCCCCCCCCCCCCCACACCCACATTGCATTCTCCCTTTCCATGTTACAGCGAATTATTGGCATCACAAAAATGGTTATTTTTGAGACCCTTCCTCTTCCTCATCTATGTGCTTCCCCTCCGAAACATCATCTGCAAGCACTGGTTTAGCTTGTATATGTATACCAATGCCACCAAGCTATACCTCTCGATCCCTCCACTGCTTCTATGCTGTCACAATGGTTTCCTGCTATTCAGTCATTTGATGTGCCTTAACTTCCTTCAGCTAAACATTGGAAAGATTGACACCATTATCTTTGGCACTACCACAGACTCTGTCAACCTCGCTCCCTGCCTGCCATCTACGGCTTAATCAGACCGAGTTCAGTTTCCGCTCCATATCCTTTCCATCACTTACTTTTCCATTTCCATAACAACACTCACCTGTGCCCCTACTTCAAGCCTTCTGCTGCTGAAGCCTTCATTCATTCCTTTGTCACCTCCAGTCTCGACTACTCCAGCGCTCTCCTTGCCGGCTTCCCCTCATAAAACTCTGTCTCTTGTATCCTATCCCTTATCAAGTCTTACTTGTCCATTATCCCCATCCTTGCTGACTTACGTTGTCTTCTCGTCCATCAAAGTCTCAAGTTTAAGATTTTTTTCCCTTTGTCTTTAAATCTCTCCATTGTCTTGCCTCTCCCTATAGAAACATAGAAAATAGGTGCAGGAGTAGGCCATTCGGCCCTTCTAGCCTGCACCGCCATTCAATGAGTTCATGGCTGAACATGCAACTTCAGTACCCCATTCCTGCTTTCTCACCATACCCCTTGATTCCCCTAGTAGTAAGGACTTCATCTAACTCCTTTTTGAATATATTTAGTGAATTGGCCTCAACAACTTTCTGTGGTAGAGAATTCCACAGGTTCACCACTCTCTGGGTGAAGAAATTCCTCCTCATCTCAGTCCTAAATGGCTTCCCCCTTATCCTTAGACTGTGTCCCCTGGTTCTGGACTTCCCCAACATTGGGAACATTCTTCCTGCATCTAACCTGTCTAACTCCGTCAGAATTTTAAACGTTTCTATGAGGTCCCCTCTCATTCTTCTGAACTCCAGTGAATACAAGCCCAGTTGATCCAGTCTTTCTTGATAGGTCAGTCCCGCCATCCCGGGAATCAGTCTGGTGAACCTTCGCTGCACTCCCTCAATAGCAAGAATGTCCTTCCTCAGGTTAGGAGACCAAAACTGTACACAATACTCCAGGTGTGGCCTCACCAAGGCCCTGTACAATTGTAGCAACACCTCCCTGCCCTTGTACTCAAATCCCCTCGCTATGAAGGCCAACATGCCATTTGCTTTCTTAACCGCCTGCTGTACCTGCATGCCAACCTTCAATGACTGATGTACCATGACACCCAGGTCTCGTTGCACCTCTCCTTTTCCTAATCTGTCACCATTCAGATAATAGTCTGTCTCTCTGTTTTTACCACCAAAGTGGATAACCTCACATTTATCCACATTATACTTCATCTGCCATGCATTTGCTCACTCACCTAACCTATCCAAGTCGCTCTGCAGCCTCATAGAATCCTCCTTGCAGCTCACACTGCCACCCAACTTAGTGTCATCTGCAAATTTGGAGATACTACATTTAATCCCCTCGTCTAAATCATTAATGTACAGTGTAAACAGCTGGGGCCCCAGCACAGAACCTTGCGGTACCCCACTAGTCACTGCCTGCCATTCTGAAAAGTCCCCATTTACTCCTACTCTTTGCTTCCTGTCTGACAACCAGTTCTCAATCCATGTCAGCACATTATCTCCTATAATCTCCTCCAGCCCTTAAACCTCTTCCCTCAAATTCTCTCCCTACGACTTCTGCCTCTTGTGCATCCTTTCCACTTATTGACTCATCATTGGTCATGTACTGTCAGCTGCCTAGATCCATTTCTCCAGAATTCTCCAAATTCCTCTTGCTTCTCCTTTAAGACCTTCCTTAAAACCCACCGCTTTGAACAAATCATTGGTCATCCCTCCTAAAGCTCTCTTTCTTTGGCTTGGCATCTGTTTTTCAACAAGGCATCTGTGAAGAACCTTTGGAATGTTTTCTATATGAAAGGTGCCAAATTGTTGACGAGGATTGAAAGAGTAACATGAAGGACTAGTGGGAAAGAAGCAACAACTGTTATAAGAGGAAATATTTTTGTCTTGAGCAATGCTGCAGGAAATCAGTTCTTTGTGTGTTGTGTGGTATAACACTCCTATTGTATAAATAGTATTTCCTCTGACTCAACAAGCAATGCCAGGGGCGATCTGTGAATAATAAAGACCATGAGGTTATCTTCGATTTCCGCCCAAGATGGGCGTGATGTCTGTGGAGCGGCTGCCAGCATGAGGCCCGAGCCATTTTGAATCCTAAGCCTCATTATCATACTGCTGATTAGCTGCCTGTATCCGTCTGCAGCTGGTTGTGGGAAGGTGGAGAATCAGCTGGTTTTCATGCTAAGCTGGCCAGCAGGCTAGGTCTTGGTGAGGAGATGGGGGAAATTCCAGGGAGAGATCTCAAATGAGTTGGCTGGACGTTTTTGCGGGTCCCAGAAGGAGCAGAAGTGCTCCTCCTGGGTCTAACAGAAAAGGAAAATTAAAAGTTTGTGGGCCGTTTCTTGTGCGGTCTCCAGTGGTTCATTGAAAGACCTGGTTCGGCCATTCAGCTCCCAGTACAAATGGGCGGAAGATGAACGCTGCACATATCGTCAATTTGTACATGAAAGTTGATGTGGCGGTCTCACAACAGGCATAGGACGCTGTATTGCATATTTAAGCAGTGGTGGGTTGTTCTCCCATTTACAAGCCTGCCTGAAAATTGCATCTGTTGAGCCTTGGGCATCAGCAGCTGAGGTGCCCCCTCTTTCCGCACTCTCCACAGTGTTCAATAGCCGGCCGGCCATCCATTATTCAGGTGAGGAATAGGCGACTGACAGTTTAAAAATTGCCCCCTCCCACCCATATGATGCACATGATTAAAACCACAAATAGTTGCCATTGACATGATTAATTATTATTTTGTGGGCCTTTTTTCATAAGAGTTTTTGATTCTAAGACCAGCTTAAAGAGGTTTCCCCTTCTGTGTTGTGGTGTTTCCATTCCCAACACACAATCATAAAATCTGTAGACTAATGTAAACAGAACTACAGGTTTTGGTCAGCAGGATTTGGTTGCAACCTACATCTATCTGGCCTTTTCCACTTCCAGGGTGACAACTAATCCAGCCTAGTTAAACAGTAAAGTTTTGTTTATGCATGACAGGTTTGTTTTTATAAAGACTAGAGATGCCAGCAGGATTTGGCCTGAATGCACTGAAAAATACCAGAGTAGTTGCAACATTTGTCTATGAATTAATACGAGCCACAGTATAAATGGAGTGACCGACTCCAAATTAGATCGCATTTGCTGTGTTCTGGTTGTTTTGCTGAATGAAGTAGCTTTTCTTCAAATGTGGTTATGCAAGTGCTCGACATTCTTTTGTTTGTTCCAACGCAGTTTACTGTAAATGGACACTGCTATGGATTATGAAAGGCCGAATGTTGAAACTATCAAGTGTGTTGTTGTCGGAGACAACGCTGTGGGAAAGACACGACTCATCTGTGCGAGAGCATGCAATACCACCTTGACACAGTACCAGCTGCTGTCCACCCACGTTCCCACTGTCTGGGCAATTGATCAGTATCGTGTTTGCCAAGAGGTAAGAATGTTTTTTTTCAATAAATGTGACTTAATAAACACTTCACTTTAAAAATTAAACATACACAATACATAAAGTCCCATAAGATCATGCTTTGAATATACTCTAATGTAAATATTATTAATTTTTACTTGGTTCTCCGGAGAACTCACATAATATTACTGTCATCCAAAAATAATATTTATTTTATTGAACAGTGGATTGATTGGATACACCGTCCAGTTATTTAATTTTTTTCAAATGTACATCTTAATGCCATTTTAGACTCACTCGTAAAAATAATAGTTCTAAACGTAAATTTAATAAAACTTTTTTAAAAAACTATATAGTGTGAAATTCATTTTGAACTGAATAAATACATGTTTGGATACAAATTGAGAACTGGAAATTGAAAATCCATTGGAAATAAAAGATTACCTTTTCAATTTTTTTTTAAGGTTTTGAATATTTTTTTAGTTAAGATTAATGATGAGGTGTAAGAGCCCTGCAAATATGTTTAGTACTGTAACTGAACTATTTGAAGATACTAAAGTGATCTGACTAATATCTTTACAGCTAACTTGGGGTTCTCAAAATAAACACCTCATAATCCGTGTAGTTTACAAATTGTTGGTTGCATTGATTTTAAAAGATTGTGTGTGTGGAGCAATCAAGTTGCATATTTTAACTTCAAATGTAATAAATTCTGTTCTCTTTGCTCAGTTACAACTATAGCATTGTAATTGTGTTCCTTGTTTTTAGTGAAATGCGGGGTGATATGTTTGAGTTATTCTCTCTGAGCGACATAATGTAATACATTAAAGTTTGGTGTTGAAAATACCACAATTGGACTTTCAATTGTTTCAATCTATTACATTAAATGTTGGTTACGTTTAGGTGCTCGAACGTTCCCGCGATGTTGTAGATGAAGTTAGCATATCACTCAGGCTGTGGGATACGTTTGGTGACCACCATAAGGACAGGCGTTTTGCATATGGCAGGTAAAAAAAAATACAAGCGGAAAAAAAGCCACATATACAACACGTGTGTGTGTGTGTGTGTGTGTGTGTGTGTGTGTGTGTGTGTATTTTTCAATCTTGCAGTTTAAAAAAAGTTTGAATCTTGCATTAAAGAAAGAATTTGATAAGATCGCAAGTGTAAGATGAGTACTATACTATTGTACCTGAGTGGCCTGATGTACCAATACTAAAAATTTGAATGTTTAAGTTTAGGTTCAGTAAACTTTACAATGGAATACAAACAGATTTATATATTACAAAATGGCATTGGTGTTTGTTTTCTAGAAACAGCTTTTAAGTAGGCTTAAGTCAGCAGCTGCAGATTTAACCTAGAATGTTGGCAATCAACATGAAATTTTTAGATCTTTTGATTCCACAAACTACCAGCCTTTTAAAAAGCTGTGAATGATGTACAAATTACTTGACGTTCTTTTTCCCTGTCTAAAACCAATAGCTTTTGACTTGGCTTTTGGGATGTAAGTATTGCCATCATGTGGTTACTAATTGCTTATTGGGCAGACATATGCCTTCATTTCCAACTCCTTTTTGCTTGCCAGTGCTGTCTAATATTTTAGTTAATGGTTGCCAACATTTTTGAGGGATTAGGATATAAAATAATGCTGGTGCGCGGAAGGCAGAACAATGATTCCCTATAATTTTTCCCCATAAATTACACAGCTGCATTTAAAAAAATGTTTTCTTGGGGATTTTTCAAAATTAAAATAATTGTTAAGCATCACAAGCAGACATGGGTGGGATAGAGAGGAGGTGAAGCTTATGGCTCCCCCAAAAAAACACCAAATATGTAATTTCATAGCAGGTTTTTAGACTTTAAACCTGATGTGTTGTGCAGCTCAAGTTTTAGTACTCATGTTATCCATTCTCCAAACATAGTGAAGTATGTAATATCAATACAAAAAATATATGGCAATTCAGACAGCATCTGAAAATAGAAAAGAGAGCTTAATATTTAGGGCAGAAACCCTTCATCAGTGTTAAATGAGAAGGTTGGTGAGCCCTTTTATAAGACTTGAGGAAAGAGTGGAGGGGAGAACATTGGGTAAAGTACAAAAATAGCCTATGAAGAGATGTTTTTCTTGCATCTTTTTCTAGCTGTTTTTGTTTTAACGTGCTTGATGATATGCAAAGGTTATCCAGCCAGACAGTGAAAAGGGAGCAGAAATCTAAAGGACCAAAGTGGAATATGAACTGTCAGGAAGCGGTGAGATAGCTTGGGTCTGAAGTTGCAAAAGTCAATTTCTCAGTCGAGAAGGCTGCAACGAGGCCATGAGGGAGAGAGATCTGGGAGGTCGTTTTAAAAGTTTGTGTTACAGCGAGGAGCTCGTCCACTGCCTGCCCAAAATTCCAATTTCAGTTGTGGGTTTGTGAAGCTTCCCATGTTTCTGGGGGTTTTGCTTGAATTGGTACACTGAGAGATTGAGGTCTGAGTGGGAATGAGGAATGGCAGAGACGGAATAAAGAAAACTAACAAATGTACGATTTAATTAAAAAAATGGAAAATACTAGAAATTAATTAAAATACAGGTTAGGCAGCATCTATGGAGAGAGAAACAAAGTTAACATTTCAGGTCGTTGACCTTTCATCAGAAAGTTTAGTTTTTTGAAAGAGCTGAAATACTTAAGACCCTCAAGGTTGCTAGTAATTAGTATGTAACAAATTAGCAAGATGTAACAAATTTTCAATTCAGTTCAAATATTTATGAATGAGGTACCTCATCTATTTTATGGATTTCAGTGGAAGGACTATATTTTTTATGTGTACCTTATTTGTTAGTTTACATCAATTTCTGCTGTCTGCTGCAGATCCCCTTGAAAAATGAGGATGGAACCATCTGGGCTGTGACTTCTCTAGAGCTCTTGGGAATGCTGCTAGCTGACAGGAACTGTGCTTTACAGGGTTGGGTGTTTTATGATGGCTTCTGCAAATAGTTCTTTTGTTCCTTCCATCTAACATGTCAATAAAATGTGATACTTGCTTATAGCTGAGCTAGGCCCAAATTAGCAAGATTGGTCAACTGTTTGCATTTGACTTGCTCCTTTTTTTTGAAGAGAGTCTGTTTGAGGGCATTTGCGCTATGTCAGAATTTGTGTATATGTATGTCTGAATAATAATAAATCGGTTACTACAGAATGTCAATTCTTAAAATCCCATGAATGCAGAAGACTGAATAATGAGATCAATCTGAGAGCTAACTTATGAATCACAGTGTACTTGTGACAATTTATGCCTTAAAAAGCTGTTGCCAGTGTAACAAGACCTATGTCATGGCTTGATTTGGGCAAGTAGCGGTAAACCTATAGGCAGGCATGAGACCAAATTCCCCTCTTCCTCCCTACCATGAGGCAACAGGCAAATGCTTCTGTTCCATCTAATTTTGCTTTTGTATTAGAAAAGTACATGCCCCTTTAAAAGTGAGTTTGATCCAAAGTCACTTGCCCATCTTTCCAAATCAGTTCTAATTGAAGGTTTATTTTTATAATGTCATGTATTCCTATAGACATCATACACAGTAATCCACTCTCAAGTTATTTGCTTCATTTGCACCAAGCTGCTGTGAAATCTTTTATACAATTTCCTTCGCTATTACTTGACTTCTGACCTGCAAGGTTTTAATTGAATTGCTTACTATAAATAAGTTGGGACACAATCTGCAGTCCATAGAGAAGAACAGAATATAAGAGGATTCAGTCATATGCCCCTGGTTTAAGGAGTATGGATAGTTGTCCAAAAATATCAATGGTGAATTTGTGCCCAGGCTGCAGACAAACCACGTGTGTCAGAAGTCTGCAGGAAATAAGAAGCCCTAAAACAGAAAGCTGCTGGTGTAAATGTGGATTCTTTTCCCTCAGTCTGGTTCAGCGAATTCATTGAGTCGAACACCGTTGCCGCTTATAACCAAGCAGACTTTATTCTTTTGTTTCACCGGCCGGGACTTATCAGACAGAAGGAATGCTCTCCCTATAGAGCGCACCCACTCCCTACGGACAAGTGCCGTTACATTGTAATGGCGCAACGGTTATACATTTCAGTACAAGATACAATTAGAGTGACATTCAGTTCAGCCTATCCCCTTTGATCCCTCCTTCCCTTTGTCCACTCATGAGCCGACATCTGTATGGGCTGTTTTTACACAAAGGAGCCTTTCAGAGTCTTTCTTGTTTCAAGTTTACTGGTGTGACTTAGCAAGACCTTGGAGCTAGTCTGTTAGTTGTATCAATGTTGTAACATTTGCAGTCTGACATTCTTAAGGCTATTCCTCCATGAATCCTTTGTTCAATTCCACTATCCCTATACATTTTCCCACATTCTCAACTTCAATGTCTGTATACATTCTCATTCCCCCCTTTTATCATTCCATGATAACCCTTAGGATTATTCTAGGAGTATAGCATTCAGCCGTTCACACTCTCTTTCCTGATCCTCCTTGTCGAGTAGGTCTTTAGTTTGCTGGATCATAACCCGGGAGCCCGTGACCACAAGAGGGTTTGCTAACCTTGCCATCATGACTTTACAACAAAGGTTAAAGCAACCAACAATCAAGCAACAGGTAATTATTACTACGATGAGAATAATTGCCCCATGCGTTAGATAGGATCCCCAGGATCCACCCGATAGCCAATCAAACAAGCTAGATCCTCCTGCTGGCGTGGATAACTTCTTCACCTCCCTTCTTATGTGATCAGCGAGATTGGTTGTTTTCTGAACTATCGGGAATGTAAGTTCAACATTCAGATCCTATCAGGGCACACGTTCCCCCTTTCTCAGCTAACAGATAATCGAGGGCCATTCGGTTTTGTAATGCTACGGTCTGCATTGCTACCATTTCGGCCGTGATGTCCTCCAGAGCTTCAGTGGTATAGTTAGCTATCTGTTCCAATACTCTCTCTAGGTTCTGTACTTCATCCATGCTGCGTCCTATCCCGAATGGGAACATCATGACCTCAAAGAACCTTTCGGCGAGGGTGAGGGCTCACCTGTGTCGGCTGGAGGCATGTGCTTCCGCCAGGGTACGTATTTGCCGCACAAATGGCACCACATATCCCAGATAGCAGGACCCTGTCCATCACCTAGGCAACCAGGGGTATGCCCGATGACCGCACACAAAATACGTGCCATTATACGCTGCCTTCTGATATATTGTGTCGGGGTCCTAAGACTGGGCCCACAGACCTCCACCTGTTTTATTCGGAAGGTGAGAGAGGATAGTGACTCGTGCACCTGTGTGGGCAATTGCTGTACCCTATGATATGTCCCTTGCTGCTGGTGTCATTTCGGGTTAAACATATGTTCCCGGTTGGCCTCCCGATCCCCGAGGTATTAGTCAGGGCTAAGAATGGGGGTTCCTTTTCACGGTCGTAGGGTGGCTGGTACCATCCCTGGAACGTTTGACTAATGGGGTACCCAGCACTCTCCCACTTAGTGACGTCCCCGTGGTTGTCCACACGGTAACGGTATGATGCTCCTCCTGCCCTCCGTGATCCCTCTGACGATACCTGTTAGATTGCAATCTTTGAAAGCAAGAGGGATACGTGAGAAGCAAGTATCGTTATTATCTCTCTCACAGTTGAGGGAAAGCTCCGAAGGGCAGGCTGGTTGCTCCCAGACCAACATCTTGACCTGCCTTTCATCTTTCATATTGGCCCCCCTCCTCTCATGCTAGTCTGGCTCAGAAGCCACTTGACAGTCTCAGTTAGGGTCAGTGGAACGGGGCGCAAAGGAATTCCCCCTTTGGAATGTATAGAGATATGTGAGCACACCCAGCATCTAGAAAAGTTCCCATTTTCGCGCATAAACATAACACATATACAAAAAGGTGTTTACATGGAGCTCTCGCTTCAGTCTCCCCTCCCATGTGCCGCACCTGACGTACACCAACGCTACTATACAGACTGTGGCACACAGACACAGTTTCATCTTATTACTCGGGAACAAAATGTTTCTTGTAGTGTCTCTATGGACAAGGATAAATAGTCCGAATATTTTGCTGATTCAAAGAGTTCGGTTTTTTCACCTCTCTTCTCAGGTCACCGTCGGTGCAGCTGGTTGTCTATCACTACGGGTAGGAGTTCAAACTGTTCTCCTCGGGACTCACTCGGTTAGTCAGGACGCTTCTAGGAAGGACCTTGTTCAGCTATGGAGAAGAGGAAGTCTGGAACAGAAACAGGAGTTAGAATAACCAGTAAAATAGGTTCGTTAGAGGGTGGTGAGCTTGCAGTGGTGCAGGTGAACCCAGGCACTTCTCCCTTCAACCTTGGCTGCAGTGGGGGTAGTGAGTAACACCTGAAAAGGCCCCTCCCATCGTGGCTCTAATCCCTTCCGAATCCATTTCTTAATCGGGACATACTTCCCTGGTGCCACGAGGGACAATTCGGGTAAAACTGGGAGGTCGAGGTGAGCATCTCTAACCTGGTTGTGGGCTATTCACAGAGCCTGAGTCAGAAAAAGAACATAGGTGTTCATTTCCTCAGTCATGTGGTGGAATTGGACAGTGGAGGGGACATTCTGATTCCAGGGGGTCCTAAGGGGCCTACCATAAATGACCTCAGCGGGGGTCAGTCTAGCCTTACCGGTGGGAGTAGTTCGGATCTGGAATAGGGCTATGGGAAGGAGTTTGAGCCAATTGAGTCCGGTTGATGCTACCAGTTTTGCAAGCTTGGTTTTAAGAGTTTGATTAGCACGTTTAACTAGTCCCGCAGCTTGGGGTCGGTAGGCACAATGCAGCTGCTGGTTAATGCGCATCTGGGAACAGAATTCTTTGTTAACTTGGCCAATAAAGTGAGGGCCATTATCGGAACTCAGTCGAGCTGGGATACCATATCTAGGAACAATTTCCCTCATTAACACCTTAACAACAGTTTGAGCCTTATTGTCCAGGGTAGGGTAGGCTTCGATCCATTTGCTAAACACATCTACTATTACTAACACATATTTGTAACACTGAACTCTTTGCAACTCAATGTAGTCCAACTGCAATGTCACAAAGGGACCTTCGGGTAGGGGCGTCTTACCCCAATCACAGGGGACTCCCTTCCCTGGATTATGCTGTTGGCAAACAAGGCAGCGACTACTGATGTTCTGGGCCAGCGCCTGGAGTCTAGGGTGCCACCAAATAGCCAAAAATGTGTCACTTGTTGTCCTTGCTCCACAATGAGTAGCAAAATGCATACATTCAGTAACCCATAGGGCCAACTCGTCAGACATGCAAGTCTGTTCCGCGGGAGTGGTCCAGAGTTTAGAAACATTGTCATAAGTACATGCATAATTTTTCCACAACAGTTTATCTTTTTCAGGAGCGTCCTCCTGTGCTTTAATGACATCTTGGATGGTTGGCATTGGTTTTTCCGAGGCTAACTTATCCTTTGCAGGATTTTTAGTCTGACTCATCTTTTATCCATGCATGTCGAGGTCACTCCGTGAAATCAGAGGTCAGGGTTAGGTTGGGTTTGTGGATCTCTTTCAGCTTATTTATCTTAGCCTTTTAACTCTTCAATTTGTTTTGTTTGAGTATCTATTTCTTTATTGTATCAGGCAAGTATTATTACATAAGCTAGTTCTGTTTTTATTTTATTCTGACTATCGCACCATTTCCTCTGTTAGGTGAGTCTTTTTTCTATTAAGAAATCCAAATTAATAATGTTCAGTATAAAACGGCTGTCAATGGAAAGGGTTAACTCCTTTACAGGTTTGTAAGAAGACCTGATGTCATTACGTGACTTCACGTAATCATCTGAAAAAAAAATCTTTGTGCCTTCAAAACTTGCTTATAAATTAGGAATCCATTAAACAGCAGAAATCATTAGTAAAGCCGTCATAATAAAAGTCTTCTCATCAGGAAAGGCAGCATTTAGATTAAACTCCAATTTTTTAAACTCTAATTCAAGTACTTGCCAAAGATTTTTTTTAAATTGATTTAAAACGAGACCACACATTTTTAATAGCTATTTGTTTACTGAAATTCAATTTCGTCATCAGCCTCGGTAAATGCAAAGCCAACCATTTGACTACGTAGTCTATCGATACCTTTCTCAGAGGTCCCAGTGGAACTCTTAGTACGTTTCTCGTGCGCGCACTCTTTCTTTAAGACGTCTACGGTTTTAACATATCCTTCCATTAATGAGAGCCCTAATTTAGTGGCGTTCTCCTGCCAACTCGACAGAAGTGATGCATCTTTTCAAACTGCAGTGGAACTTTCTCATAATTTAAAATCTCAGAACATTTTTTTTCCTTTCAGCACCTATTTAGTACGTTATGTCTTTTTTTTTTAAGATCTCCTTTCTTCAAATTAGGTTTTGTATTTTACAGAGGGCTCGGGTCTCGGTAAATTTGTTAATTTAAAATCTCAGACAATCGACACTTTTTCTTTCAAATTCGTTCAATTTGTTTTCTTTCAAGGTTGCATCTTTTTTTTCGTCTTTTCCATAACTAGAGGGAAGTCTGGCACGTAGGCTGAGGGCTGCTTTTCGTTATCTCAATTGTTCCAGTCTCAAGGTCGTGTTATACTGTCTCTTCTAAACTGCAGATTTAATATAATAATTTTAAAAAATTTTGAATCCACCTCAGTATTTTGCTGTGCCTTCTCTGAATATCTCAAAATCCCAATTCAAACTGTGTAATTTCAATCTTTAGTTAAAACTTTTTTTGAGCTTAGAAGCTTTTTTTTTTAAAAGGCATTCTTTATCTCATTCCGAGACTAAATTTATGTCTTTCAACCCAATGTAATTAATCATTGCATGTTTTCTTTCGACAAGTAAGTGAGCGTGTCAAATAAATTCTTTTTTTTTCAACCACCGGGACCATGTATTTTTTATCTTTTACTCAACAAACCTATCCTTTGTGCATTTCCTAACTCCGTAACTTATCATCCGAATATATGTAATTCAAGGTTCACACTCTTAAACTTCCCACATACAGGACAACACTACGAAGGGTTAAAAAAACTTTCACTCTTTGAAAAAGTGGGTGGAGCTAAAACAAACCACAACTCCCCGGTTTCCCAAACAGGCTTTCTTATCCACAGTCAAAATCACACAAGCACTTCTCATTTAAAACAGACGTTCACAAAGCTTTCATATCCACAGTCAAAATCACACAAGCACTTCTCATTTAAAACAGACGTTCACAAAAGTCTCTCTTCTTTCCTATTAATTGTTTTGGCCGGCTATATTTTTGGATCCATGACCTTTCAAGGAATTCGTAGTTTTATCTAAATTACCCATCCTCGCGTCGCCCCGCATAGGATCAGGGTCCTAATTCGTCCCGATTGTCCCCGCGTCGCCCCGCGGTGGTTTAAGTTATCTTATCCAGAGCCTAGGCAGACCAAGTGATATACAAGATCGACGCCGTACCTGAAATAAGTACAATTTTAAATTTACACAGTCCCGCATCGCCCCGCGGCTTAATTTTACTTAATTCCCTAACCTCCGCATCGCCCCGCGGTTTTCCTGTTCGCGTCGCCGCGCAATCCCTCCGCGTCTCCGTGCGGTAAGCCTTACTTAATTTGTTCCAGGTTCCAGATTTACCTATTCTAACCTATCCTTCCGAGTCGCCGCCCGGTTCGTGTCGCCGCGCGATTTCCCTATCCTTCCCTATTCTAAGTTTAGAAGGTATTCGCCAGATTATCCTGGATCTCGTTCAGACACTACCTGAAAACCAGCGAGTGGCCAAACTTTCCTCAGACTTTTGAAACCGAAGGAAACTGGAGCGGTATTTAAATTATACTCACTCCAGTGGCCACTTTCCTCCTGTCTCGTCCAAGGCTAGTCTGGCTCTTAATTCGCAAGTTTTCGGCAGTCGTCTGTTGAGATCCCACTTCTGACACCAAATGTAAATGTGGATTCTTTTCCCTCAATCTGGTTCAGCGAATTCATTGAGTCGAACACCGTTGCCGCTTATAACCAAGCAGACTTTATTCTTTTGTTTCACCGGCCGGGACTTATCAGACAGAAGGAATGCTCTCCCTATAGAGCGCACCCACTCCCTACGGACAAGTGCCTTAACATTGTAATGGCGCAACGGTTATACATTTCAGTACAAGATACAATTAGAGTGACATTCAATTCAGCCTATCCCCTTTGATCCCTCCTTCCCTTTGTCCACTCATGAGCCGACATCTGTATGGGCTGTTTTTACACAAAGGAGCCTTTCAGAGTCTTTCTTGTTTCAAGTTTACTGGTGTGACTTAGCAAGACCTTGGAGCTAGTCTGTTAGTTGTATCAATGTTGTAACATTTGCAGTCTGACATTCTTAAGGCTATTCCTCCATGAATCCTTTGTTCAATTCCACTATCCCTATACATTTTCCCACATTCTCAACTTCAATGTGTGTATACATTCTCACAGGTAACTGCAGATCTTGATTTGATTAAAACAACTGACTGATAGTTGCCAGTGGTTGCTGATGACTTTGACTGCAATCAACTTTATCAAACCTAAAATCCTCCCTCAACCATTACTCTGCCATGACCATTTACTGAGCGATGACAGGCACCTTGGGTATATTTCTTGGGCCATACATCCATCATCATCATCTATCATCATCCATCATTCGTCGTCGTCGTCGTCGTCGTCTCCTCCTCCGAATCGAGGGAGACTTGCTTCCACTCTTAGAATGAGCCCTTAGGTGGCTGAACAGTCTTAATAAGAGAGCCACAGTCCCTGCCACAGGTGCGACAGACAGTCGTTGAGGGTAAGGGAGGGTGGGACAGGTTTGCTGCACGTTCTTTCCGTTGCCTGCGCTGTCTTTTGCATGCAATCGGCGATGAGACTCGATGTGCTCAGCGCCCTCCCGGATGCACTTCCTCCACTTAGGGCAGTTTTTGCCCGGGGACTCCCAGGTGTCGGTGGGGATGTTGCACTTTATCAGGGAGGCTTTGAGGGTGTCCTTGTAATGTTTCCTCTGTCCATCTTTGGCTCGTTTGCCATGAAGGAGTTCGGAGTAGAGCGCTTGCTTTGGGAATCTCATGTCTGGCATATGGACAATGTGGCCTGCCCAGCGGAGCTGATCAAGTGTGTTCAATGCTGGGGATGTTGGCCTGGACGAGGACACTGATGTTGGTGCATCTGTCCTCCCAGGGGATTTGTAGGATCTTGTGGAGGCATCGTTGGTGGTATTTGTCCAGTGACTTGAGGTGTCTACTGTACATGGTCCATGTCTCTGAGCCATACAGGAGGGCGGGTATTACTACAGCCCTGTAGACCATGAGCTTGGTAGTAGATTTGAGGGCCTGGTCTTCGAACATTCTTCCTCAGGCGGCCGAAGGCTGCGCTGGCGTACTGGAGGCGGTGTTGAATCTCCTCATCAGTGTCTGCTTTTGCTGATAAAAGGCTCCCGAGGTATGGGAAATGGTCCACGTTGTCCAGGGCCGCACCGTGGATCTTGATGACTTGGGGGCAGTGCTGTGCGGCGAGGACAGGCTGGTGGGAGACCTTTGTCTTACGGATGTTTAGCGTAAGGCCCATGCTTTTGTACGTCTCAGTAAATACATCGACTAGTTCAGCCTCTGAATGTGTGCAGACGCAGGCGTCGCCCACATACTGTAGCTCGACAACAGAGGTTGGGGTGGTCTTGGACCTAGCCTGGTGACGGCGAAGGTTGAACAGCTTCCCACTGGTTCTGTAGTTCCACTCCAGCGGGGAGCCATACACACAAATGCACTAGACACAACAGTCGACAATAACTTCATGTCGTCTTCATGTATATACATATATAGTTTAATATTTCAATGTTTCTAAATATTTTAATGTTACAACAACAATAATAGTGTACAAATTAGCACAGCAGTATATAGTGTGCCCTCACTATAATGTTATCTGAGATGTAGCATTCCACTTTCATAAATCCCATTTCACCTTTTATGTAAACATTTAAAATCTATCTCCAGGGGGAACTAAAGTTTTTACTGTTTTTTTTTAAACAATCAGTCATACTAAAATATCTTGGCGTATGCAGTATCCCACAGCAATCTAGTCCTGGAAATAAGCATTCTTAATAACCAGTGTGTCTGAAGTAATTTCATGTCAAAACTCCTTAATTCTAGTTTTATTTTTAATTTTCACTTGTAAGTTATTGTAGTGGATGTGGGACAGTGAACAAGATACATTGAGGACTGAGATGTCAGGAAGTAAGCCAGAACTGAAAGAATAGTTAAATAATGTAAAAAAGGGCAGTGATGAAATGAGCCAGAAAGTAGTTGGGAAATTGCGAGCCTGGACCACCGTGGGAGTCACTGTACCATACAATGTGAAGTGAAGTTGATTGGTGCAGATTCCAATGTGGTACAACTACTAACAGGCAAAAGTTTTTTTTTCATGGTTAAAGTATCACCATGGTGTTATACTGCTCTGGAGGCCAAAGCTATTGGATAACCAAAGGCACTTACAAATGTTTATGTTCATTGTTAGAGAGGATAATTTCTTGCAACCCTCCCCGTTTTTACAGTTGATGACGGGTTCTGGTCTCCACAGGCACAAGCTCCACTGTATGTCCAGCATGCAATAAATTTGGCTGTTTGTCCTTCTCCAGTAGACTTTAAGTACTGAGATGCCACACATCTTCCTGATGAGGCCACAAAGAAATCCATTCTTCTAATAGAGGTCACAATAAGGGATATAGAATCTGCTTTAAAGCTCACCACAAATCACATATTAGCAGACCAGATCTGGTTCTGTGAGATCACATAATGAGAGTGCTTGCTCATTTTTACTCTGCTGAGCTTAGTGACAGCAAATTCAGAGATACATTTTGTTTCCTACTGTCGATTCCTTGCAGCTTCAACTGTCGACATTGAGTTCAGCTGATGGCACAGAGCCACACGTCTACAGTCGAGTGCACTCCTGTAATATAAAAGCACCTTTAGACTTCAAACTACAGTCAACTCATTCAGTCTACCAAATTACCTCATTGTATACAGTGTGAAATGTACTTTTTTGCAGCTCAACACATAGTGAGCAGCCACTCCTGGTAAGAAATGATCTTTTGATTCTTGTCGACCAAATCTTACAAAGTCACAAAGCCCTGGGAATCATTGAGAGCAATATTTTTATCTTGGGGTTCAGGTGACATTTCCAATTCTCCTGAAGGTTTACTCTTACTGTTTTATAATTTCAGGAAAGTCTCTTGATGCAATTACTACCGTGTAATTTTAACTCCCTCTTAAGTAGATTCAACATAACGGAAAAGTGCGTGCATGTGACTTTACAGCTTTGGCCAGAATGTTGGGAGACTGTTCCGAACTGGGAAGCAGAGAGCCCAGACGCAAAATGGCAACCAGTGCCAAGTGCCACCAGCGCATACTGTTTAGCTATCCTCTATCATATTCAGTTGGAAGTCTCCAGTGAAAATCATGAAACGTTTTGCTGCCTGCATTTCCAAGAGAATTGATTTGTTCATGTTACAAGGCAACCCAGTATAATAAAGGGGGCTTTAATTTAAATCGAGGCACCTCCACAGTTCAATTTTAGCACACTTGCATGACAAAAACTTAACATTCAAGGGGAGATTTATTTCAAATTTTCTTTCCTTCTACTTTTCATTCATTCTGAAAATTAATGTCAAGGAAAATTATAAGTTTCTTGATTTTTCCCATTATCTACATGCCAAACCTTTCTGAACAAACATTTTGCATGAATTTATTGCTCAACTGTAAAATAAATTGTTTGTTATTTTGTCAACAATCTATAGCGTTTGTTGAACCTGTTTTTGTTTATACGGTTTCCTCTGACCCACATTCAAGATACGGTAAATGAAACACTTAAGTTTGTGCAGTCATAGATTTCATGAGTCATGGTTTCTTCTTCTTGCATTTTGGATTTTGGATTTTTTTTTTTAAAAAGAGAAACACTTCGAAGCAATATTAAAATGACAGCATCTTTTTTGGGAGAGTGAGTTAAAATGGGACACTCAGTCACAGCAGCGAACGCTCATAGGTCTGAGGTGGTGCAGAGCTTCCCAAACAATGTCATTTACCCAATTTCTTAGACAAGCACTCGCTATTTTATAGGTACAACTCCATCTCCCTCACTATCCAGCAGTATGGATTTTCTGAGTGTGCCTGCACAATTAGTGTTAAATTATGGGCAGTTGTGTTTGTTTGGACTTGTGGTCACTGGAAAATGGATTAAGAGCCTTGACCTGCGCATCAGATAGTGGGGGCATTCATCTCATCTGTCTAGGCAAATATTGAAAAGTGTGTCAACCTATTAAGCTACACTATGTCACCTTTAACACATTTTTACCTGTGTTTTGTTCAAGGTAACTGATATCAGAAGTGAAACTTTGGAAAGGCATTTAAAAAAAGAAAAAAACTTCTCATTTCTGAATGCCTCGTTAGGTCATCAAAAATGATATACATCCTTTTAAAAAGAAAGTTTTTCTGTTAGTTTGTTTTAAATATATTTTATTATACATTTTATGCTGGTTATATAAAGCTTGATTAGCTTTAAATGGCTTAAGAGTATGATTATTATTATATGCTTTTTATTTTACAGAAAAATACTTAACTAAAACTTATTCCCTAGAATAGTAGAAGGCTGAGGCAGAAATGGCATACAGAAAATATATTAAAATAACCTTAACATGTTTAAAAAGTATTTTCTTCAAACTAAAAATAATAGAACATTAAATATTACTTTTCAAACTAAAAATATAATCAAAACGTTTGTTTTTATTAACGTTTGTACAGAGAATGAGAGCCAAAGTAAATACTGCCTCGGGGAAACTAACTCATACCAGCATTGTGGACATACCACATGAGGTAATGTAGCAAAGTTAGTTCTAGTACTACCAGGAGGAAGTGCATGACTAGATATTTATGTTTCAGTATTTTCTGCTCATATGCAGTATGGCACCAATTTTGCATGGAAGGAAATGATATGCACTGCTGAGAGAAAAATGTTAATGATCTTGATGATAAAGTGAAGAACTGCATAAACATCCAAAATAACCTTTTGCAATCTTTTTCATTTTTCAGGTCTGATGTGGTGGTCCTGTGCTTCTCAATTGCTAATCCCAATTCCCTTAACCATGTAAGAACAATGTGGTTTCCTGAAATCAAGCACTTTTGCCCACGAACACCTGTTGTCTTAGTTGGCTGTCAGCTGGACTTGCGTTATGCTGATCTTGAGGCTGTAAATCGTGCACGACGCCCCTTAGCAAGGTACTATATAACATCCATGCAATAAAAGGCATGTGTATCTCAGTACAAGTGCACATAGTGTAATTATAATCCTGATGTAATATTCTTATGCAAGTTGTTACACATACAAGTGAATTTTGCTCCTTTATATAGTCAGTCATACTTTATATAACTCTGATTCTAATTGTTACTACATATCTAAATTTGAATCTTCCAAGTTGCCTCTGGAAAGATTGTGGACAGATGTGGGAGGAAGGGATAATAAAATAACCATCCGCTACTTTTTGCTGCGTCTTTCAACACAAACCTGTTTTTCTGATGGAAGATGCAGATTCAGAACTTAACTGTAATAAGTGGACGCAATAAATATAATACCAGCCAATTTGCTTGTGCATGGTGGATTATCTCCATTTGTAAGTTGGCAAAGAGCAGAGAATGGCACTGAATACAGACACACAAAGGAAACCAAAGTTTTCCAATGTCCCACTGAAAATATCTGTTTGTTAACTGCCAAGATTTATTCTGCGCACCAAATCCCCAAACAATCAACTATTAAAACCCATTAAAAAGATGGGTGTACTGCTGCAAAGAAAGCAAAACTTAGTGGAATGCCTGAAGATTGTAGGAAGTGCAAAAACTTGCAACAAATGGCAAGGCAAAAAAAAAATAACAAGAGATTTACTTTGAAAGACTCAACCTGGGCAAAGAGGAAATAATGGCTTGTGCAGAAATGAAGGTGCCCCAACCACTGCATCCTGTAGAACAAGGAGCAGCCCCACCTGACATTTGTGATTCTGGTAAGTTTTTTAATAACTCTGCCTCGATCACTTCACATGTTGCTGTTTCAGCTATTACCAATACATATTGTATAACGTGCATCCCAATAATGTGTGATGCTCGTTAATGAATGTCTGTTGATCAGTTATTGAGTATTTTTCTTTTTTGTTCATTTTCCATATAGTCCATCAAGAATAAAGCAAAACATTGTTTAACATTTCCGCATATGAATCATCCATGTCTTCACCTTTGAGCTGGAGCAACAGCAAGCCATAGTGATGTAGGAGCTGGTCTCTGCCCAACACGAGGATACTGGTGTAGCTAAGGGTGGCTTCGAAACAGAAGATGTGCAACAAAATCCTTGGAAAAAGACCCTTGTATGGAGGTATCCTCCACAGGGCCATAACAGATGAAAGGGACTTGGCTGCCACAGTCCACAGATGAAGTTCCTGAGTGTAACTTTCCCTTCATCCACCCAAGCCTCACTTTACGGGGAATTTATGAGCCTCGTATGTCACAGAGGTGTTATGCTTTTGGTATTGTGCGCCATGTCTTTAACCAAGTGCATAGTTATACAAGAATGTACAGAACTGGAAAAGACTATTGTGGCCCATCAAGTCAGTCTCATAGTTCAAAAAATACCATACTATACTCTGTCTCTCCTCAATTTTTTCTTTCACCATAAAACTTTCCAACACCATCTTGTGTTTATTAATACTACCTGCCTCCATGTTTATGCTTCAGGCTGTTACACAATGGTAACTATAGGCCAAGGAGACCCATCAAGCACATCCTTCAATAGAAATCTAGTTTTTGCTATCAAAAGTATTCAACTGTCTCGTTAATGATTCCAGAGTTTGCCACTACTACCCTACTGGGAAGACCCCATTGCACCTATTCATCATCTCTTGCATTGAAGTACTTCTTGACTTCAGTGCTGGGCTTGTCTTTTACCTGTTAGTACCTTGTTCTGCAGTCATGGTTTAACATGTTCCAGATTTTCCTTATCTATTCTGCTTAATATAGAGTAGAATGGATTCATAGAATGGTTACAGCACAAAAGGAGGTCATTCGGCCCATTGAGCCTGTGCTGGCTCGAGAAGAGCACTTCAGCTAGTCCCACTCCCCCACCCTTTCCCTGTAGCCCTGCAATTTCTTTTCCTCCGGTACTTATCCAGTTCCCTTTTCAAAACCACGATTGAATCTGCCTGCACATTTTTTATGCAGGGAGTAGTTAGCATCTGCGTAAATCCTAACCGATTCTAACCACTCCCTGCGTTTTAAAAAAAAGTTTTTCCTCATGTTGTCTTTGGTTCTTCTGACAGTCATTTTAAATCTGTGTCCTCTGGTTCACGGCCCTTCTGCCAATGGGAACAGTTTCTCTCTATCTACTCTGTCTGTCTAGACCCCTTGTGATTTTGAACAGCTCTATCAAATCTCCTCTTAATCTTCTCTGCTCTAAGGAGAACAACCCCAACTTCTCCAGTCTAGCCATGTAACTGAAGTCCCTCATCCCTGGAATCATTGTTGTAAATTGTTTAAGCACCCACTCTAAGGCCTTTACAACCTTCTTAAAGTGTGGTGTCCAGAATTGGACACAATACTCCAGTTGAGGCAGGACCAGTGTTTTATAAAGGTTCATCATAACTTCCTTGCTTTTGTACTCTTTGCCTCTATTTATGAAGCCCAGATCTCGTATGCTTTCTTAACCGCTTTCTCAACCTGCCATGCCACCTTCAGTGATTTGTGCACATATACCCCCAGGTCTCTCTATTCATGCACCCCCATAAGAATTGTACCGTTTAGTTTATATTGCTTCTCCTCGTTCTTCCTACCAAACGTATCACTTCACACTTTTCTATGTTAAATTTTATCTGCCACGTGTCCACCCGGTTCACCAGCCTATCTGTGTCCTCTTGAAGTCTATCACCATTCACCTCACTGTTCGCTATACTTCCAAATTTTGTGTCGTCTGGAAATTTTGAAATTGTGCCCTATGCATCCAAGTCCCAGTCACTGATATATATCAAGAAATGCAGTGGTCCTAGTACCGACCCCTGGGTAATACCACTGTGTACCTTCCTCCAGTCTGAAAAACAACCATTCACCACGACTCTGTTTCCTGTCACTTAACTAATTTTGTATCCATGCTGTCACTGTCCCTTTTATTCCATAGGCTTGCCAGCAAAGTTGAAGCCCATCAAAAAACTCAATCAAGTTAATTAAACACAATTTGCCTTTAACAAATCTGTGCTGGCTTTCCTTGATTAATCCACACTTGTCCAAGTGACTGTTCATTTTGTCCCTGATTATTGTTTCTAAAAGCTTCCCCATTACCAAGGTTAAACTGACTGGCCTTTGGTTGCTGGGTTTATCCTTGCACCCATTTTTGAACAAGGGTGTAATATTTGCAATTCTCCAGTCCTCTGGCATCACCCCCGTATCCAAGGAGAATTGGAAGATTATGGCCAGTACCTGTGCAATTTCCACCTTTTACTTCCCTCAGCATCCTAGGATGCATCCCATCCGGTCCTGGTGACTTATCTACTTTTAAGTACAGCCAGCCTTTCTAGTACTTCCTCTTTATCAATTTTTATCCTATCCAGTATTTCAACTACCTCCTCTTTCAATAAGACTTTGGCAGCATCTTCTTCCTTGGTAAAGACAGATGCAAAGAACTCATTTTGTACCTCTCCCTCCATACTTAGGTCTCCTTTTTGGTCTCTAATTGGCCCCACCCTTCCTCTATTTGGTGGCCTAGAGAATACACCTAGTAGTGTAATGGCACCACTATTGTTTTTTTAACTCTAAGCAAAATAGATTCTGTCCTTGGCCCCTCCAGGACATCCTTTCTCTCCAGCACTATAAATTTCTCCTTGGTCAATACCTTCTTTCTTTCCTTCCTTCCTCAACACCTATATCCAGGAATATTTAGTATCCAATCCTGCCCTTTTTTGAGCCAGGTCTCTCTTATTGCCACAACATCATATTCCCATGTGGCTATTTGCACCTGCAGTTCACCAACCTTATTTACCACGTTCGTGCATTTACACACCTCCACTGTAAACCTATCTTAGATCTTGTATTCTCTCTCGGTCTGACCCCATCTAATACTGTACTATTTCTTACTCTAGTGCTATTTGTCTCTCACAATCTTTTGTGCTCCTTGTTTCTCCTTTCTACTGCTACATCATGGTGCCCAAACCCCTGCAAAATTAGTTTAAATCCTCTCCAACCTGGGTCTTTACTCGTTGGAGTTCAGAAGGATGAGGGATGATCTTATAGAAATATTTAAAATCATGAAAGGGATAGACAAGATAGAGGCAGAGAGCTTGTTTCCACTGGTTGGGGAGACTAGAACTAGGGGGCACAGCCTCAAAATACGGGGGAGCCAATTTAAAACCGAGTTGAGAAGGAATTTCTTCTCCCAGAGGGTTGTGAATCTGTGGAATTCTCTGCCCAAGGAAGCAGTTGAGGCTAGCTCATTGAATGTATTCAAATCACAGATAGATAGATTTTTAATCAATAAGAGAATTAAGGGTTATGGGGACCGGGCGGGTAAGTGGAGCTGAGTCCACGGCCAGATCAGCCATGATCTTGTTGAATGGCGGAGCAGGCTCGAGGGGCTAGATGGCCTACTCCTGTACCTAATTCTTATGTTCTTATAACCGCACTAGCAGCCACTCCCCATTCCCCCGCACTCTTGTATACCTCCATAAGATTTCCCTCTCGTCTGGCTGAAAAGTTCAAGCTTTTCTAGACTATTCTTTCACTCAGTCTTCTGATGCTAGAGATCAGTCTTGTGGAAAATCTCTGCAGAGCAAGGATGTTTCCCTAGTGCCGTGGTGGTCAGAACTGAATTAAAGGCTCCAGAGCAATGTACAGTTTCACCATGGTGGCTTCAAACTTGTAATCTACTGACTTGGTGCTGTAACCCACCTTTCTATTAGCTTCAATAATTCATGCTTCACAGTATCTGGACCAGTTGGGGGCAATTTTATGATGTTGCACTTCCAGTGGGGAACTTGACTTGCATATTGAAAATTGGGCCCTGTACTCAGCATAATTTTCCAGTGCGTGCACAAATTTCCAGTAAGGCTTCCATTTGAGAGCATAAAGTCAGAAGATTCCCTGTTAAGAGTTGACTGTACTGTCACTCCAAGATTCCTTTCAATCTCCCTCTAATTAGGTCGACACCATTAACTGAGTAACTGTGCTTCCTATTTGTTGCAATGTGTGATATCTTTCAATTAAAAACAAAATATGCTGGCAATGTACAGTAGATCTGACAGCATCTGAAAAGTAAAAAGGTGGATAAATGTTTCAGGTGTAGACTGTTCATCAGAATTGGAAACTAAAAGACAAATGAGCGCCTTTATCGGACTGAACAAAATGAAGAGGTGGGGAGAACACAAGAGTGGCAGTTAATGGCCTACAAATAATTTTATAAAAAGCTAGAAAAAATGGGAAAACTGTTGGATGACGTACAAAGGTCATGGTGCGCCGAATTCACTTGATGTTCGGAAGATCGAACAAATAGGTTCGCAGTTTTTCTTTTAGGGTTCCCACTGTAAGTTTAACCTGAACAAAAGACTATGACTAGATTCACAAGCCAACTTATCTTTAATAAATGCTTTAACAAACACTGCTCATTAGTTACTACAGAATATAGGACTCACAACCTATATGGATTCATCATCATAGGCAGTTCCTCGGGATTAAGGAAGACTTGCTTCCACTCTTAGCATGAGCTCTTAGGTGGCTGTACAGTCCAATACGAGAACCACAGTTTCTGTCACAGATGGGACAGATAGTCGTTGAGGGAAAGGGTGGGCAGAGAGCCTGGTTTGCCGCATGCTCCTTCTGCCTGCTCTTGATTTCTGCATGCTCTCAGTGACGATACCCGAGGAGCTCAGCGCCCTCCCGGATGCACTTCCTCCACTTAGGGCGGTCTATGGCCAAGGACTCCCAGGTGTCAGTGGGGACGTCGAACTTTATCAGGGAGGCTTTGAGGGTGTCCTCTGCCCGCCTTGGCTCATTTGCCGTGGACGTGTTCCGAGTAGAGCGCTTGCTTTGGGAGTCTCGTGTCTGGCATGCCAATCACGAGGCCAGCGGAGCTGATCAAGTATGGTCAGTGCTTCAATGCTGGGGATGTTGGCCTGGACGAGGACGCTAATGTTTGTGTGTCTGTCCTCCCAGGGGATTTGCAGGATCTTGAGGAGACATCGTTGGTATTTCTCCAGCGACTTGAGCTGTCTTCTATACATGGTCCACGACTCTGAGCCATACAGGAGGGCTGGTATTACTACGGCCCTGTAGACCATGAACTTGGTGACAGTTTTGAGGGACTGATCTTCAAACACTCTTTTCCTCAGCCGGCCGAAGGCTGCACTGGCTCACTGGAGGCGGTGTTGGATCTCATCATCAATGCCTGCTCTTGTTGATAGGAGGCTCCCGAGATAGGGGAAGTGGTCCATGTTGTCCAGGACCACGCCATGGATCTTGATGTTTGGGGGGCAGTGCTGTGCGGTGAGGACAGGCTTGTGTAGGACCTTTTGTCTTACTGATGTTTAGCGTAAGGCCCATGCTTTCATACGCCTCGGTAAATACGTCGACTATGTCCTGGAGTTCAGCCTCTGTGTGTAGCTCAACGACAGGTTAGAGTGGTCTTGGACCTGGCCTGGAGACGGCGAAGGTTGAACAGCTTCCCACTGGTTCTGTAGTTTAGCTCCACTCCAGAGAGGAGCTTATCAACTGTGAGGTGGAGCATGTATGGATTACAGAATTTAGGACTCACAACCTATGTAGAAATTACCCGATTCGATCCGAGGTGATCAAGCTCCATCCGACTTCAGTTGAGGGATTCTACCCCAGATTCTTGCTGTCGCGTGTTGCTCCTAGGTTCTCGCTAACTTCCTCCAAATCTTGTGCCTAGTTATACCCATTCTTCTCGCTGTTAAACACGTGTTGGTTTCGACAGATTCTGCTGACATTTGAACTTTGTACATATACATTCTTCTGTTATCGTAACCCTGTCTTGCCTCCATGAGTTATTACCAATGCTGGTGCCTTTGTTACTGGTGTGTGCTCCATATCTTGAGCAGTTAGGTCTTTTCCATCCCTTCCCACCCCTGCTGTTCCTACAGCGTGTTTCTGCTAAGCTAAACCTCCCTCCCATTCAGCCCATTGTTATTCCTGCAATTGATCTTTTGTTCGTTAACTAGCGTTTGTAGGGACCCTGTTAACTGAACATCCATTATTCACACACTATCTCTTACACATGGTGACTCCTTTGAATTTGGCTTTACCTTCTGCAACTTTTATCCTTATCTCCTTCACCCTGAGGTCAGTGCCTGCTGTTTTCAGTGCAAGAGACACTAAGTCTACCGGTTTAAACTCAAGCCTGAGCTAAATTCTTATTAATCGTGAATTCTTTCTGATATTTCCACAGTCATCTCAGTCAGGCAGTAAAAGATTGAATGAGAATAGCAAAGTAAAGCAGTGAAAAGGTATGGGAAAGATGAGCACAAAGAAAAACTTTAAAATAGAAATGAGTTAAGTTGAAGGAGATGGAAAAAATAGGCAAGAAAATAAGAGCTGCTGAGTGAATACTCTTCAGAAATTTTATTTCGCTTGATTGGAATAATGTGGGAGGCTAAAGTGGGAAAGGTGGGGCTTTTACCACCACCTTATAATCACAACATTTTTGCAGTCACTTAACACCGCAATCTAATTGTGTTCCTGCCCCGGTAGTTACCTTCCAGAGTTCTGTAACCCATAAATCCTACTCTGCTCAGTTGTATTCTGGACAGTATATTTAAGTGCCGGCAAAAGAATTGGAGGAGCAGGCCTTGGGTCTGTTTTGAATCTGATGTTCAGAGTGTGGCGTTTTTCTTTTACTCTTGGAATGTGCTGAAGACATTGAGCACCTATTCTAAAATGCCTGACCAGCCCATTTAAAATGAGTGCTGGAGAGAAGCACTGGTTAGCTGTTTTGGTAAATGAGTGCCATTAATAACTTTGCAAATTAGTTTTCCTGCATTAAGTAGTTTATATAGTTTCTGTATAATTTTAGTTGCATGGGTTTGCCTTTAGGCCTACTTTTGGCATTTTTTCCAATTTTTGTGGGGCAGGGTCATATTTTGCATCTATTGTTTGTTGGCAGTTGTAATTTAAGAAGATGAACATCCCTTTGATATTTTGAAGGAGGATGTGATGAGGAATAAGAGGAAAGTGCATAAATGCCTGAGCTGGACTGCCCACACCCATTTTTATCCAACCTCTCATTATACAGACCAAGGCGCAGCTACCTTGACTTGTTAGATGAGATCTGCCTTCACTGTTGTCACTTCATAGAGGCAGCCAATTAAATTATACCATCACCTTAATCACAGCCTACAAATGTCCCATGACAAGAATGACTGGTGGCAGCTGTTACGTGAACTTCTATGCTATTGGGTCCTTTCAAGCAACAGCATATATCTCAAACAGCAAGTTTATTAATACTACCTCAGGTTGCTCCTCTGGAGCTCAGTTGGAAGTAAGCCTTTAAAGGGGGAAGGGAGGCAATCCTGGCAAGCTCACTTAGCGGTGGATGGGAAGATTTTTGTGCGGGCAGGAGCAGTATTCATGTTTTTTGGGATATTTCAGAGCAGCTGGCAGCAGTGTTGGGTTCCTAGAAACAGGGCTGCAGGAAGATGAAAATCATACCCCATTGTGTGTTGTTGGTGCTGAAGTGCAGGTATGCCTATACATTAGTGAATGAATGAGCAAGTAGGAAGAGAAATAATAATGAATAAAAGAAGGTATTAGCTCTGAACTTGGGTGACACCTGACCGCAAACCCCAGAATTTGGAGGGTAGTGACCTCATAGCAAGCTATTGGGCGATAGTTGTGATGGCCAACTATTACCCAGCTTTCATAAGAATTAGGAGCAGGAGTATGCCATACAGCCCCACGAGCCTGCTCCATCCACTGTTGATCCCACCTGTTGTGTGACTTTTTCTTGTAAGCAGGTACAAAACCTACGTACCCTGAAATTTGGGAGAGCAGGGAGAACTAAATACCCAACCAATGTGCCACCTTTAATGAATTACACAACAGGTAAGTAGCTTCTGTTCATAGCATGTTTGGTCATTTTCGCTTGCAAAATTTATATGCAAGATTTCCTGTGCCAGCAACAAAGTCTGTCATGCTCCAACAGGGGCATGCATGTGCACGTGTCAAAGAGCTGAAAGGTTGTTTGACTGCTTTGCATGCTGCCTTAGTAAAACTTAGCTGCAAGTGAACTCTTGTTGATATTTATTCATGTACTCAAAAATGGACAAACTGGATTTACTCTTAGCATGGCAATCTTTGTGAGTCCACAAACCATCCTTCTCATCTGCTCCCACGATCTATGGAAGTGTTCTCAAAGTCCCCAGATCCTGTGACAAGACTGACCATCTGAGGCTGCCAAAATCATCGCCACCAACTGCAACCTGCACTTGACTAACTCGGCAAGCAGCCCTGGCAACGCCCCAAACACAACAAGGTACGCTGCTCCTCCACTGGAGCTAAGAGCTTAGCCATCCTGCCCTTGAATCGCTGCTGAGCTTCCAATCAATTAGGAACCTCTTCCTTTAACGGTCTCTGCTGTGCCACTTCTGTGCCCGTTCCACCACAAACAAACCGGCAATAAGCATAAATAATGATCTCTTCCACACAACTGCTGACTAATGGACACAGGCAAACACAACAATGCCCAATTTTGACCTCATTGTACAATATTCCAAACAGTAAAACTCCTTAAAATAAAACCAGCGTTTATGAAAATTATCCTCAGGACATCTTTTTAATTCCTTTTTATATGGGAGAACTTTTCCTCTGTCCACTTGCTGTAGAATAATCATAAACTCGCACATTGTCCTTGTACTTTTACCTCGACACCGGAATGGTAGTTTACTCTGACTACCAATGCACTGAAGCCAGGAGGTATGAGACCATCTCTTGTCAAACATTGTTTGGGTTTAGCACCAATAGACTTATTTTAGAAATGCGGTGCTACTGGCAAGGAGCCATTAAAATGAATGAATGGAGGATCGCAGGCAGCAGGTCCCTGATTTCCTGATAGGCCCAGCAGGCAGGCAAGGATCCCTGCCAGTAGCACACATTTGTAAAATTGGCCCTCCGATATAGCAGCTAACTAACTCCATGCAAAACTATCTTTAAAAAGTGCACTGGGACTCTGCAGTTTCCTAATGTTAAGAATTAACCATCCAGAGAATGGAGCACTGGGCATTCCTAACACCACACTTGCAGTGGTTCAGAGAACTTGTAGGTGACTATTGTTCCTTGTCCTCACACATCAGCAGATTGTTTTGTGAACATGCCCTCCAGCAGCGGCATGTATGGAGAAGCACAGGACCTGCTGATTACCGTTTATGCCAGTGACAGTTCTGTGCCATTACAGAGAGGTCAGCTCGTGCACCATCTGATAGCATTGTCTCCATCTTGTTGGTGACTGGAGATTGGCTTTTAACATGGCGATATGTAACCTTTGTAAATACTGCACTTAAAACATAAGAAAATGTCAGTGAAAGTAGATAAGTTACCTGTCTTACCTCTGTGCTTCTTGACCTTCACTGATTTCCTGTACCCCAATAACAACAACTTGCATTGTAAAATGTCCCAAGGCGCTTCACAGGAGCGTTATCGAACAAAATTTGTCACCGAGCCACATAAGGCGCTATTTGGACAGGTGACCAAGGAAGTAGGTTTTAAGGAGGATCATTACAACAGTCCAAAAGTACTTCATTGGCTGTAAAGCACTTTGAGATGTCCGGTGGTTGTGAAAGGCGCTATATAAATGCAAGTCTTAAAGGAGGAGAGAGAGGTATAGGGTAAGAATTCCCGAGCTTAGGGCCTAGGCAACTGAAGGCATGGCTGCCAATGGTAGAGCAATGAAAATTGGGGCTGCGCAAGAGGCCAGAATTGGAGCAGTGCATAAATCTCGGAGGGTTGTAGGAGGTTGCAAAGATCGGGAGGGGCGAGGCCATGAAGGAATTTGAAAACAAGGATGAGATTTTTTTAATTGAGGCATTGCCGGACCAGGAGCCAATGTATGTCAGCAAGTATGTGGGTGAACATGACTTGGTGCGAGTTAGGATACGGGCAGCAGAGTTTTGGATGACCTCAAGTTTGCAGATAGTGCAAGGGAGGCTGGCCACGAAAGCATTCGAATAATCTGTCCAGAGGTAACACATGCATGGATGAGGGTTTCAGCAGCAGATGAGCTCAGGCGGGGCGAAGACTGGCAATGTTATGGAGGCGGATTGAGAGGATATGGGGTCAGAAGCTCAGCTCTGTGTCACATAGGACGGCAGGGTTGTGATTGGCCTTGTTAGCCTCAGACAGTTGCCAGGGAGAGGGATGGAGTCGGTGACTAGGGAACACAATTTGTGGCGGGGACCAAAGACAAGAGCTTTGATCTTCCTAATATTTAATTAGAGAAAATTTCTGCTCATCCAATATCGGGTGTCGGACAAACAGCATGACAAATCAGAGGCTGTGGAGGGATTGAGAGAGGCGTTTTGGGATGATGTTGCCGAGGGGCATTATATTGATGAGAAATTAAATTAAGATACTTGTCTATAAATTCTTCCACAGTCTTGCCCTACCCCCCCTTGGCCCAAGCTCCTCCATCCCATTTACCCCTCCTAAACAGTCCATTTCCCTGAGTCCAGTTCTTTATTCCTTCCCCCTCCTTTCTCCCCACTATTGGCAGCAAAGCCTTCAGCCACATTTTTGTTAAAAGCCTCAGATTTGGCTCAATGATAGATCTCTTGTGTCTGGGTCAGAAGGTTGTTGGTTTACGCTCTACTCCCGAGGTTGGAGCACATAATCTTGGCCGACACTTGAGTGCAGTACTGAGGAAGTGCTGCATTGTCGGAGTTGCTGTCTTTTGGATGAATTGTTAGACCGAGTCCCCAACTGCCCCTTCGGGTGAAGTCGAGAGAAAGGAAAATTGGGCAGCGATTCATAGCTGCCTGTTTTCCACCTCTGCCGAAAGTGGTGGAAATTATGTCTGCCTTTTCTTTGGTGTTGAATCAAGCTTATTCGAAGATCAAATGGAACCCTTTCAATATTCAGGCAGTTAAGATGTTTAACTGTTTGTATTAATAGAGATGGGTACGAACAGGGTCACTTGACTTTCTGATGACTTGATTGCTTCTGCCAGCTGACTTTAATAGAAGCTTTTCTTAATGTTATTTCGAATCTCGGAATAAAATACCCTTGTGTCCTTCCAGAGATTGCTATGTCAATTATCTTTTTTAAAAAAAAAACAAATGACTACATCCTGGCTGACTTACAACCTGCGTGCTGTTACATAAAAAACTGACCTCAGTGAAACTGGATGTTATCTGGGTGGTTTCATGTATTGACTACTCTCCCATGTCACAAAGTCAAAAGAATTCCCTTAAAGTTACAGCTAACCAAAGCCAATGTTTCAATGAGTTTCTCTATCTCTAAAGTCATATAAAAAAGATATAGAGGCCAACTTGCATCTTGCATCATCATTAAGCGCCTTGGTACGTTTTACTATTTATTATTATTATTAGATGAATATCAAAATTAAGACTGCCAACATCCCACTATTTTTGCTTCGGCTGCAATGTTGCAGGGGGTCTTAAAATAAGCAGGAGCCTTGTCAATATTCCTAAATCAGGGGCCTATGATGTACTTGGGACCTCAATACAATTTTGATACACAAATGCACGGTGCCTTAACAGTACAAGCCCCGCCCACTCGCACTGACTGGAATGGGGCCAAATCAGTGTTCCTTAAAGGGATCGCTACAAACTGCTAAACCAAGACCAAAAAAACCTAGTTGTTGGTGAATTTCGTGGGAAGCAAAAGCATGAATGTGTATTTACTCATGATACTCAACTTAGTTGAGGAAGCTGAGTTGAGCCTTTTAGAATTACCTGAAGAGAGAGGTTAGGAGAAATTTCCTAATGGGATGGACAATCTAAAATGGTGAAAGTTTTACCAAAGTCTAGATTTCAACCTAAAGCTCAATCATTAGCTTCGTCAAGACCAGGCAGATAATTTAGTGACAGATGTATGATCACTCCTGAAAAATGCTGTATATTGTTATACTGCCAGTTTGTCACACCGGCTGATGAGTCCTACACTGGTGAGGTTCCACTAGTCATCTTTACAGCATCACAATGTCACGATTCAGACCTCTAAGTCGGTTGAAGCTCACTAATGAAAATGTTCAGGTGGTAACGTGGCTGATTCTGTATTGAGGGCATCTCCACCGATTAATCCTCTTAATGCTTCTTTGTATTATATCTGTAAATAAATATCTAAATTGTACATTTGTAGCAGTCTAACTTCCACAGTTTTATTATTTATCTATCTCTCAGTACTTTTTACGCAAGCCACTTTATACTTAAAGACACATTTTTCAACTTTGATTAGTAGAGTAATATAACACTTAAAAATGTATTTGTGGATATGCATATGTGTTTTAAGGTTATTTGTTATACAGTGAATACAACTTCATTTGACTTTCATACAGTTTCTAATCCAAATATGTTACTACTTGTCATAACACTTCTCTGTTTGGAATAAGTCTTTGTCCTGTGTCTCTTTTTGTTTTGAGTAGAATGACTTTTTCTTCCCATTTTATTTCTAGATTGTGCATTAGTCCCGAGTGTTGCAGTGCAATCTGAAATGTTTTTTGACGGGGTTCTGGAATCATTTGTCTTGCACTTTTTTATCTTGCGATTCTCCCTTCACCTAAATATTAATGTAACACGTGCTTTGGATTGTATATTTCATCAATAAATATACACTACTTGTCATAAGCATATATATATTTCCACAAGTATACTTTGCAAAATATGCTCTTTCTATTATGTAATAGTACCCTCATAGTTTGTTATAACATTGTATCATTCAACAATGGAGACCAGACTTGCTGCTTTACCACTCTAAAAATGTCCGCTGCATTATATTACAAATGTAGCATTGTATTCCAAAGAACATAAATTCTTTTCCATTCCACTCAGAGAAGGAGAAACTTATTTTTAGAGTTGTGAGGCTGTGATATGCACAACCAGAGATGGTGGTTGAAGCAGAGGCCATGAGCATAGGTTCGATAGATGATTGAACGAAAGGGCGATAAATGGGAAGGCACATGGGATTTAGGACCACTGCTCCTGTGGAGGATAAACGCCAACACTGACTGGTTGGGCTGTATGGTCTGTTTCCTTGTTGTAATTTTTATGTAATTCTGCTTTGCTGGCAATTTTTACATTTTTATGACTTAGTCTAAATTCCATACATGACGCCCAATTTGCGCTGATTCTTGATGAAATTGAATTGAACCCCCAATAATTAGCTAAATTGGTAGCTTTTATGACTGTAAGAAATACTTTTTCATCCAATTTAACATGGTTGCACTGTCAGCCAAAACATAATTCTCTGCCCAATTTCCAAATTCATGCTTGGTAGAAACAGATTTATAAAAAAATCTTAGTCTACTATTGGTTGACATCTTTTTCCACTGTGCTCCCATGCAAGCACAAAGTTAATTCTGGGTCTTGCATCAGTATGCTGCTGGCATCGTAGTGTACCCAGCACAAGTCAAAACCAGATGAAACCTCTTCTTAGTGGTGACAACAGTGTGGACATGGCACTGGGACTATTATTCTTCGCATTTCAGGACAGATATTAGCTGGTCTGGGCACAGTTCTGACTAAACGTGTTCGCTGTTTATATTTGTTTTATGGGGTTTGTTGTCAGTGCTAGAGAATGACACACTATTATGGCACAGGCTGCCAGTGACATAAGAACATAAGAATTAGGAGTAGGCCATTCAGCCCCTCGAGCCTGCTCCGCCATTCAATAAGATAATGGCTGATCTTCTATCTTAACTCCACTTTCCTGCACTATCCCCATATCCCTCGATTTCCTTAATATTCAAAAATCTATCGATCTCTGTCTTAAATATACTCAATAACTGAGCCCTCTGGGGTAGAGAATTCCAAAGATGCACCACCCTCTGAATGAAGGAATCTTTCCTCATCTCAGTCCTAAATGGCCGACCCCTTATTCTGAGACTGTGACCCTGGTTCTAGACTCCCCAACCAAGGGAAACATCCACCCTGCAACTACCCTGTCTAGCACTGTAAAAATTTTGTATGCTTCATTGAGATCACCTCGCATTCTTCTGAACTCGAGAGAATATAGACCTAGTCTACTCAATCTCTCCATAGGACAATTCCCCCCCCACTTACCCCACCCATCCCAGGAATGAGTCCCGTGAACCTTCGCTACACTCCCTCTACGGCAACCACATCCCTCCTTAGGCAAGAAGACCAAATCTGTACACAACACTCCAGGTGCGGTCTCACCAGGGCCCTATGTAATTGCAGTATAACATCTTTACTCTTATCTTCGCATCCTCTTGTAATAAAGGGCAATATACCATTTGCTTTCTTAATTCCTTGCTGTACCTGCATGTTTCAATGATTCATGTACAAGGACACTCTGGTCCCTCTGAACACCAACATTTCCCAATCTCTCACTGTTTAACAAATACTCTGCTTTTCTATTTTTCCTATCAAAGTGGATAATTTCACATTTCTCCACATTATATTCCATTTGCCATGTTCTTGCCCACTCTCTTAGCCTGTCTATATCCCCTTGAAGTCTCTTTGCACCCTCCTCACAACTTACATTTCCACCTAGCTTTGTATCATCAGCAAACTTGAATATATTACATTTGGTCCCCTCATCCAAATCATTGATACAGATTGTGAATAGCTAAGACTTGAGCACTGATCCTTGCAGTACCCCACTAGTTACAGTCTGCCAACCTGAAAATGACCCCTTTATTCCTACTCTCTGTTTTCTGACAATTAACCAATGCTCAATCCCATGAGCTCTAATTTTGTTTAATAGCCTCTTGTGTGGTACCTTATCGAATGCCTTCTGAAAATACAAATACACCACATCCACTGGTTCCCCCCTTATCTATTCTGCTAGTTACAACCTCACGACACTGACAGATTCATCAAACATGATTACCCTTTCATAAATCCGTATTGACTGCCCAATCCTATTATTATTTTCTAAGTTCCCTGTTACCATGTCCTTAATAATAGATTCTAGCATTTTCCCTACTACCGATGTTAGGCTAACTGGTCTGTAGTTCCCCGTTTTCTCTCTCCCTCCTTTCTTAAATAGCAGGGTTACATTTGCTATCTTCCAATCCGTGGCTACCTTTCTAGAATCTGGAATTTTGGAAGATGTCAACCAATGCATCCACTATCTCAATAGCCATCTCTATCAAACTCTAGGATGTAGGCCATCAGGTGCAGGAGATTTATCGGCTTTCAGTCCCATTAATTTCTCCAGCACTATTTTTTCACTAATATTAATTTCTTTCAGTTCCTCATTCTTGCTAGACCCTTGATTCTCATCTATTTCCAGGAGGTATTTTGCAATTTCTTCTGTGAAGACAGACGCAATGTATTTGTTTAAATTCTCTGCCATTTCCTTATTCCCCATTATATTTTCTCCTGTCTCAGCCTGTCAGAGACCTATATTTACTTTCGCTAATCTTTTCCTTTTTACATGCCCGTAGAAGCTTTTACAGTCTTTTTATGTCTCTCGCTAGTTTACGCTCATTCTATTTTCCCTTTCTTTATCAAGTTCTTGGTCCTCCTTTGCTGAATTCTAAAATCCTCCCAATCCTCAGGCTTATTGTTCTTTTTGACAATATTATAAACCTCTTCCTTTGATCTAATACTATCTTTAACTTCTCTTGTTAGCCACGGTTGGACCACTTTTCCTCTGGAGTTTTTATGCCTTAAAGGAATGTATATTTGTTGTAAATTATGTATTAATTCTTTTAAATGCAAGCCATTGCTTGTCTACCATCAGACCTTTTAATGTCGTTTCCCAATCTAACTTGGCTAACTCATCCCTCATATCTAAGTAGTTTGCTTTGTTTAGATTTAAGACCCTAGTTTCGGATTTAACGAAATCACTTTCAAACTTAATAAAAAATTCTATCATATTATGGTCACTCTTCCCTAAGGGCCCCTTTACTACTACAAGGTTATCAATTAACCCTTTTTCATTGCACAATACTTGATCTAAAATAGCCTGCTCCCTAGTTGGTTCCTCAACATACTGATCTAGAAAACTATCTTGTACACATTCCATGAATTCGTCCTCCACATTATTACTGCAAATTTGGTTTGCCCAGTCTATATGAAGATTACAGTCCCCCATGATTACCATGTTACCCTTGTTACATGCGCCTCTAATTTCCTGATTTATACTCTGCTCTACATTACAACTACTGTTTGGGGGCCTATAAACAAATATAGGCCACCAATGGAGAATGACTTCCCAACAAAAATGTATATATTTTTTTTAGAGGATCAATAACTCATTTGACACCTTTATAACTCTGGCATGTCGTGAAGCGGTTTTCTAATAGATTTGAGATGCACTTGGCTTCCATTGATGAAGTAGATATCCACTATTATCAATAAGTTTGGGTCATTGTAAAGAAAAGAAAGACTTACAATTTACACAGCCACTTATTATATCAAACGTCTCAAGCACGTCACACAACTTACTTTGAAGTGCAGTCACTGTTATGTTGGCAAATGTACTACATTTCAAATAGTTTACTTTGTTGTATTTATGCCCTAGACCAATAAGACCCAATGACATTTTACCTCCTGAAAAAGGCCGAGAGGTAGCCAAAGAACTTGGGATCCCATATTACGAAACAAGTGTGTTTGATCAGTTTGGCATCAAAGATGTATTTGATAATGCCGTCAGAGGTGCACTGATTTCGAGGCGACACCTTCAGTTCTGGAAATCTCATTTAAAAAAGGTGCAGAAGCCTTTACTCCAGGCACCATTCCTACCACCTAAGCCACCGCCTCCAGTAATAAAAGTTCCAGATAATCCTGTGAGTGCTTTTAGACCTAGCCATCTGCTCGACAATCCACTGTGTACTGATGTTATGTTTGTACTTCAGAACCAGGTTAAAATCTATGCTCATAAGGTATACCTGGCTACCTCATCATCAAAATTTTATGACCTTTTTTTGTTGGATCTAACTGGTGAATCTCAGACATATGGTGGGAAAAATGAGAAACCGCCGAAACTAGGCAGAGACCATTTGATGAGAACTTTGAGCCTTGATACAGATGACGACAGCAGTGAGATCAGCGTTCATTCAATGCACTGCACTCTAAAAACATCCAAGAGTGATGGCATTTTAAAAATGAACTTGTACGAGGATGAATCCTCAGCAGTGAAGGGAACACGGGCAGGAAGATCGTTGTCTTCATGGAGCAAGGCCTTTAATCATATTCACAAAGAAGTCCTGGAGAACCCCGTAACAAAGAGGATGGATCTTATGACAGTGGTTAGAATGGACCATTCAATCCAGCCAGGGCCTTTTGAAGCTGTATTACGATTTCTCTACACAGGAGAGCTGGATGAAAATGAAAAAAATCTGATGAGAATTGCACAAATAGCAGAAATTTTGGAAGTTTTTGACTTGCGTATGATGGTTGAAAATATTCAAAATAAAGAAGCCTTTATGAATCAGGAGATCACAAAAGCATTTCATGTCAGGAAAGCAAACCGAATAAAGGAATGCTTAGCGAAAGGAACATTTTCTGGTAAGTTTTTCAACTTCTAATTTCACTGCACAGTTTCTTGTAACAATCTATTTTAATTTGTACAGTCTATTCCTGTCAATCTAAAATCCATTGACTCCAATCCATTTTTTTCAATGCATATAACAACTTTGAACATGACTACATTAACTATTAATAATAAATAACTGGTAATCTCACACACAGCAAGAAGCCATACAGTTTGATTTTAAAGAGAAACAGCTTTTGAAAAATCTAATGTGATTTGAAATTTAGCCAGCTACATTTGCATTCTAATATTCTAATACTTAACCTTCTGCGTAAACACGGGCTCTGCAGTGAGGTACAACAAAATGCTGTGACTAACATTGGAGTAGTTAAAGAGCGCCAATGCCAACTTCATTGTTTCGCTCTTAGCTGGTAACAGAATATGTGAAGCTTTCATTTGTTTCTTCTTGTACATGACACAAGATTTTTGACCCTGCTTTTCCTTGGCCTGTTTTCTATGCGAATTCCCATAATTGTGCTATCAGAAAGCTCATTCACACTCCAAGCTTGGTGTTGCTGCACAGTAGTTTTGAATTGACTCCAAAATGAAGTGGAGCGAGACTCTCTCCACCAGTCTTGCTCTGCTTCGTTCTGGTGTAAGATCAGGTCCTGACTCCGGATCTTAATTACAGCATCAATGCAGAAAAAACTGCTTGGCATCAACACTGCAGCTATATTGTAAATGCTCCGAGGTTTGTAGCAATTGGTTTGACATATTTGTCTCCTGTGCACAGCCTCTTGCTTTTGATAAGACGATGTGAGAAGTATATGACTTTATTTGGATCCAACAAAGCATTAGCAGAAACTGAACAAACCAGATGAAACATTGCCAGCGCTGTTGACTTTTCGTAAAATAAACTGTCCACAGAACACCTGTGTATATGTAAAATGGCATTTCTCGTGTATTAAGCATAGTATCAGATAACAGTCACAATAATGGTTGGAATGTTGAAAGGGTAATTGGTTTAAATAATTTTATTCTTGGTGCCATGTTGTCTGCGGATTAACAATCTGAAGTATTTATAGCATGCACCAGATGCAGAATTCAATTATCTCCTGTCACTAATGCTTAGAAGAAAGTAATTAGTATGTATTGTTTTACATTTAGATTTTACAGTTACGATGTTGGCAACATTTTTTTTATATTTTCAATGGCAGATGTAACGCTTAAATTAGAAGATGGGTGTATTAATGGCCACAAGTCTTTGTTGATTTCCAGCTGTGAGTGGATGGCAGCTATGTTTGGAGGGTCTTTCCTGGAGAGTTCAAACAAAGAGGTTAGTGCAATAAGCTTCATATTCTTAGAGAAAATATATTAGATATTTATGAATTAATATTGTAAATGATGTAAAAGATTGAAACTGTAATGTCTGACTTGTTTCCTGGTTCACCTGGTTAGTGAGCACCCGAGCCATATAGATCAGGAAGGCCTTGGTCTTCTCTGAGTTAGCTGATTTCCGCTGGAGCAGTGGTGAGCATGCCTGCAATTAGTATTTGCGCTTCTGTGGTGGGGAGGACCAGGAATCCCTTTCCTGATTGTTACACAGTGGCCCCTTTTGTCTGTGTAAGAGTGTAAACATCAGGCGAAGATGGAAGCTGGCTTGGCTGTGGTGCCCTTATAGCTGAGTATCTTCCCGATACTCAGCTGGAATTTCCCTTTTTTTTTGAGGGAAAACAATAAAATAGGGCAGTATGGATTTACTGCTGCAATACTGCTCCAAACAAATTGCACCAAAATTCTCCTTCTTTAAACATGGTAGTCTGGAGTACCATCCGCTCAGATCCGCCCTCTCCCATGCAAATGGGTATAGGTGGGCATGGCTTTGGTCTTGTCATGTATGTACATGCTGTTTAGCCACCAGATGGTGCTGCTCAGGTATAAGGCACTTTGGGCCTAAATAAAGCAGAGCCAAGGTTGTACCTTGCTTAGTTAAACAGTACACACTTTGAACCTTTATTGCAAACATAACATTTGGTGACGAGAATACAAGAATCTTTGATTGCAAAATGAGCACGATTGGATTTTTAGGATTTGTGGAGGGAGAAGATTGGGCAGACTTTGTGAGCCATTTGAACCAGTACTTCGTGGCCAACAAAATGAAGGGAGTCGACGATGCAGATCGGCGCCGGGCCGTGTTCCTCACTGTGTGCGGTTCAAAGACCTACGGTCTGATAAAGAATTTACTTATGTTTAGTGATCCAACAGAGAGAACATACAAGGAGTTGTGTACATTGGTACGGGAACACCTCAAGCCAGATGACGGCATCATCATCTCGAGATACAGGTTTTATACACCCATTCAATCGGAGGGCCAGAGTGTGGCAGAATTCGTTGCCAGCCTGAGACATCTAGCGGGACTGTGCAAGTTCGGGACGGTGTTGGCAGCCATGTGCGGGACGACTTTGTTATCAGTATCAACCACGAGGTGATCCTGCGCAAACTTCTGGCGGTGGAAGAGTTGGATTTAAAAAGGGCCATCCAGATCGCTCAATCATGTATGACGACAGACAGGAGTCTAAAGCAAATAGCGGTGAAGAACCGAACCTCGGCAAGTACTGTAAATGCGATTGATTCGGCAGAGCGGCACATGACAGGGCCTATCCGGCTGCATTCGTGAAACCTGTGGCTGTCCAAAGTCCGCAAGTGGGAATGGATCCGACTTCTCCGTGTTGGAGTTGTGGGGGAAATCATTGGCACCAGCAGTGCCGATTTAAGCAATATAGTTGCAAAGGCTGTCTGAGAGTGGGGCATCTCCAGCGCAAGTGTCCACAGATGAGCAAGCGAGCTGCAACACACCACGTGGAGGATGAGAGTCAGACTAGCGCGGATCCGGATACGCAATCTGAGATGCCAGAGGAGGTAGTGTATGGACTCTACTCCTTCATAACCAAGAGTAAACCAATTTTGATTAATGTGAAGTTTAACGGTATACCGATATCTATGGAACTGGACACTGGGGCGAGTCAATTGATCATGAACTAGAGGGTATTTTATAAGCTGTAGAATACTAAAACTGTGAGGCCCAGGCTGAGCCCTGTTAACGCCAAGCTGCGCATGTACACCAAAGAACTGATAAAGGTGATTGGCAGTGCATAAATTAATGTGTCGTATAACGATGCGGTTCACAAGTTACCGCTGTGGATTGTTCCAGGCAGTAGCCCAACGCTGCTCGGCAGGAGCTGGTTGGAGAAAATCAGATGCGACTGGAACGACATATAGACGTTGTCATCGGAGGAAGATATATGTACCCAAGTATTGAGCAAGTTCCCCTCGCTGTTCGAACCGGGTATCGGCAACTTCACGGGAGCCAAGGTGCAGATCCACGTGGACTCAGATGCAAGACCCGTCCATCATAAAGCTCAGGCAGTGCCGTATATGATGAGGGAGAAGGTCAAAATTGAACTGGACAGACTCCAGCGTGAAGGGATCATATCACTGGTCGAATTTAATAAATGGGCCAGTCCCATTGTTCCTGTGCTAAAAAGTGATGGCACAGTCAGAATCTGTGGAGACTACAAGGCTACGATCAACAGGGTTTCGAAACAAGATCAGTACCCGTTCCGAAGGCTGATGACTTGTTTGCAACGCTAGCCGGAGGGAAGTTGTTCACAAAACTGGACTTGACGTCGTCGGCCTATATGACACAGGAGTTGATCGAGACGTCGAAGAGACTTACGTGCGCTAACACGCACAAAGGACTGTTTATTTACCACGGGTGCCCTTTTGGAATTCGCTCGGCTGCAGCAATATTCCAGAGGAACATGGAAAGTCTACTGAAGTCCGTTTCCAGAACCGTCATGTTCCAAGATGACATCCTGATCACCGGTCGTGACTCCAAGGAACATCTGAAGAACCTGGAAGAGGTTCGACTGCATTTGGATAGAGTAGGACTCAGACTGAAACACTCGAAGTGCGTCTTCATGGCACTAGAGGTCGAATTCCTCGAGGAAAATCGCCGTTGATGGCATCAGACCTACTGACGTGAAAACCAAGGCCATCAAGAATGCATCCAAGCCGCAGAACGGAGCTGTGTTCGTTCCTAGGTCTACTCAACTACTTTGGGAACTTCCTACCTAAATTGAGCACCTTATTAGAACCACTGCACATACTATTGAGAAAAGGACAACGGTGTGGGGCGCATCACAAGACAGAGCTTTCGAGAAAGCCACCAATCTGCTTTGCTCGAACAAGCTGCTGGTACATTATGACCCATGTAAACGTTTAGTTTTGGCATGTGACGCATCGTCATATGGAATTGGTTGCGTACTCCAACAAGCCAGTGAGTCAGGGAAACTTCAATCTGTCGAGTATGCATCCAAAAGTTTGTCGTAAGCGGAAAGAGCCTACAGCATGATAGAAAAAGAAGCTTTAGTGTGTGTGTACGGTGTTAAAAAGATGCATCAATACCTGTTCGGTCTGAGGTTCGAATTAGAGACTGATCATAAGCTGCTCATTTCATTGTTTTCCGAGAGTAAAGGTATCAATACCAAAGCTTCATCCCGCATTCAAAGATGGGCACTGACATTATCTGCTTATGATTGTCATTCGCCACAGACCTGGCACAGAGAATTGTGCCAATGCTTTGAGCCGGTTCCGTTGCCCACACCGGAGGTGGAAACGCCACAACCGGTGAATCTAATGTTAATCATGGATGCTTTTGAGTGAAGAAACCCCTGTCACGGCTTAACAAGTTAAACCGGGACCAGCCAGGACCAGATTTTATCAGTGGTAAAGGGTTGCATCCTCAAAGGGGGATTGGTCTGCCATACCTAAGCAAATGTGTGAGGAGGCCAAACCATACATTCGTTGCAAGGACGAACTGTCTATTCAAGAAGATTGCATATTGTGGGGCAATCATGTTGTAATGCCCAAGAAAGAAAGAGAGAAGTTCGTGCGTGAGTTACATAGCACACATCCGGGTATAGTGATGATGAAGCCAATCGCCAGGTCTCATGTATGGTGGCCAGGAATTGATTCTGAGCTGGAAGCATGCGTGCATCAGTGCAACACTTGCATGCAGCTCAGCAAAGCACCAGCGGAATCACCGCTGAGTCTGTGGTCATGGCCATCCAAACCTTGGTCCAGGATCCATGTAGATTTTGCAGGTCCCTTCCTGGGCAAGATATTTTTAGTGGTGGTGGATGCTTATTCGAAGTGGATAGAATGCATAATCATGTCATCCAGCAGGTCCACGGCAACCATAGAGAATCTCAATGTCATGTTCGTGACACATGGTCTGCCTGACATAGTGGTGAGCGACAATGGGTCGTGCTTCACCAGTCGGCAGTTTCAGGAGTTTGTGAAACTTAATGGCATAAAACATGTAAAGTCAGCACCGTTCAAGCCTGTGTCCAACGGGCAAGCTGGACATGCAGTACAAATTATCAAGCAAAGCATGAGGAGAGTAACCCAAGGGTCACTGCAGACCCGCATGTCCTGCATACTGCTGAGTTACAGGACAAGACCCCACACACTCACAGGGGTCTCGCCTGCTGAACTCATGATGAAAAGAGATCTTAAGACCAAGCTATCTCTGGTACACCCGGATTTAAATAATCATGTTGAATTCAGAAGACAAAGTCAACAAGGGTACCATGATCACGCAACTGTGTCATGCGAGATTTCTGTTAATGATCCTGTATATGTGTTGAACTATGGTCGGGGTCCCAAATGGTTCACTGGTACGGACATGGCCAAGGAGAGCAACAGAGTATTCATTATTGAGCTCAAGAATGGGCAAACTTGCAGGAAACACATGGATCAGACAAAGCTGAGACATACAGACGAGCCAGAACAGTCGGACAAAGAAACCATTGACAACCAACCTACCAGCAGTCTTCAGAGGACTCGAGGGTCATCAGTGAACCTGGAATTTCCATCATGGACCTGTTCAATAAAAATGAACTTGCAATTCCTGACATGGTCACTGCCACCCCCAACAAGTCAGTCATCCAGCCATCAGCCACAACAGACCCCGCACTCACCCAAGACTGGAATCGAACTGAGACGGTCAACCTGGGAGTGCAAAGCACCGGACTGTCTCAACCTGTGAAAGACTGTGATAAGTCTTAGAGGGGGTATTGTCATGTATGTACATGCTGTTTGTAGCCACCAGATGGCGTCATTGTTGGAGCCCATTGAGCAGCACGCACATGGTGCTGCTCAGGTATAAAAGGCCAGCCATTTTGAGAGTCAGGTACTTTGGGCCTAAATAAAGCAGAGCCGAGGTTGTACCTTGCTTAGTTAAACAGTACTCAGTTTGAACCTTTATTGCATTCATAACAGGTCTCAATGCAGTTTTCCCTAATTATCGTCCCTAACCTGACCTCAGAACAGCACCACTGAGTGAGCAGCACAACAAGGTGGGTATCACATGGAGGAGGTCATTTAGGATTTCCTGACTGGAGCCTGCAGAAACTGCCTACTCAGTGATTTCTTTTGGTGATTCTTGCTCTAGAGCTCCTCTGAAGACCTCTTCTGACCAATTATAGGGCCCAAGTTTCCACACGATAAAAAACGGGCGCCCCTCCGAGCTGGGCGCCCGTTTTTCGCACCACAAAGTGCGCCTAAAAAAACCCTCCGTATTCTCCACCTCCCTGCAGGTCCTCTGGCCCTCGGCGCGGCGCAGCAGGAGCTGTAGGGGGCGGAGCTAGGACCCTGCGCTGAAAACAGTGCCGGGAGCTCTGCACATGCGCGCGACAGTGGGCACGCAAGTGCAGTAGCTCCAGGCGCCCGTAACTTTGTGGGAGGGGCCCGAAGCACGCAGCCTCTAGCCCTGGCCGAATGGCCTCACTGGGGCTGCGTGAATAAGGCTCCTCCCACGGCCAGCTCCTGCTTCCTGCCGACTCCCGCTCCTGCTTTTCCCCCCCCACCGACCGGACCCGACTCGACCCGCCTGTCGCTGCCGCTCCTGCTTCCGCCCCCACCCCCCGACCGGACCCGACCCGACTCGACCCGTCTACGTCTGCCGCTCCCGCTCCCACCCGACTGGACTCGACTCTACTCTCGCCCCCGGACTGGATCTTACCTGACCTCCCCCTCCCCGACCTGACCTCCCTCGACCTGACCTGACCTCCCTCCCCGACCTGACCTCCCTCCCCGACCTGACCTCCCTCCCTCTCTTCCTCCCTCCCCCTCCCTCTCTCCTTCCCTCCCCCTCTCTCTCTCCCTCCCTCCCCCTCTCTCCCTCCCTCCCCCGCCGACCCGAACCGAACCTCTCTCCCCGACCCGACCCAACGCCACCTACCTCTGGTGCTGGGGACGGGCCCTGCCCGAAATCTCGGGCCCGGCCCGTTCAGCCTTCGGTCCCGACGGCAAACCGCTTCCTAAAGGCCTGCCTGAAGAACTTTCACACAGGTAGGAACATGGTTTGTTTAATCTTTTCTTTGCTTATAAATGTTTGTTCAGGTTGGATTTATTTGTATAATATTTGTATAAGTATAACTAAGGATTTATTGTCGAATTTAATGACTTCCCCCCCCGGCCACCCCTCGTTCCCTACGCCTAATTTGTAACCTGCGCCTGATTTTTTAATGTGTAGAACAGGTTTTTTCAGTTCTACAAAAATCTTCACTTGCTCCATTCTAAGTTAGTTTGGAGTACGTTTTCACTGTGGAAACTTTGAAATCAGGCGTCAGTGGCCGGACACGCCCCCTTTTGAAGAAAAAATTCTGTTCCAAAGTAGAACTGTTCTACCTGACTAGAACTGCAGAAAAAAAAATGTGGAGAATTGCGATTTCTAAGATAGTCCGTTCTCCACCAGTTGCTCCTAAAAATCAGGCGCAAATCATGTGGAAACTTGGCCCATAATGAGTACTTGAGAAAATAACTTCCTGAGCTGGGGAAATAGATTTCCAGATGGGAATCCCTCTATTCCAGTGCTTTGAAGAGGAAGATATGGAAGTGGTTAGATTGGAGGCTCCTAGAATGAGGCAACACAGAAGAGTTTTGTTTCCTACTTGTCAATATCCTCTCCTCCGGGTTTACAGACCTAGAAAGCCTTATAGATTTCAGTGCCTCAAAGCTTCATTTCCCCCGGAGCTATTGTCAGCTGCTGGCTGAATACCTGCAGCTCACTTCTACCAGGAGAACAACATAGAAACAAAGAAAATAGGTGCAGGAGTAGGCCATTCAGTCCTTCTAGCCTGCACCGCCATTCAATGAGTTCATGGCTGAACATGCAACTTCAGTACCCCATTCCTGCTTTCTCGCCATACCCCTTGATCCCCCTAGTAGTAAGGACTTCATCTAACTCCTTTTTGAATATATTTAGTGAATTGGCCTCAACAACTTTCTGTGGTAGAGAATTCCACAGGTTCACCACTCTCTGGGTGAAGAAGTTTCTCCTCATCTCGATCCTAAATGGCTTACCCCTTATCCTTAGATTGTGACCCCTGGTTCTGGACTTCCCCAACATTGGGAGCATTCTTCCTGCATATAACCTGTATGAACCCATCAAAATTTTAAACGTTTCTATGAGGTCCCCTCTCATTCTTCTGAACTCCAGTGAATACAAGCCCAGTTGATCCAGTCTTTTTGATAGGTCAGTCCCGCCATCCCGGGAATCAGTCTGGTGAACCTTCGCTGCACTCCCTCAATAGCAAGAATGTCCTTCCTCAGGTTAGGAGACCAAAACTGTACACAATACTCCAGGTGTGGCCTCACCAAGGCCCTGTACAACTGTAGCAACACCTCCCTGCCCCTGTACTCAAATCCCCTCGCTATGAAGGCCAACATGCCATTTGCTTTCTTAACCGCCTGCTGTACCTGCATGCCAACCTTCAATGACTGATGTACCATGACACCCAGGTCTTGTTGCACCACCCCTTTTCCTAATCTGTCATCATTCAGATAATAGTCTGTCTCTCTGTTTTTACCACCAAAGTCGATAACCTCACATTTCTACACATTATACTTCATCTGCCATGCATTTGCCCACTCACCTAACCTATCCAAGTCGTTCTGCAGCCTCATAGCACCCTCCTCGCAGCTCACACTGCCACCCAACTTAGTGTCATCCGCAAATTTGGAAATACTACATTTAATCCCCTCGTCTAAATCATTAATGTACAGTGTAAACAGCTGGGGCCCCAGCACAGAACCTTGCAGTCCCCCACTAGTCACTGCCTGCCATTCTGAAAAGTCCCCATTTACTCCTACTCTTTGCTTCCTGTCTGACAACCAGTTCTCAATCCATGTCAGCACACTACCCCCAATCCCATGTGCTTTAACTTGTGTGGGACTTGTCAAAAGCCTTCTGAAAGTCCAAATATACCACATCAACTGGTTCTCCCTTGTCCACTCTACTGGAAACATCCTCAAAAAATTCCAGAAGATTTGTCAAGCATGATTTCCCTTTCACAAATCCATGCTGACTTGGACCTATCATGTCACCTCTTTCCAAATGCACTGCTATGACATCCTTAATAATTGATTCCATCATTTTACCCACTACCGATGTCAGGCTGACCGGTCTATAATTCCCTGTTTGCTCTCTCCCTCCTTTTTTAAAAAGTGGGGTTACATTGGCGACCCTCCACTCGCTAGGAACTGATCCAGAGTCAATGGAATGTTGGAAAATTACTGTCAATGCATCCGCTATTTCCAAGGCCACCTCCTTAAGTATACTGGGATGCAGTCCATCAGGCCCTGGGGATTTATCGGCCTTCAATCCCATCAATTTCCCCAACACAATTTCCCGACTAATAAGGATTTCCCTCAGTTCCTCCTCCTTACTAGACCCTCTGACCCCTTTTATATTCGGAAGGCTGTTTGTGCCCTTAGTGAATACCGAACCAAATTACTTGTTCAATTGGTCCGCCATTTCTTTGTTCCCCGTTATGACTTCCCCTGATTCGGACTGCAGGGGACCTACGTTTGTCTTTACTAACCTTTTTCTCTTTACATAGCTATAGAAACTTTTGCAATCCGTCTTAATGTTCCCTGCAAGCTTCTTCTCGTACTCCATTTTCCCTGCCCTAATCAAACCCTTTGTCCTCCTCTGCTGAGTTCTAAATTTCTCCCAGTCCCTGGGTTCGCTGCTATTTCTGGCCAATTTGTATGCCACTTCCTTGGCTTTAATGCTATCCCTGATTTCCCTTGATAGCCACGGTTGAGCCACCTTCCCTTTTTTATTTCTACGCCAGACAGGAATGTACAATTGTTGTAGTTCATCCATGCGGTCTCTAAATGTCTGCCATTGCCCATCCACTGTCAACCCCTTAAGTATCATTCGCCAATCTATCCTAGCTAATTCACGCCTCATACCTTCAAAGTTAGCCTTCTTTAAGTTCTGGACCATGGTCTCTGAATTAACTGTTTCATTCTCCATCCTAATGCAGAATTCCACCATATTATGGTCACTCTTCCCCAAGGGGCCTCGCACGAGATTGCTAATTAATCCTCTCTCATTACACAATACCCAGTCTAAGATGGCCTCCCCCCTAGTTGGTTCCTCGACATATATTGGTCGAGAAAACCATCCCTCATGCACTCCAGAAAATCCTCCTCCACCGTATTGCTTCCAGTTTGGTTAGCCCAATCTATGTGCATATTAAAGTCACCCATTATAACTGCTGCACCTTTATTGCATGCACCCCTAATTTCCTTTTTGATGCCCTCCCCAACATCACTACTACTGTTTGGAGGTCTGTACACAACTCCCACTAACGTTTTTTGCCCTTTGGTGTTCTGCAGCTCTACCCATATAGATTCCACATCATCCAAGCTAATGTCCTTCCTAACTATTGCATTAATCTCCTCCTTAACCAGCAATGCTACCCCACCTCCTTTTCCTTTTATTCTATCCTTCCTGAATGTTGAATACCCCTGGATGTTGAGTTCCCAGCCCTGATCATCCTGGAGCCACGTCTGTGTAATCCCAATCACATCATTCATGTTAACATCTATTTGCACAGTTAATTCATCCACCTTATTACGGATACTCCTGGCATTAAGACACAAAGCCTTCAGGCTTGTTTTTTTAACACCCTTTGTCCTTTTAGAATTTTGTTGTACAGTGGCCCTTTTTGTTCTTTGCCTTGGGTTTCTCTGCCCTCCACTTTTCCTCATCTCCTTTCTGTCTTTTGCTTTTGTCTCCTTTTTGTTTCCCTCTGTCTCCCTGCATTGGTTCCCATCCCCCTGCCATATTAGTTTAACTCCTCCCCAACAGCACTAGCAAACACTCCCCCTAGGACATTGGTTCCGGTCCTGCCCAGGTGCAGACCATCCGGTTTGTACTGGTCCCACCTCCCCCAGAACCGGTTCCAATGCCCCAGGAATTTGAATCCCTCCCTGCTGCACCACTGCTCAAGCCACGTATTCATCTGCGCTATCCTGCGATTCCTACTCTGACTAGCACGTGGCACGGGTAGCAATCCCGAGATTACTACTTTTGAGGTTCTACTTTTTAATTTAGCTCCTAGCTCCTTAAATTCGTTTCGTAGGACCTCATCCCTTTTTTTTACCTATGTCGTTGGTACCAATGTGCACCACGACAACTGGCTGTTCTCCCTCCCTTTTTAGAATGTCCTGCACCCGCTCCGAGACATCCTTGACCCTTGCACCAGGGAGGCAACATACCATCCTGGAGTCTCGGTTGCGGCCGCAGAAACGTCTATCTATTCCCCTTACAATTGAATCCACTATCACTATCGCTCTCCCACTCTTTTTCCTGCCCTCCTGTGCAACAGAGCCAGCCACGGTGCCATGAACTTGGCTGCTGCTTCCCTCCCCTGATGAGTCATCCCCCCCCCCCCCCAACAGTACTCAAAGCAGTGTATCTGTTTTGCAGGGGGATGACCACAGGGGACCCCTGCACTACCTTCCTTGCACCTATCTGGCTGTGGACCCTTTCCCTGCGGTACGACCAACTCGCTACACGCGCTACTCACGTTATTCTCAGCATCGTGGATGCTCCAGAGTGAATCCACCTTCAGCTCCAACTCCGCAACGCGGTCCCTCAGGAGCTGGAGGCGGATACACTTCCCGCACACGTAGTCGTCAGGAACACTGGAGTCGTCCCTGAGTTCCCACATGGTACAGGAGGAGCATAACACGTGACCGAGCTCTCCTGCCATGACTTGACCCTTAGATAAGCAACAACAATGTTAAAGTTTACTCACTGTTATGGAAGAGGAAAAAGAAAAACTACTCACCAATCACCAGCCAATCACTTACCCCCTTGGTTGTGACGTCACCTTTCTGTTTCTTTCTACTTCTTTTTTGCCTTCTCCCTGTAGCTGCACCGGCTCGCCGATCCCGGAACTCACGCCTCTCCACGCACCTCCTCGACGCTGCTCCCGACTCGGCGACGCACCTCCACACGCTGCTCCCGACTGCCGCCGCGTTGGGCCTTTTGTAGGCCTCTCGCCGACCCCGGATCTCATGCCTCTCCACGCACCTCCTCGATGCTGCTCCCGACTCAGCGACGCACCTCCACACACATGCTCTGTAGCAGAGAATGTGACCACTGCCTCAATTGTTTTTTGCACTGAATCCTTTCAGGCAGCCTCAGGTGACTTTTGTCACATATGTCAGGCACCAGCATACACTTCTATAAAGAAGGCCACTGCTCTGGCCTCGCAGTTTATTACCTGTTTGGGGAAACAATATAGTGAGAAGTCCACTTTAGTAGATTGGCAGGGTTCCCACAGATGCAAGGAGCAATTGACGGAGCATCTGTAGCCTTGAAAGCCTCGCACTCCAACCCCTTCAGTCTCATTAATAGGCAAAGCTTTCATTCGATAGATCTTCAGGTAGTATGTGATTCCATTCACCTCGTCGTACATATTAATCCGCACTACACTGAAAGCTATCTATCATACATGAATCCATCAAATCAGCCTTCATAACTCAGAACCATGTATTGAAATAGTTCATTGGTAATCAGGGTCTATCCTGCAGTCATGACTTATAATCCCAGTAAGACTCCAATAAATGCATTGAGGCTCATGGGATTATATGAATTTCAATGGAGCTGACTGTAGGTATTCTTAAGTCTCAAATATCTGGGGTACTCACTCCTGCAGTACAGCCAAGCCATTTTGGCTTGCTGCATCCCACAGAATATTACACGACAGAAAGGTTTTGATACTTTCTGAAGCTGAAGGGGATGACAGTGGATGAAGAAGATTGGAGAGGGCCCTCCAATCAGGAGAAGTGGGCACAGGAAAGAGAGGAAGTGGAACAGGAGAGCCCTCCGTCTGCAGCCAGACGAACAAGGCAACAACCTATAACTGAGGGTTTTAATATGAGAAAATGAATAGAAATTTCTCCCCTCCTGTCCTTCCCCCTCGCCTCATTCACAACTGCCTCACAAAGACATGCATTTAACAACAACGACTTGTATTTATATAGCGCCTTGAAAGTAGTAAAACGTCCCAAGGCATGTTATAAGACAAAAATTTGACACCGAGCCATGTAAGGAGAAATTGGGGCAAATGAACAAAAACTTGGTCAAAGAGGTAGGTTTTAAGGAGCAACTTAAAGGAGGAAAAAGAGGTAGGGAGGTTTAGGAAGTGAATTTCAGAGATTGAGGCCTAGGCAATTGAAGGCACGGCCACCAATGGTTGAGTGATTTATAATCAGGGAAGCTCGAGGGCAGAATTGGAGGAGCAACAGATATATTGGGAAGAGGGTGGGGTGTTGTGGGGCTGAAGGAGATTACAGATTGGAAGAGGGCGAGGCCTTGGAGGGATTTGAAATCAAAGTGAAAGAATTTTGAAATTGAGGCATTGCTTAACCAGGAACCAATGTAAATCAGCAAGCACAGGGGTGATGGGTGAACGGGACTTGGTGTGAGTTAGGTTACAGAGAGTTACCTTATCCCCATAATACACTCTCTCGTCATCAGCCAAGCCCACTAAGCGGTAAGTATCTACACAAGTGACTCCCAAGTCTATGGGTTCGAAATTCGGTTGCTACCGCCAGCTGATGCTGCCCGAGTGAGGTGGCAACAGGGCGTGAACAGCTGGCTGGCGGCATTAGGCGTGATTAACGCCTGATGGGAAATTCGGCTGTCCTTTTTCAAGGGCATTAAAATTTAAAGTCCTGCCGGCTAACTCCATGGAAATCATGTCACCTCGCGTGCAATGCTTCCTTGGCGCCGTCTCACCAAATTCACTTTGGCCGCCTCACTTATCGGCTGACGGCAGTGACATCTGAAAAAGTTGCCGTGCTCGGGGCGGGGAAATGAATCCAGGGTTTTATTTAAATGGAGTTGCAGCTCGCCCACAGAGTTCGCGGTCTGTGCTGCATTGGCTGCTCGCACAGTTTGAAGGTGCTGGCGTCCTGCGGCTACTGACTAAGCTTCAGTACTGGCATCTCGGAGACATTGTTGCATTCAACATCGGATACATTTGGAACTAGCATATCGATTTTACCTCTGCAAAGTTATAGGGGCACTAGTGATCACGCACTGTCGTCCTGCGGCGAGGACTTCAAATCTGCCGGATGCTGAGATAGCTTATGGCAAATGTGGATGCTCGCCAGAGGAGAGACCCCAACTAGCAGGGCAGGAAGCCATACAGTTGCAGGATTTACCGTGCGCATTATTCCCAGGATCAGGAAGGCTGAGGTTCCGCAAAGAGGTAGTGATGGAGCTTTGCTACCTCCTGCAGACATACCTGGCAGCTGACATCAGGACTTCGCTGTCCATGGCAGTGAAAGTGACAGCAGCCTTCAACTTCTATTCTACCGGCTCCTTCCAGTCTCCTGCAGGCTATATGTGCAACATGTAGCAGTTTGCTGTACGTTGCTTCATTTACAGCAAACTAATGGACTACATCAAGTTCAGATGTCCTGGGAAGACCTGGATGAGCGTTCCCATGGCTTCGCCAGGATAGCGGGCATCCCCATGGTTCAGGGGGCCATTGATTGTATCCATGTGGTATTGCGGGCCCCGCTATACCTGGCCAGCCTATTCACCTGGCCATCTGCTGAATACATCGCGTCCAAGCCTCCGTGCATATAAATGGCCAGACAAGATTGTGACAAATGAAACCAATTTTTATATGCAAAAAAAGCCATAGTGTGCTGTAAAGAAACACTAAAGGACACCATCATCCACAGCAAACAATAATTGAAACCAGACCCCTTGAAACATCACCCATATCCACGTGCAACTACTCACATTACTTAATGGAACTAGGACAGCATCTCTGGCCAGCATCAGACAATTCTTTAATGGCTCATGCAAGTGCAACTATTGACATTAGTTCATATTCGAGCAAGGTCACCATTTCTGGCCACTAACTCGCACATATTTAGCGGCTCTTTTTCAGTGCTTTCCCATCCTTCCCTTCTCCTCCCTCCCAGGCCTACTGCTCCTCCTCAATGGGGTCTCAGTGCCTGCAGCAAAGTTAGTAGAAGGTCGCTGTGTTGGCGCCGCTGCCACAGCTGATGGTCTAGCAGGACGTTCCGCACTAGCTTTGGCCCTGGAAGGCCCAGCTGCAGGCTGCATCACCTCAGCATGGTTCGGCAGCACTCTCGTGGATGGGTTGCAGTGAGCGGCAGGGACAAGGACAAGGACGGAATGATGTCCTGAGAGAGGACATCACGTTCCAACAGGCCCGACACACTGCTACTCCCCTGGGACAGAGCCTCAGTATCTGGAGCTATCTGGCTGAGCCAGCGTTAGTTCCTCATGCAACTGATGGGGCCCCAGACACCATGGCAGTGGTCAGTGCCTGTGTGGATTCAAGTTGGCTCTGCATCAGGGCGGACTGCAACTGCAGCACACCACAGAGCTGATTGATGCCACCACGCACTGATGACATGACAGTCTGCAGGCCAACCATAGCATCGGCCTGGTGCGCAATGGCTACTGCCACATCAGCCATAGCCCGTGCCCCCACGTCTGGGTCCCCTTGATCACTTGAAGCATCCAACATCCGTTAGTATCTACCAAAGCTGGACTCTATGAGATACATGCAATCGTTGAGGTGGCCTCCACCACATTCAAAACAAGTGCATCGACACTCTAGGACACCCTTAACAAAATGCCCAGCAGATAGCTGTGCATCTGGAATGACTGCTTGCGCGATCCTCTAAGTTGGCCTCATCATCAGAGTGCTGCTGAGCATCACTCGGGTGTGCACTCATCCTCCGGGGAGCTGCCCACTGATCACTCCTCCCCTGTGGCGTTGCTGCAGGCCACTAGGTCCCGGAGCATCACCCACCTCCATCTCCCCGACCATGTCTTCCGACAAAATGCTGCTGGCCCCGCTCTGTCACGTCCAGAGAGGTGTCCTCCGCTTCCTCATCCTCTCCACCGTCGCCCACAGTGGAAGGCTGATGTGCAGGCCCCTTGCCACTGAATCATCATCTGAAAGCACAAAGCCAGAGAAGAGTGGTTACCTGCAGGGGAGGGGGCCAGGAGCGGCAAAGGCCATTCAAGAATGGCAGTCTCATGGAAAGAGCTGAAGGATTGTGGTGTCAGGCCTGTGTGACCTGCTGGATGCTGTAAAGAAACTCAACATACCGTCACTGTCCCCGGGAGGGAGGAATCGGCCGGCCTCACCCACCGCCATGGCACCAACTTGAACGTCCATCAGCACTGAGACACGTTCCTCCAATGGAGTTAGGTCCTGGTGTTCAGAGTCCCCTTCCTCCAGTCCTCATCTGCTCCCTGGGCAAGCTTCTCCTGTAAGATTATAGAGAACGTCTGAGTTAGAGCCCTCGTATCAGCCTGTCCCAAGTGCCTTACATAGTTTAGTCGATGTTACTGTATGAGAGTCTTCACAGTTTGATGTAACTTCCATTTGCTGCATGCACTTGCTGTGGCAATGCTTGAATTAGGGGACCAGGACATAACCATAACAGGGAGGCTACCGTCTTCGAGACGCATATGAAGACTGAAGAGTTAACAACATAGGGTAAGTCTGCAGAACCGAGCAGCAAGGTTAACTGCGCATGCAGGCTCTTGCAATGGGTGATGCTTCAAATGGGAACCTTGTATCTGGCCTCACCTATGTAGAGCATGGATTCCAAAACACTACATTGAACAGAGAGTGCACATTGAGCTCAGAACATAGCATGTTAACGTTTCACGTTTAAGATACTTGCTCTCACCAGGCACATGATCTCGTTCCACTTTTTTCGGCTTTGAGTGGCTGTCCTGTCACTTGCAGAAACTCGTTCTGCAATTTCCCTCCATAGGTGTCTACATAGAAACATAGAAAATAGGTGCAGGAGTAGGCCATTCGGCCCTTCTAGCCTGCACCGCCATTCAATGAGTTCATGGCTGAACATTCAACTTCAGTACCCCATTCCTGCTTTCTCGCCATACCCCTTGATCCCCCTAGTAGTAAGGACCTCATCTAACTCCTTTTTGAATATATTTAGTGAATTGGCCTCAACAACTTTCTGTGGTAGAGAATTCCACGGGTTCACCACTCTCTGGGTGAAGAAGTTCCTCCGCATCTCGGTCCTAAATGGCTTACCCCTTATCCTTAGACTGTGACCTCTGGTTCTGGACTTCCCCAACATTGGGAACATTCTTCCTGCATCTAACCTGTCTAACCCCGTCAGAATTTTAAATGTTTCTATGAGGTCCCCTCTCATTCTTCTGAACTCCAGTGAATACAAGCCCAGTTGATCCAGTCTTTCTTGATAGGTCAGTCCCGCCATCCCGGGAATCAGTCTGGTGAACCTTCGCTGCACTCCCTCAATAGCAAGAATGTCCTTTCTCAGGTTAGGAGACCAAAACTGTACACAATACTCCAGGTGTGGCCTCACCAATGCCCTGTACAACTGTAGCAACACCTCCCTGCCCCTGTACTCAAATCCCCTTGCTATGAAGGCCAACATGCCATTTGCTTTCTTAACCGCCTGCTGCACCTGCATGCCAACCTTCAATGACTGATGTACCATGACACCCAGGTCTCTTTGCACCTCCCCTTTTCCTAATCTGTCACCATTCAGATAATAGTCTGTCTCTCTGTTTTTACCACCAAAGTGGATAACCTCACATTTATCCACATTATACTTCATCTGCCATGCATTTGCCCACTCACCTAACCTATCCAAGTCGCTCTGCAGCCTCACAGCATCCTCCTCGCAGCTCACACTGCCACCCAACTTAGTGTCATCCGCAAATTTGGAGATACTACATTTAATCCCCTCATCTAAATCATTAATGTACAGTGTAAACAGCTGGGGCCCCAGCACAGAACCTTGCGGTACCCCACTAGTCACTGCCTGCCATTCTGAAAAGTACCCATTTACTCCTACTCTTTGCTTCCTGTCTGACAACCAGTTCTCAATCCATGTCAGTACACTACCCCCAATCCCATGTGCTCTAACTTTGCACATCAATCTCTTGTGTGGGACCTTGTCGAACGCCTTCTGAAAGTCCAAATATACCACATCAACTGGTTCTCCCTTATCCACTCTACTGGAAACATCCTCAAAAAATTCCAGAAGATTTGTCTAGCATGATTTCCCTTTCACAAATCCATGCTGACTTGGACCTATCATGTCACCTCTTTCCAAATGCACTGCTATGACATCCTTAATAATTGATTCCATCATTTTACCCACTACCGATGTCAGGCTGACCGGTCTATAATTCCCTGTTTTCTCTCTCCCTCCTTTTTTAAAAAGTGGGGTTACATTGGCTACCCTCCACTCCATAGGAACTGATCCAGAGTCAATGGAATGTTGGAAAATGACTGTCAACGCATCCACTATTTCCAAGGCCACCTCCTTAAGTACTCTGGGATGCAGTCCATCAGGCCCTGGGGATTTATCGGCCTTCAATCCCATCAATTTCCCCAACACAATTTCCCGGCTAATAAGGATTTCCCTCAGTTCCTCCTCCTTACTAGACCCCCCGACCCCTTTTATAACCGGAAGGTTGTTCGTGTCCTCCTTCGTGAATACCGAACCAAAGTACTTGTTCAATTGGTCCGCCATTTCTTTGTTCCCCGTTATGACTTCCCCTGATTCGAACTGCAGGGGACCTACGTTTGTCTTTACTAACCTTTTTCTCTTTACATATCTATAGAAACTTTTGCAATCCGTCTTAATGTTCCCTGCAAGCTTCTTATCATACTCCATTTTCCCTGCCCTAATCAAACCCTTTGTCCTCCTCTGCTGAGTTCTAAATTTCTCCCAGTCCCCAGGTTCGCTGCTATTTCTGGCCAATTTGTATGCCACTTCCTTGGCTTTAATACTATCCCTGATTTCCCTTGATAGCCACGGTTGAGCCACCTTCCCTTTTTTATTTCTATGCCAGACAGGAATGTACAATTGTTGTAGTTCATCCATGCGGTCTCTAAATGTCTGCCATTGCCCATCCACAGTCAACCCCTTAAGTATCATTCGCCAATCCATCCCAGCCAATTCACGCCTCATACCTTCAAAGTTAGCCTTCTTTAAGTTCTGGACCATGGTCTCTGAATTAACTGTTTCATTCTCCATCCCAATGCAGAATTCCACCATATTATGGTCACTCTTCCCCAAGGGGCCTCGCACAACGAGATTGCTAATTAATCCTCTCTCATTACATAACACCCAGTCTAAGATGGCCTCCCCCCTAGTTGGTTCCTCGACATATTGGTCTAAAAAACCATCCCTTATGCACTCCAGAAAATCCTCCTCCACCGTATTGCTTCCAGTTTGGTTAGCCCAATCTATGTGCATATTAAAGTCACCCATTATAACTGCTGCACCTTTATTGCACGCACCCCTAATTTCCTGTTTGATGCCCTCCCCAACATCACTACTACTGTTTGGAGGTCTGTACACAACTCCCACTAACGTTTTTTGCCCTTTGGTGTTCTGCAGCTCTACCCATATAGATTCCACATCATCCAAGCTAATGTCCTTCCTAACTATTGCCTTAATCTCCTCCTTAACCAGAAATGCTACCCCACCTCCTTTTCCTTTTATTCTATCCTTCCTGAATGTTGAATACCCCTGGATGTTGAGTTCCCAGCCCTGCTCATCCTGGAGCCACGTCTCCGTAATCCCAATCACATCATATTTGTTAACATCTATTTGCACAGTTAATTCATCCACCTTATTGCGGATACTCCTTGCATTAAGACACAAAGCCTTTAGGCTTGTTTTTTTAACACCCTCTATCCTTTTAGAATTTTGCTGTACAATGGCCCTTTTTGTTCTTTGCCTTGGGTTTCTCTGCCCTCCACTTTTCCTCATCTCCTTTCTGTCTTTTGTTTTTGCCTCCTTTTTGTTTCCCTCTATCTCCCTGCATTGGTTCCCATCCCCCTGCCATATTAGTTTAACTCCTCCCCAACAGCACAAGCAAACACTCCCCCGAGGACATTGGTTCCGATTCTGCCCAGGTGCAGACCGTCCGGATTGTACTGGTCCCACCTCCCCCAGAACCGGTTCCAATGCCCCAGGAACCTGAATCCCTCCCTGCTGCACCATTGCTCAAGCCACGTATTCATCTGCGCTATCCTGCGATTCCTACTCTGACAAGCACGTGGCACTGGTAGCAATCCCGAGATTACTACTTTTGAGGTCCTACTTTTTAATTTAGCTCCTAGCTCCTTAAATTCATTTCGTAGGAACTCATCCCTTTTTTTACCTATGTCATTGGTACCAACATGCACCACGACAACTGGCTGTTCTCCCTCCCTTTTTAGAATGTCCTGCACCCGCTCCGAGACATCCTTGACCCTTGCACCAGGGAGGCAACATACCATCCTGGAGTCTCGGTTGCGGCCGCAGAAACGCCTATCTATTCCCCTTACAATTGAATCCCCTATCACTATCGCTCGCCCACTCTTTTTCCTGCCCTCCTGTGCAACAGAGCCAGCCACGGTGCCATGAACTTGGCTGCTGCTGCCCGCTCCTGATGAGTCATCCCCCTCAACAGCACTCAAAGCAGTGTATCTGTTTTGCAGTGGGATGACCACAGGGGGGACCCCTGCACGTCTGTGGTTGACGTCTCCTCCCAGCTTCTATCTTGAGCAACTCCCGCCACCTCTCCAGGGCATCAAAGAGTGCATTCACGGTGGCGTCCGAGACCTGGTGGGCATGCTGGCGAGCTGCTGCTTCTAGGTCTGCATCCTCACCATCTGAGTGAGTGCATAGGAAGCGAATATAACCACGAGGCATTGAAGCGCCCAATCAATGCCTCAATGGAATCCAGGTGGCGCCACTATATCTGTGGCACAGTTCCAAATGCTGCCTATGTTGAGGCCCTGCTTAACGGCACAATCAACGCCACTTACAAATCTGAATTCCATGTTTCGGGGCCACGTCTAGCGCCTGCCGTTAAAAAATCCTCTCAGCTGGTGACACCACCTCAAAATTGGCAGTAGCAAATTTCGATCCCTATGTGCTTTACTTTTCAGAACAAAATTCAACAAAAAGGTTCCAATAATTCAAGGACACAACAGCAACAACTTGCATTTATATAGCACCTTTTAACATAGTAAAATGTTTCAAGGCACAGACTTAGATGCACTGCAAGTTGGTGTCATTACAGACAGAATACACTCGGTGAAGTTCTGTGAAAGCATTGTGTTCAGCTGACTGTCAAAACAGTTGAAGCAATGGTAGCTGCTGCTCCAGGAGCCACCAATGTCCTTGGAATCTCTTCCTGTGATTGCCACAGAAGTCTCCTAGACTGTCACTCTCTGGGATGTCCTGCGTGCCATAAGAAATTTACTATAAAGTGTAGTTCTCCATTATCACAACCATATGCATGGGAACCATCTCCACTGCCTGCATACAAGATCAATGCTCCCAAATGATGAATGTCTGTTCCTATCTTCCTTTTTCTTACAATAAAACTGTATTCATCAATGTTTACAAACAATTGTATCCAATGATACCAAGTTGGTGAATGTAATAAAGTAGGAGTACTATGAGCACGAAATTCGGTTGGTTATCGCCTTCCGTTAGTGCCCTCTAGCGCCAGCCAGATCATGACGTCCGTACGCTTGTAGCACCCTGGGTGTGAAATTCGCTTTGTGCGCCTCACTTACTGCCAGCTGCTGAACACGCCAGAGAAAACAGGCAGTCCCAGCTTCTTTGAGCGATGCCGGGAGGGTATTTAAAGGGATGAGCAACCGGGTTACTTAGAGGTCACAGTAAGTGCTCCATTTTCACAGAGCACAGTGTGTGTTTCTCTTGGATTGCTGCGGCAGATATTGTCTTGCAATTTATACTTACCCTAGTGATTTGAAGATGAGCATTTTGATAGGTGTAGTGCTAGCACGCCACCTTCGCATCTTCCAAGCGGCGTCAACAGAGAAGGGAGATTGGCAATGTGGGGCCATGAATGAGGAGACCCCGTGGACGTCGGGACAGGAGATCTTGCACCCCCGCCACCCCGGGTTTATCGGGGCTACTTGTCAGACATAAACATGTCTGAGGAGCAGTGCGTTGGAAGGCTGCGGTTCCACAAGGTGTTAGTCACCGAGCTATGCCACCTCCTGCAGCCAGACCTTGAGGCTGACATCGGGACCCGGATTTTGCTGTCCGTCGCAGTGGAGGTAACTGTGGCGCTCCGCTTCTATGTCTTTGGATCGTTCCAGGCCACAACAGGGTACATCTGCAGCATTTTGTAATTTGCTGCTCATTGCTGCATCCGCCAGATCACACACACTCTGCCACAGGCGCATGGACTACATAAAGTTTCCCATGACCAGGGAGCAACAGGAGCAATGGTCATGTAGCTTTGCCACGATAGCGGGCTTCCTGATGGTTCAGGGCGCCATTGATTGCACCCACATGGCATTGCACGCACTGCACCAGAATGAGGAGGTGTTTCGGAACCGCAAAGGCTACCACGCCCTCAATGTGCAGTTAGTGTGCGACCACAAGCAGCGCATCCTTGCCGTCAATGCCCACTATCCTGGCAGCGCACACGATGCTTTCATCCTACGGGAGAGCACTGTGCCACGATTCTTCCAGTCACCACATCAAAGACGTGGCTGGCTGCTTAGCGACAAAAGCTGTGCTCTAGTCACCTGGCTCATGACACCCCACCGCAACCCAAACACCCCTGCTGAGCCTCGGTCCGAGAACCATGATGCCACCCAGAATCTCATAGAACAGACTATCAGGGTGCTGAAGCAGCGTTTCTACTGCCTTGACCACTCTGGAGGGAGCCTTCAGTACTCCCCTGATTAAATCTTGCTCTTTATTGTTGCCTGCTGCATGCTGCACAACCTGGCCATCATGAGGGTCCAGGCATTGTCACTGGGGATTGCAGCTCCACCTCAGGAGGAGGAAGAGGAGCGTGCTGACGCACAGCATGGCGAAGCAGACGAGGAGGAGGATCAGCAGCCACGAAGGAGGCACTGTGCCAACACTGCCGCTACAAGGGCCATACGTCAGCGCCTCATCCTCCATCGATTTCGCTGAATCAACCAACAGATGTCAACTGGGCCTCATAGTCACATTGCTATGTGCTAGGCTCATGGCACAGCTCCGTGAAATTTGCAATTAATATACATGACGGGTTTACAAATGGTCAAATAAATATTTTATAATCTGTAACAAGAGTGTGCCCTCAAACAGCACACTAATAACCCATCACCAGCAACTAATAAAGAATGTAACAAATGCCCCTTGAAACAGCATAACACACAAGCAACTTCATGAATATATGTACAAACGCACCTCCCATCTGAAATGCAAGACCAGCTCTCATGAAGCATATTTTGCCAAGACCTTCCACAAATAACGCGTCAAACTTCCACGAAATATGTACAATTATATTTACACGATATGGTGGGAAACACCTTAGTGCGACTTGCTGACAGACTTGCCAGACCTTCCCTTTTCCATCCTCCCATGCCTACTGCTCCTCCTTAATGTGGCCGCAGTGCCTGCTGCAAGGCTGCTTGAAGGCTACTGAGTCTGTGAGGCAGAGACTGCAGATGGTCTAGCAGGGCGCCCCAGACCAGCTCTGGACTGCACCACTTCAGCATAGGCAACAGCAGTCTCGGATGGGTGGGGTGCAGACCGCGGCAGTGCAAAGGCAGAGTGGCAGTGGTGGGAGCCAAATGCTGTCAATCGTGAGAGGACAGCACCTTCCATTTCCATCGACACAGCCACTCCACCGTGGCAGAGCCATCAGGTGCAGTCTGCTGCAGTGAGCTCCCCAGAGATGATGGCAGTGGTCAGTGCTTGTGTGGCATCAATCTGAGTCTGCATGAGAACAGACCAAGTCTGAAACTCAGCAGACTGGGAATTGATGCCACCAACCAGTGACTGCATCACATCACAAAGGCCTTGCGTGGCTTCGGCCTGTGCTATAATAGCTGATGCCACATCAGCCGTGGCCTGCGCCGTTGCCTCTGGGTCCCCACGATCGCTCGTTGACTCCAACATTCGTTGGTAAGTGCCAAGGATGGGCTCAATGGGCTGCTGAGAGGCACAGGCAATGCTTGAGTGGCCTCCTCCAATCTCTCAGCAAGTGCATCCATCCTCTGCGGGATCCTTGCCATAAGCTCGTAGTGCATCCCCTTAGACTCTGTCACCATACCCTCAAAATCCAGGTCCACATCGGAGTATCACACTCCCTCCGGGAGCTGGCTCCCGAGTTTCCCTTCACGCTTAGTGTTGCTGCAGGCCACTGGGTCCAGAAACATCAAACTCCTCAAAGCCCATGAACATCGGTTCATCCACCGAGGTGGTGTCCCCGCTGTCTGCGGAAGCTGGATCCTGCTGGACTGGTGCAGAACTGTCATCCTTCCTCCTCGCCTCCCTAGTCGTTGGAGGTGGACGGCTCGCTGACAGGCTGTTGCGCTTCTGGCTCAATATCTGTAAGCACAAAGTGACAGAAGTGCGGTTAGCTGCAGGGGAGGGGGAAGGAAGAGAACAAGGAGGTGACGTATGACATGTAAAGTAGAGCGCTTGCTTTGGGAGTCTCGTGTCTGGCCTGCGGACAATGTGGCCTGCCCAGCACAGGAAATAGTACAAGGACACTCTCAAAGCCTCCCTGATAAAGTGCAACATCCCCACTGACCCCTGGGAGTCCTTAGCCAAAGACCGCCCTAAGTGGAGGAAGTGCATCCTCGAGTCTCATCACCGCGAGCATGCAGAAATCAAGCACAGGCAGTGGAAAGAGCGTACGGCAAACCTGTCCCACCCTCCCTCACCCTCAACGACTATCTGTCCCACCTGTGACTGGGACTGTGGTTCTCGCATTGGACTGTTCAGCCACCTAAGGACTAATTTTAAGAGTGGAAGCAAGTCTTCTTTGATTCTGAGGGACTGCCTATGATGATGATGATGACATGTAAAGTGGGAAAGGCATGTGGCTTTGGGGGTAAATGGTCTCCTAGAAGAGGGGAAGAGGATGAACATACCGTCGCTGTACCCAGGGGGCTCGGCTTCCCCGACCGCTACCGCACCCACTTTTGCGCCCATGAGGGGGCCACTCGTTCTTCCACCTCTGTGAGGGCGTGGATGTGAGGCTCCCCTCCTCCGGTCTGCATTTACTCTTGCGGGTTGTGAGCGAGTTTCGCCTGCAATAACTAACAAAAGAAGGTGCATAGTTGAATAGCTGCTACTGTATGGAAGTCTGCAGATGCCCATTTCATTCTTAATAGATGTGCAGAGTGGCTGTGTGAATGGTGGGATTTGGGGGCTACCAGCTAAGCTTAAGGGTAAGGCTAAATTTTTCCAAATGCATATAAAGAGTGAAAAAGTAGTAAGAGAAGTGTTGGGGCTGAGTAGGGACCAAGAAAGAGAGCTACGCATCGAGGCCCAGGGCATGACTGATGAACTGAGGCGAAACTTTCCAGCTATCTTCAGCAGCGAAGAGCATAGGCTGGTACACATTGAAGGAGCAGGTAATGCACAAACTGTACATTGTGTGAGACAGTGAGGTTCACATTATGGCATTGTAAGGTTAATGGAAAGGATGCTCACCCTGACAACCTGAGTTGGGTCATTCAACTTCTTGCGACATTATGACGCAGTTCTGGGCACTGTGCTCCTTGCCGACACGTGTTGTACCATCTCCCTGCACAGACATCTAAAAGCTCTTGGCAGTGGCCTCCTGCCTCTCTCTGGCTGAGGACCTCCTTTCGCCTCTCCATAGCCTCTATTAAAGCCTCCAGAGTCGCGTTTGAAAAGCAGTGGGCTCGCTGCCGAGCTCCACCCTCAGCCATATTGCCGCTCTGATCAGACTGCGATAGTGAGACAGCGCCTGCGCAGTCATCTTACCTCCCCTTTAAGAAGCGGCTGGCGCTGGAATGTCTAACGACCATCGCATCATCCAGATTTGCTCTGGGAAGTTAGAGCAACGATTTTCGGCTTCACCACCCTAAGAATTGTGCAACGCCTGATTTACCGCTCCATTTCCCCATTGGAGCGCTGAAACCGAATTTCACGATAGCCGATGCTAACTTTCCCAAGGTGCTAAACTTACCGATCAGGCGTGCTTACTGCCTCAAAATGGGTGATACTGAATTTAGTCCTAAATGTTTGATGGAGCAGAATGATAGTCTCTTGTCATGACCGTCCAAATTTAGATTAAAGTGATTTTAATTCACATTTTGGGCACAATTTCATGTATGCAATTTTATATTAATATTTAATAACACACTTTTTATTAACCATGAATATATTTATGCAGCACTTGAGAACAAGTTCTGGTCCTATAATAGTACTTTATCTTTACTTACAGGTTTATTTCCCTACCACGAGCAAGGCTTGCATGCAAGCAGTTCTAGAGTACCTGTACACCAGCCAATTCTCATTCAATTCAAAGCTTGATCCAATTGAGCTGATTGTCCTGGCAAACAGGCTGTGCCTTCCACGTTTTGTGGCTCTGACAGGTAAGTGTTAAAAAAGGGATACGAGGCCAAGTAGCACATCAGGCAAGAATAAATACTGACTAGAAAAACAAATATTTTACCACTAATTTTCCAAAAGGAAATTAAGTAGCACCCTGTGTTGTTTAGTAAAATAGTGCAAAAAAACCAACTCAGAAATGTAAAGAAATTATATTGCTCTGGCTGTGTGACCAATTGTTAATGCATCACAACAGGGATCTAGGATTAGCTTATTCCATCTGTAAAGTGTAACACAGGAGAGTGGTTCTTTGGTAAATAGAACACCTTATTACTGTGTCTTTCGAAATTCTTTCAGTGGGCCTGGTGAACTCCAACACACCCCAACATCCCCCGCCTGCAACAGCATAATCTCTAATTCACCTACCCTTACTCTCATCATAGGCAGTCCCTCGGAATCGAGGAAGACTTGCTTTCCACTCTTAAAATGAGTTCTTAGGTGGCTGAACAGTCCAATACGAGAACCACAGTCCCTGTCACAGATGGGACAGATAGTCGTTGAGGGAAGGGGAGGGTGGGACAGATTTGCCACACGCTCTTACCGCTGCCTGCGCTTGATTTCTGCATGCTCTCGGCGATGAGACTCGAGTGCTCAGGGCCCACTCGGATATACTTCCTCCACTTAGGACAGGGACTCCCAGGGGTCAGTGGGGATGTAGCACTTTTTCAGGGAGACTTTGAGGGTGTCCTTGTAAAGTTTCCTCTGCCCACCTTTGGCTCGTTTGCCGTGAAGGAGTTCCGAGTAGAGCGCTTGCTTTGGGAGTCTCGTGTCTGGCATGCGAACAATGTGGCCTGCCCAGCGGAGCTGATTAAGTGTGGTCAGTGCTTCAATGGTGGGGATGTTGGCCTGGTCGAGGACGCTAATGTTGGTGCGTCTGTCCTCCCAGGGGATTTGTAGGATCTTGCGAAGACATCGTTGGTGGTATTTCTCCAGCGACTTGAGGTGTCTACTGTACATGGTCCATGTCACTGAGCCATACAGGAGGGCAGGTATTATTACAGCCCTGTAGACCATGAGCTTGGTGACAGATTTGAGGGCCTGGTCTTCAAACACTCTTTTCCTCAGGCGGCCGAAGGCTGCACTGGCGCACTGGAGGCGGTGTTGAATCTCGTCGTTAATGTCTGCTCTTGTTGATGAGAAGCTCCCGAGGACTGGGAAATGGTTCACGTTGTCCAGGGCCGCACCGTGGATCTTGATGACTGGGGGGCAGTGCTGTGTGACGCGGACAGGCTGGTGGAGGATGTTTACCGTAAGGCCCATGCTTTCGTACGCTTCAGTAAATACGTAGACTATGTCCTGGAGTTCAGTTTCTGTATGTGCGCAGACGCAGGCATCGTCCACATATTGTAACTCGACGACAGAGGTTGGGGTGGTCTTGGATCTGACCTGGAGACGACGAAGGTTGAACAGGTTCCCACTGGTCCTGTAGTTTAGTTCCACTCCAGCAGGGAGCTTGTTGACTGTGAGGTGGAGCATGGCAGCTTGGAAGATTGAGAAGAGGGTTGGGGCAATGAAGCAGCCCTGTTTGACCCCGGTCCGGACGTGGATTGGGTCTGTGATGGATCCATTGGTAAGGATCACGGTCTGCATGTCGTCGTGGAGCAGGCGGAGGATGGTGACTAATTTTTGGGGGCATCCGAAACGGAGGAGGACGTTCCATAGACCCCTCGCGGTTGACAGTGTCAAAGGCCTTTGCAAGGTCGAAGAAGACCATGTATAAGGTCTGGTGCTGTTCCCTGCATTTTTCCTGCAGCTATCGCGCTACAAAAACACAAAATCTGCACTGTAGCTCTAAAGCATCATCACTTTGAGTTACGCTTCTGAATTACATAGAATTTGCAACACAGAAACAGGACATTTGGTGTTTATGCTCCACACTAGCCGCCTTCCACTTTATTTCATCTAACCATGCCAACATGTCCTTCTATTATTTTCTCCCTCATCTACTTATGTAGCTTCTCCTTTAAATGCATCTATGCTGTTCACCTTAATTACTCCTTGTGGTGGCAAGTTCCACATTCTCACCACTTTGAGTAAAGAAGTTTCTCCTGAATTCTTTATTGGATTTATTGGTGACTATCTTATATTTATGGCCCTTAGTTTTGGACTCTCCACAAGTGGAATCATTATCTCTACATCTACCCTATTATCAACTCCTTCATAATTTTAATCTCTCAGATACTTTTCTAGAGAAAAGAGCCCCAGCTTGTTCAGTCTTTCCTGGTATCATCCATGTAAATCTTTTGTACACTTCCTCCAGTGCCTCTATATCATTGTTATAATCTGGAGACCAGAACTGTGCACATTACTTGATAAGTATGATCTAACCAAGGTCCCACACAAGTACAATACAACTTCTCTGCTTTTGAATTCTATTCCTCTAGAAATGAACCACATGTTTTGTTTGCATGTTTTATGGCTGTGTTAAGCTGTGTTGCTACTTTTAATGATTTGTGAATCTGTAACCCTACATCTCTTTGCACCTCTACCCCATTTACCCACTTGTTTTCCAAAGGAGTAGGTGGCCTCCTTATTCCTAATGCTTTTGTGATTCGCAGGCACTTGGGGCACAGTTTTTTTTTCCCATAATAGGTGGGAGCAGATTTTGCACCCAAGCTGAATTTACATGATATAGTGGCCCCCCTTTTCTGAGTCATCAGAACATTAAAAAGCAGTCTGGGTAATTTTGACATTGAATTTTGAAGTTAATGGAAATGATCTGATAGCGTCCATTTTACACTATCGTTCAAAGTCAAAATTACCCCCAGTGAATGTTAATTCCAACCGTGTAATAAAAATTTCATTTTTGAAAGTTACAAAATTACAACTTTTTCACCAGACATTACTGAAATCACATGGCTGTAATCATGTGTCAGTAATTTGGAAAGCTCAATGCTTTGGTGGTGGTGTAGATGAAGCCAGCTTCGATTTGATCTTGCCTCCTAACCATTTTGTCGCGAGGGATTTGGGAACATTTTATAACTAAATTACATCCTTAATATCATGTGCCAGATGAGAACATTCCAGATTATTCTGATGAAGGGAATTCAGGTATATTGTATTTAGTCTTAATTTATGGGTAATTTTGTTTGTTTTCCATTTTTTTGTTATGTAATTGTGTACATTGCTCCTTTACAGAACAATATGCTGTGCAGGAGTTGATGAAAGCAGTAAAAGAAGGTGTTGATATTGATGGAGAAGTGTTGACATACCTGGAAATTGCCCAAGTAGGTCATTTCCATAACCATATACATTAATAAGCTTTAGGCTGACAGCTGGCATAAAAATACCTCCTGAATTAGTATGTAAACCAGTATGAAACCATTTACGATACAAGATTAACTTTAACAATCCTTTCATGGCCTCTTAATGCAATTAAATGACAAAATGAAAAAGAACACTGCATGGGATCTTTGGCAGTGGATGTATTACTATGTGGAATTAGAGGGCAGTGCAATACTAAGGGAGTGCTGCACTACTGGAGGTGCCGTCTTTCAGATGAGACGTTAAACCGAGGCCCCCTTTGCACTCTAGATGTAAAAGATCCCATGGTACTATTTCGAAGAAAAGCAGGGAGTTCTCCACGGTGTCCTGGCCAATATTTATCCCTCGACCAACATCACTAAAACAGATTATCTGATCATGTATCTCATTGCTGTTTGTGGAACCTTGTTGTGCACAAATTGGCTGCCGCATTTCCTACATTTCAACAGTGACTGCACCTCAAAAGTACTTCATTGGTTGTAAAGCCCTTTGGGACGTCGTATGGTCATGAAAAGCTGTATATAAATGCAAGACCTTTCCTTTTAGTAGTTGCATGTTTCTTTAGTGACTATGGTCTCGAAATTCTTCAGGGATTCCGCAGTCTCTTGCCAGGGAAATGCCTGCAGAATACCAAGGCCAATGAGTTGCAACAACAAAAAAACCTCAGGCATCAAAGACATGAGTGACTTACGAGCCCCAAATTCCCTTTGATTTTTATCTCAAAATCTTTAGAGGGCGGGGAGGAGAGAGTCTGGGGCACATGTCTTTTCCATCCAGCATGATGCAAAATTGCAACAGATGGGGATCTAGGGGAAGCGGTCCATCACTCTCGTTTCCTGCCCTCCTGGTCCCGGCGATACTGGAAGAAGCAGGAATGGTGTCATCCAGCAGAAATTCTCCAATCCTGCAGCCAGTGTACAGCATGATGTAGGCGTACTTGCTGCGCATGAGGTGTAAGTTGGGCCCGCAGTGTAATTGTCCAATGGCACACAGTCTCTGAGCGATTGATTGCCATGACTAAAGTGAAAATCAAACACCTGAGGAGTTTTTGTGGCTTAGAAGAAAGCCATGGCCTGCCCCCATCTGACAGTGTCATCGTGCTGCACGATTATCTACCCCCACCCCCCCCCCCATGATGCAGACAACACACTAAATTGGACAGGCCCCTACCCCTTTTATGTTAATGTACCTTTCCTTGGATTTGGGGGCAGCGCTGCCCTGCCACGCATCAGACAGCGAGGCGACTAACGGACTTTTCGGGGCTATGATCTCTAACAGCAGTCCGAGCAAGTGGAAGAACAATAGCCATTTTCCACAAGTGAAAGAACCCACGTGGTACATTGGCAATGGTACATTGTCCTGTTTATTGTGCAGCTGTGCTTTGAAATGTGTTGTAGAACAGGTTCTGTAACAAGTGGTAACTGTAGAAAGTCGGCATTCATGTTTATCCTGCGGCCATTATGTTCCTTGGCAGTTAAACTATTTCCTTACACCTTATGTGGCATTTTTCCGTCATGTGAATGCTAAGCTTATTTTAGAATAACACATTAACCCCGTTTCTCTCAGAAAAAAAACATTTGGAATGATTTTGCTCTAAATACAATTGACCTATTTTGCCGGTTTTGTAGAGAATGGCATGGCAGATACTGTGTTTGTTTTGCTACCCTGTATTATGTACATGTTCTTAAGTAATTAGACATGTTATCTGCACACTCTAAAAAAAAAAATTTTAAACCACATGTATGATCTGGAAATTGTTGCTCTAACTCCGCCCCCATGATGACGTCAGCTGAGTGGACTAGGACTTTTTCCTATTGGCCTGTCAGCTCTTACAGCTGCTGCAGATGTTGCGATTTAAAAAAAAAGACTTGTCTATCAGTGAGACTCCTGTATAGTTCAATCTAGGTTGAACGAAACAACTGGTGAAGTAAAGTATAAATTACAGTTTCAGTGTAATAGAGACTTTCTCTGCCCTTTAATTGCCACAAAACAAATAATTAAATACGTTGTCACGGAGTTAGTCTCAATTTCTAGCCAGCTTGCTAACATTTATAGATTGTGGTCTTACTGGTGCTGCCATGTATTCAGCAACTGAAGGATGGCCATCATTCATGGGAAAGCTTCTGTAATTCATTTGTGACATAATGAAGCATTATTATTCAGGTATCCTATATATTAAACATAGCAGATCTAAAAAAAACTTCTCTACCCCTTATACTTGCAGTTTCATAATGCACATCAACTGGCCGCTTGGTGTTTGCATCACATTTGTACGAGCTACAACAGTGTTTGCTGCAAGTTCAGGAAAGAGATAAAGGCAATATCTCCTGGTAAGAAACTGAATATTTACTGATTTACTCGTATATCATTATTAAATCTTGGAGACAGAGTAATGCAGTGGATTAACATTCCCTCCTTCCACTTCTGAAGCCTGTATTTGAATCCAACCTAGATTGATGGAATTAAAAAATCTCTTTCTGTTGATCACAAGAGTCGTGCATGAAAGTGTATAGACGATATAAAACTAATAACTAAATGTCAAAACCCTACAGCACAAAATTCTCAGAGCCAAGACAATAGCTGATGTCAAATTGTTACAGCATGGATGATAATCTAAACTCGTTGCAGCACTTCTGAGGTTCAGTTGGCACAATGTTAATGATGATAGACCAGAGTCGAGGGGAACGTTACTCTACATCTAGTATGTGAGTGTTCAGTGCTCATATGAGATGCCTAAAATTGGATAAGTATTCCACTTCCCAGTATCTTGATGTACATGAAACATTCACAGAAAATTTAGGGATCAGAGCTTGAAGAATTACATAAACCCGTCAGCACAGTAGTCATGGAGTGCAGGATACCCCACGGCTTTTCTCCCCAACCCCCCAATCCATCAGACTACTCTCTTCCATGATACCCATCACCTGCCCCCTTCACTCCCATGGAGCCAGTTCCCGACCCCTCAATTACTGTTGCAGACATGTGTGCTGTGGTGAGCAAGTTAGTCTGGGCCTCTCGCACGTTGCATCATTGGGCATGAGCAACTCTGGCAAATGGTTCAAAGCATGAATGTTGCTTGCTGCTTCGGCTAAGGGATGGTTCACAGAATAAGAGGAGAGGAGGATTTCTGGTAAATAGGTAATGATATCTTTAGTGTATTTGAAATAATGCACAACACTTGATAAATGTTTCAGAATTCCTGCACAAAGCCACAACTTTCCTGTAAAATCCAGTGGATACGTACCACCTTAATGTTGCATTTGTTTTAATGACCTTCGATCCTGGCGGTACAATAGCATGAGTGACCTTTTACTGTTCACATGCTTTTACAGTTAAACAGTAAATAGAAGAGATACATTTGGAAAAGCTGGCAGCGGTATCTTTCTACTGGGCTCATGTTTATTTGACAAAGTTTTAATTATTTTTTTTTTTTTTGAAATTCGTAGCCAATCGTTCCAATTCTTTGTCAAATCACAAACGCCAGAGGTCACCTTGCACACGCCAAGGATCACTCTGCGCCAATGCTCTTAGCCAAAAGGCCTAGAGCCACTGCACCGTTCCTGGAAGTACTGCAATACCAGGTTCGTGCCATGGAGGTGGATGGGTCAGGTCCCCCACACACCTAAGTAAGCTGAAGTGCCTAGGAACCTGCAAAGGATCATTTTATGCATCTTTGAATGGTTACCCTGGAGATGATCTCTCTCTTGTTGGTCGATATGTGTTATATCAACAATCTAATGTACGCTATAGACTTTTCGCATTGTTCAACTGGATTTAATTGTTTTCTGTAAATTCAACTGCAGAAGTCAGCTGCCTCCTTCACCAGTGGACCAACAGCAGATATGGTCTAATCCTCATCATTCAAAATTGCTTCATTTGAATAATCTGCTATTTAGGATTGAAATCATGCAACAAAAACAATCCTCCAGCGCTAATTCCTTAAACTTGTTTAATTTGTACTGCTGGATAATTTATTTTTTTGAGCAAGAAACGATTGTAGTTTGTAGCACTCACAACCTTACTGTATTCAATTCTCATCAAAGTTTATTGCTATGCAGGCTTTTTTTTAAAACGTGTTCAACCTGGATTATTTAGTCTAACAGCAATTTTTGTGTGCAAAATCTTTACACTGTAAAGATTTACACTATTGAAAGTTGTTCTTGTTTGCTTTCTCATCAGCTTGACTTTTTAAAAAAACATTTAAATTGATTGGAGTATTGTAGAACATGGAGGAATCTTAAATTTGCAAAGCGACAGTTCAGATTTGTAACTCTACCGTTTTAATTACCAGAAAACCAAGAGTATTTTGAAAAGCACCGTTGGCCACCTGTGTGGTACCTTAAAGAAGAGGACCATTACCAGAGAGTGAAAAGGGAACGTGAGAAGGATGAGGTTGCTCTTCACAAGCATCACTCGAAACGCAGGTGGTGCTTCTGGCATCATTCTGCTGTTGCCTAAAACCTCCATGAGAAACCAACTCCAGTAAACAGCCAGAACATCCTGTGCATTATTGTGTAGATTAAAAACCCACAAACGTATTTGTCTTAATTCTGTTTACTGTAAAAATGGCTCATTGTCTTGGGATAATCTGCCATGTGTATTTAAACAATCATTGTTGCGTCTGAAGCACAACCCTCTTGTCCAAAAAAACACACATGCTTGCTGTAACAAACTGGTCCCCATGTGGTGCCTATAGATTGATTTAAAATACTTTTAATATAGATTAACTGTCAACAGTGACATTTCTTTTGTTGTGAAAAGAATTGCCACTCTTGTGTTTTAATTCAAAATAAAATATTTAATTATTTTTGTACCGGTATTGGCTATACCTTTGTTGTAACCAAAGTAGAGTCAAAGAAGTAATTTAGTTTTTAGGAAACTTATATAATTAGGAGGGCTTAGTAACTAATCCATGAAAAAGGTGACTTGCTTCTATATGGACCTAAACACACACAAGTAACTAGGAGCGGTTTGCTGCTCTCTCTATATGTACCTTTTCAGTCATGCTGTTTTATCTTGCTATAGTTATCATTATTACTGCACATTTACTGTATACCCCAAATATTAGCGTACAAAAATAAAACTGAAGCTATGTGTTATTTAACAGTAAAGTTTTGAAGTGTTAAGAGATTGATTCAGTTGGATTCTTTCGAGCAGTGGGAAAATAATGTACTAAAGTTGCGTTCAATCCTATTTTGCCAAAAGTTTTCTGCATGTAATTATATTTCAGTACATAACACGTAACCTCAATCGCCTGTAGCTGTCAGCTGCTGACACCAAGTGGCTGGTTCATTTGGTTGCAGTTTCTTTAGCCTTCGATCTTTGTGCTCATTACCTTTCATTTTTATGCATCAATAAAATTAAATATATGTTATGACTGTGTCATGGTAGAATTGTACAGTGGCATATAACACACTTTTTTCAAAAGATTAGCCAGTTTTTTTTCTTTTTATTGCACAATCCTTACTAATATACAGTAATATATATTCCACAAAAGGAGCATTTGTTCTGTAGCTTCTCTGACTTGAAAAAAATGAATTTTCATTAGTGTTTACATAAAAACAGGCTTCTGAAGTAAAATACTTTGCAATTAATTAATATAATCTGACAGAAATAACTTGACAGGTTAATTACAGATCCAACCAAGGACCTATCATCTCACTGAATGAATGTCAATGCTTAGATTGCATTGCTCAAAACACACAACTACGGTGCTCAACGAAGAAAACAACATATGCTTCTATATTTATTTTGTTATTTGTACAATGGCAGTTATCTGTAGATCGTAATTTGAAATACTGGATGTGTTATGTCATACAAAAGTGGCAGCCTTGGCTAAGTTGGTAACGCTCTTGCCTCTTGAGTCAGGAGTTGAAATCCCACTCCAGGATTTGACCACAGAAATTTTTTTTTAAAATTCGTTCATGGGATGTGGGCGACGCAGGCAAGACGAGCATTTACTGCCCATCCCTAATTGCCCTTGAGAATGTGGTGGTGAGCCGCCTTCTTGAACCGCTGCAGTCCATGTGGTGAAGTTACTCCCATAGTGCTGTTAGGGAGAGAGTTCCAGAATTTTGACCCAGCGACGATGAAGGAACAGCGAGGCACGTCCAAGTCAGAATGGTGTGTGACTTGGAGGTGGTGGTCATAGAATCATAGAAGTTTACAGCACGGAAAGAGGCAATTTTGGTCCATCGTGTCCCTGCTGGCCAACAAGAGACTATCCAGCCTAATCCCATGTTCCAGCTCTAGGTCCGTAACCCTGCAGGTTACGGCACTTCAAGTGCACATCCAAGTACTTTTTAAATGTGGTGAGAGTTTCTGCCTCTGCCACCCTTTCGGACAGTGAGTTCCAGACCCCCACAACCCTCTGCATAAAGAAATTTTCCCATCAATCTTCCTTGTTAGCCCTCCCAAAATGCATTACCTCACACTTCTCTGGATTGAGTTCCATTTGCCACTGTTCTGCCCACCTGACCAGTTGATTGATATCTTCCTGCAGGCCGCAGCTTTCTTCATTATCAACCACACAGCCAATTTTAATATCATCTGCAAACTTCTTAATCATGCCCCCTATATTCAAGTCTAGATCATTGATGTATATCACAAAAAGCAAGGGACCTAGTACTGAGCCCTGCGAAACCCCACTGGAAACATCCTGGAAGTCATGGTGTTCCTATGCGCCTGCTGCCCTTGTCCTTCTAGGGTTTGGGAGGTGCTGCCAAAGAAGCCTTAGCGAGTTGCTGCAGTGCATCTTGTAGATGGCACATACTGCAACCACGGTCGCCAGTGGTGGAGGGTGTGAATGTTTAAGATGGTGAATGGGGTGCCAATCAAGTGGGCTGTTTTGTCCTGGATGGTGTTGAGCTTCTTGAAGGTTGTTGGAACTGCCCTCATCCAGGCAAGTGAAGAGTATTCCAGTACACTCCTGACTTGTGCCTTGTAAATGGCGGAAAGTTTTGGGGGAGTCAGGAGGTGAGACACTCGCCGCAGAAAGCCCAGCCTCTGACCTGCTCTTGTTGCCGCAGTATTTATGTGGCTGGTCCAGTTAAGTTTCTGATCAATGGTGACCGTTGATGGTGGGGGATTCGGCGATGGTAATGCCATTGACTGTCATGGTGCGGGGGTTAGATTCTCGCTTGATGAAAACAGTCATTGCCTGGCACTTGTGTGGTGCAAATGTTTAAATGTTACTTGCCACTTATTAGCCCAAGCCTGAATGTCATCCAGCTCTTGCTGCATGCGAGCATAGACTGCTTCATTATCTGAGGAGTTGCGAATGGCACTGAACACTGCAGTCATCAACGAACATACCCACTTCTGACCTTATGATGGACGGATGGTCATTGATGAAGCAGCTGAAGCTGGTTGGGCCTAGGCCACTGCCCCGAGGAACTCCTGCAGCGATGTCCTGGGGCTGGGATGATTGACCTCCAACTACCACAACCATATTCCTTTGTGCTGGGTATGACTCCAGCCAGTGGAGAGTTATCCCCCTGATTCCCATTGACTTCAGTTTTACTAGGGCTCTTTGATGCCACACTCGGTCAAATGCTGCCTTGACGTCAAGGGCAATCACTTTCACCTCACCTCTGGAATTCAACTCCTTTGTCCATGTTTGAACCAAGCCTATAATGAGGGCTGGAGCTGAGTGGTCCTGGCAGAACCCAAACTGAGCATTGGTGAGCAGGTTATTGGTGAGTAAATGGCACTTGATAGCACTGTCAATGACACCTTCAATCACTTTGCTGATGATTGCAAGTAGACTGATGGGGTGGTAATTGGCCGGATTGGATTTGTCCTGCTTTTTGTGGACAGAACATACCTGGGCAGTTTTCCACATTGTCGGGTAGATGCCAGTGTTGTAGCTGTACTGGAACAGCTTGGCTAGAGGCACGGCTAGTTCTGAAGCACAAGTCTTCAGCACGACAGCTGAGATGTTGTCGGGGCCCATAGTCTTTGCTCTATTCAGTGCGCTTAGCCAATTCTTGATATCACGTGGAGAGAATCGAATTGGCTGAAGACTGGTTTCTGTGATGGTGGGGACCGCGGGAGAAGGCCAATATAATCATCCACTCGGCACTTCTGGCTGAAGAATCTGGGTTGACATTTCAGTGCAGTACTGAGGAGGTGCTGCATTGTTGGAGTTGCTGTCCCTAAAATTCCGCAGCAGGTTTCCCAGTCTCCTGCTGTAACTCTAGTACTCCTTCTTTGGGGAGGGGTGTTATGTTGAGAGATTGGGAGTTTCCATGCAGAATTAGAGGGGTGCTCTCTTTAAAGTGAGACATTAACTCTACAGATGGATGTAAAATATGCCACGGTAAAAGGGAAGAACTTGCCTTTTTGTGTCAGCTGTGGCAGAGTGTGTAGCACACTCGCCTCTGAGTCAGAAGGTTGTGGGCTCATTCCAGGCACTTGAGCACATAAATCTAAGCTGACACTCCAGTGCAATGCTGAAGGAGTACTGCACTTTCGGAGGTGCCGTCTTTCGGATGAGACATTAAACCGAGGCCCTGTCGCTCTTTCAGGTAGACGTAAAAGATCCCATGGCACTATTTCGAAGAAGAGCAGGGGAGTTATCCTCGGTGTCCTGGCCAATATTTATCCCTCAATCAACATAACAAAAACAGATTATCTGGTCAATATCACATTGCTGTTTGTGGCTGCCACATTTCCCACATTCTTCATCATCATCATCATCATAGGCAGTCCCTCAAAACTTATGACTTGCTTCCACGCCAAAAAGGGATGAGTTCACAGGTGTTTCAATGAAGGACCTAACATTCCAGATCCCGAACTACATCTTGAAGGGTGGAAGATGCCTGTGCGTGGATTTTTTTAACGTGTGGTGACCGTTGCACACCAGCCACCACACGGGCTTGACAGAGCTAGGTCTTGGTCCAGTGGCAAGGATTAACCAAGACGACTGGAGACCTGCTCTGCTGCACGGGCTGGCCCGTGCTGCCCCTGGGCCCTCGCCTCTTCTGGCCCCGAATCACGCCTCTCCCGGGTCCCGATCACATCCCTCTACAGTCTCTCGCCGCCCCTTCGCCCCGACCTCACCGCTTCTGCCCACACTCCAATCACCAACCTGGGCCTGGATGACATCCCTCTTCGCTGCCGTTGTCCTGCACCAGCTCGCGCTGTACCTTGAAGTGACATGCTGCCACGCTGTCCAGGGGCCGCTGCTCGCCGCGCCTTTTATGGCCCCGACCTGCCGCTGATGGTCTCTCACAGGTCGGGGCCACCATGCCACATTACAACAGTGAATACACTCCAAAAGTACTTCATTGGCTGTAAAGCGCTTTGAGACATCCGATGGTCATGAAAGGTTCTATAGAAATGCAAATCTGTCTTTTTTTGTGAACCGTGGACACAATGTTGTAATGTAGGGAAACGCGGCAGCCAATATATGCATATCAAGGTCTCGCAAACTGTAATGAGATAAATGGTAATTTGTTTTTGGTAGTGTTAGTTGGAGGCAAAATGTTGGCCAGAATAACTCTCTGATCTTCAAATAGTACCATGGCATTGTTTATACGTCCACCTGAGAGGACAGAAAGTGCCTGTTATGGATTCTTTGTGATTTTAATCACGTCCATCATGGACAAAAAAAAAAGTTGTGTGAATATACAATGTCAGCCGATAAAACTCCTCCCTCGGGCCCTCTGTTTAAAAAAAATGGAGCACAGACTTTTGAGGAATCCAGCAACACCCCTCAGAAACCAGAGCATTCTAACACTGTGGGCTTCACAGACCTCCAATCTCCCCACAACAATCAGAAAACACAGAATAGAAAACAAAACGCAATGGAAAACTGTCCAGAAACAGTGGAACTGATTCATACAGACCCAGATTTTATCCTTGGTCTTTGCTGAGTTAGCTGATTTTAGTCGAGGGGCACTATGTTTGGCTAAGGCCAGTGAGAGGAAAGGTTAGTTAGGATTTGGACTCAGCTGCAATGCTCCCACTGTCAAATAACCTGGTGATACATGCCGCGATTTTGCCGACCTCAGCGGGTCCGGTGTGACCGGGGTCGGTGGTCACTGCTGGCTCCGGCCCACTGTAGAATTGATTTTCCATTGATTGGGCTTGCTAAGCCCACCTAGCGCGTTTTCCGGGCCAATTGAAGGAAGCGGGGCTAATGACGCCATTTGATGATGTGCCATCAGCCAGTTTCCTTAAAGGGACGATGCGCAAATTTACTTCGACAGTGTTCTACTGCTGCTGCAAACACTGACACGCACTGCACAAAGGTGCACGGCTGCACCCAGGCTCTCCCATGACTCCTCCATATGCTTATGGAAGAGTCACAGCATGCAGGGAGGTTCTCTTCCCTTCTAATGGGCGGAAGAGACCTCCCCAGGTGACCAAAGCAGTCTGGGTGCACATTGCACAGGAGGACCCAAGCAGGGATGTCATCAGGAGGACCAGGCTGCAGTGGCGCAAACCTTTCAAAGATCTCAGTGGATCACGAAATGTTACTGCAAAGCCACACTCAACCTCATCCTGCTGTGCCATTCATCACATCCCCATCACTGCCTTCCCGACCCTACTCCTGCACATCCTTACTCACACCAACTTACCTTGCACCTCCACCCATTCCTCTCTACATTATCACTTCCCCATCTCACTAACCACCCCTCACACTCGCCCTCATCCTAGTGCAATCATACCGACTAACAACACACAAGGGTAAGCACTTAGGTGTTTTAGCCAATGTTCATGTAAAGTTCATCGGCGACGATGGCCGGACCTCCTGTGGCGGCGACCTGGACCTCTTCCCACCTTCGGCGGCCTCTTCCTCGGCTTTGACTCACCTACCTCACCTGATCCTTGATCCATGACAACATCCGGCGAGCAGGTGAGCCTCCGACCAGGCGACCAGCCCTCCAGCAGTGATTGGGCCTCTCCTCCACGACAGCATCTGGACCTCCTTCCCCACAGGTGACCACCTCCTCAATGGCAACCCGGTCCCTCTCTCCTGCAATGGCGGTTGGCCTCCCCGCCCTCCTTCAGCGACGACTGGAGCTCTCCTTCCCCACTGGTGACCTGGCCTCTTCTCCTCCGCCAGCACATGGTGAATATCATGACTGTGACCCCCTGACCTTCCACTCTGAACCCCAGTGGGCCACTGACCCTCCCAATGCCTGCCCCCAGCCAAGTCTCGGGCCAGCTACCATCAAGGGCGCTACTCATCGCCGAGCCTGCGGCCAACATCTCGCCATAGGCAATAAGGCCCATACAGCAGTGCCTGATCTCCAGTCGTCTTGGACCCCCCCTTGCCACTGGACCAAGACCTTGCTCAGCTAAGCCCGTGTGGTAGCCGGTGTGCAACGACCACCCCACGTTAAAAGAACTCACGCACAGGCATCTTCCACTCCGTTAACATGAAGTTCGGGACCTGGAACGTCAGGACCCTCATGGACAACTCCAACAGCGACAGGCCGGAACGGCGCACCGCCATAATTGCCCGAGAACTTAAACACTTTGATTTCGACATCACCGCCCTAAGCGAGACCCAGCGGGCAGGGGAAGGCCAGCCCAAGGAACAAGGTGGAGATTACACCTTCTTCTGGAAAGGGAAACCAGAGGAAGAACGCCACCTCCACGGAGTCAATTTCGCCATCAAAAACGAGCTAGTCGACCACTTCAAAGACTCCCCCTGTGGGGTTAACGAATGCCTCATGACTCTTCGACTCACCCTATCCTGGAATCAATGCGCCAGTCATCAGTACATAGGCCCCAACACTTGATGCAACAGATGAGACCAAAGAGGGTTTTTATTCCAACCTCAAAAAATCCCTGTCCCATGTCCCCACGGACGACAAACTGATCCTCCTCAGTGACTTCAACGCCAGGGTCGGCAAGGACACAGCGCTCTGGAGAGGCAGAGAGGGAGTAGGGAAAGCCAACTCCAGCGGTACCCTACACCTGACAAAATGTCTAGAACATGAACTTGTCATCATCAACACCTTGTTCCACCAGAGGGACAAATACAAGGCATCGTGGCAACACACTCGCTCCAAACACTGGCACCTGCTCGATTATGTCATCGTCTGAGCCAGGGATCGCAAGGATGTGCGCGTCACATGCGCCATGACAGGAGCTGATGACTGCTGGATGGACCACCGCCTAATCCAATCCATCATTGACATCAACATAGCCCCAAAGTGGAGGGGGCAGCAGAAGCAGTGTCGCAAGAAAGTAAATGCCGGAGCACTTAAAGACCCAGCTAAGAGAGCCCTATACAGCCAGTGCCTCACAGCTAACCTGGCGTGCCTTGATGACCCTGAGATGCAGAATGCCCACAGCGCTTGGTCTGCTTCCAGGCTTCCATAACCAGTGCCTGCAAAGAGACGCTCGGTCACTCAACCAGGAAACACCAGGACTGGTTTGATGAAAATGATCAGGAGATCCAAGAGCTAATAGATCGCAAGCGCAAAGCATTTCTGAGCCTCAAGCAACAACCCAACTCGGGAGCTGCAAAACAACATTACAGACGGCTCAAGGCTGAGGTCCGACAAAAAACCCAGGACCAAAGAACAGGTTGTGGATGGAGAAAGCACAGGAGATACAGCAGCTGGCCAACAGCCATGATGTGCGAGGATTCTTCATTGCAGTGAAGGCCACCTACGGTCCAAACACCCAAAGCCCCACCCCACTGTTGACCAAGAACATGGAAACACTCATCAAGGACACTGAGGCAGTCAGGGCCCACTGGAAGGAGCATTTCGAAGATCTCCTCAATCGAGACTCTGCCTTTGACTCAAGTGTTCTCGACTCCATCCCACAGCATGTGACCCGCCACCACCTCAGTAAAACCCCAACACTGCATGAGGTAGAAAAGGCCATAAGACAGCTTAAGGACAACAAGACTATGGAAGCAGACGGAATCCCCACTGAGGCATTGAAGTATGGCGGAGAGGCACTGCTGGCACGAATACACAACCTCATCTCTCTCATCTGGAGGGAGGAGAGCATGCCGGGGGATCTCAGAGATGCAGTGACCGTGACCATCTTTAAAAAATGGGACAAGTCCGACTGCTGCAACTACAGGGGAATCTCCCTGCTATCAGCCACTGGGAAAGTTGTCGCTAGAATCCTCCTCAACCGTCTTCTCCCTGTGGCTGAGGAGCTCCTCCCTGAGTCACAGTGTGGATTTCGTCCCCTATGGGGCACAACGGACATGATTTTTGCAGCGCGACAGCTGCAGGAAAAATGCCTTCTTCGATCTTACAAAGGCCTTTGACACCGTCAACCGCGAGGGTCTATGGAGCATCCTCCTCCGTTTCTGATGCCCCCAAAAGTTCGTCACCATCCTCCACCTGCTCCACGACTACATGTAGGCCATGATCCTTACCAACGGATTCATTACAGACCCAACCCACGTCCGGACCGGGGTCAAACAGGTCTGAGTCATCGCCCCAACCCTCTTCTCAATCTTCCTCACTGCCATGCTCCACCTCACACTCAACAAGCTCCCCGCTGGAGTGGAACTAAACTACAGAACCAGTGGGAACCTGTCTCCAGGCCAGGTCGAAGACCACCCCAACCTCTGTCGTCGAGCTACAGTACATGGATGACGCCTGCGTCTGTGCATATTCTGAGGCTAAACTCCAGGATATAGTCGATGTATTTACTGAGGCATACGAAAGCATGGGCCTTATGCTAAACATCCGTAAGACAAAGGTCCTCCACCAGACTGTCCTCACCGCACAGTACTGTCCCCCCAGTCATCAAGATCTACGGCGCGGCCCTAGACAACGTGGACCATTTTCCATACCTCAGGAGCCTCTTATCACCAAGATTGATGACAAGATTGAATACCACCTCCAGTGCGCCAGTACAGCCTTCGGCTGCCTGAGGAAAAGAGTGTTTGAAGACCAGGCCCTCAAAACTGCCACCAAGCTCATGGTCTACAGGGCTGTATGGCTCAGAGACATGGACCATGTATAGTAGACACCTCAAGTCGCTGGAGAAATGCCACCAATAATGCCTCCGCAAGATCCTACAAATCCCCTGGGAGGACAGACTCACCAACATTAGCGTTCTCGATCAGGCCAACATCCCCAGCATTGAAGCACTGACCACACTTGATCAGCTCCGCTGGGCAGGCCACATCTTCGCATGCCAGACACGAGGCTCCCAAACCAAGCGCTCTACTCGGAACTGCTTCACTGCAAATGAGCCAAAGATGGGCAGAGGAAATGTTACAGGGACACCCTGAAAGCCTCCCTAAAAAAGTGCTACATCCCCACTGATACCTGGGAGTCCCTGGTCAAAGACTGCCCTAAGTGGAGGAAGTGCATCCGGGAGGGTGCTGAGCACCTCGAGTCTCATCATCGAGAGCATGCAGAAATCAAACGCAGGCAGCGGAAAGAGCGTGCGGCAAACCTGTCCCACCCACCCTTTCCCTCAACGACTATCTGTCCCACCCGTGACAGGGACTGTGGTTCTCGTATTGGACTGTTCAGCCACCTAGGGACTCATTTTAAGAATGGAAGCAAGTCTTCCTCGATTCCGAGGGTTTGCCTATGATGATGATGATGATGATGATGTAAAGTTTCTGTTAATGTGCTGTCAAACATTGAAACCTTTATTTTCAACACTTGAGCAGATTTGTGTGCACCTTTGGAAGTGGCTTAATGAGTTGCAGTGAATGGTGAGACATAACAGTACCCCCACCCTGCAATGGCGATGAGTTGTAGGGATGCTTTATGGTGTTGGTGTGGGATGGTGCCAACCTGGCACATCATGTGACAGCCAGGGTGTACAACGTCAGTGAAGTAAATCTGGCCATGGTGAGGCCATCCCGCGTGGCAATGTAGTCGGGTGCTGATGCCCTGTGTCCTGTGCAGCATCAGTTGATTGTGGAGAAGGCTGGTGTTGCTGGTGCTGGGGATGATCATGGTGGGATTCTGAGGATCAAGATGAGATAGTTTCAAGGGCACCGATGCTAATGTAATAGATGGCAGATGAACCTGAGAGGATAGAAGCGATCTGTCAATGGTGGGAGAGGTTGTTCTAATGAGGTGACACTGGAGAGAGAGATTGCTCCAAACACTTGTTCAATGTGCCTTCCAAATGCAGCTTTTGATCTTGGAAAGTGAATGAACAGCTGTGAGATGGGAGCGTTTATAGCACAATTACAGCTGTCAAGTAAAGAAATCAATTCATGGTCACACAACTCCTGACATCCTTGCCTGATCCCCCGAGCAGCGTAAACCTCGTAGACAACCTGGTAAAATAGTAAGTTCAGCTCAAAATTCTTTTTAATAGGCTGTTAACAAGGTTGTAATGGCCTAAATTGCCTCACCCACCGCTGCGTGTCGGGTCTTTTCAGCTTTAACAGACCCGACATCTGGCAAAGTACCGTGGCGGTGGATTGAAAGCGACGTCCCGATCCGCTGTCAATCATTTTACATTTAAAAGCTGACCCACCACCCATCCCGTCCCCTGAGCATTGCAACATTCCGGCCACACTGTTTAGCTTTTTTTGCATTAGGCACCAGAGGATCCTTGGCATCCTAGGACCATCGCCCCAGCAGAAAGTCAGCACTTCCAGGAGAGGGTGGGTGAAAACTGAGGGATCTTAAAGTAAGCAAAAAAATTATATAGAGTGAACTGACAATATACTGCAGAATTAATAAACCATCTACGCTTCAGAAAGCATAACAATTATTCACAGGAGTCGCAAAGCAATGGTTGAATTCTAAAATCCGAAAGAGAGAGATGCTCTGTGAACAACAGCTTGATAATAGCAAATTCTAGATGAGACTGAAAGTCAGCAAATAAATTTCAAAGAACATTATTAGTACAAAATGCAAATACAAAACAGTCTGAAGTGCCATCATCATCATGCAACATAATCATCTTCATTATAGGCAGTCCCTTGAAATTGAGGAAGACTTGCTTCCACTCTAAAAGTGAGTTCTCAGGTGACTGAACAGTCCAATACGGGAATTACAGTCTCTGTCACAAGGGGGGCAGACAGTCGTTGAAGGAAAGGGTGGGTGGGGAATCTGGTTTGCCGCATGCTCCTTCCGCTGCCTGTGCTTGTTTTCTGCATGCTCTCAGCAATGAGACTTGAGGTGCTCAGCGCCATCCCAGATGCAGGGAAAAAGTCACTGGTGGGTGAAGTCTATAGGCCCCCTAACAGTAGCAACTCTATTGGTCGGAGTATAAACCAAAAAACAGTGGGGGCTTGTAAAAGGGGAACAGCAATAATCATGGGTTATTTTAACCTTCATATTGATTGGACAAATCAAATTAGTCAGGGTAGCCTTGGGGAAGAGTTCATAGAGTGCATAAGGGACTGGTTCCTTGAGCAATATGTAACGGAACCAACCAGGAGGCAGGCTATCTTAGATCTGGTCCTGTGTAATGAGACAGGATTAATAAACAATCTCTTAGTAAAGGATCACCTCGGAATGAGTGATCATGGCATGATTGAATTTCAAATTCAGATGGAGGGTGAGAAAGTTAGATCTCAAACCAACATAATCATCTTAAGCTTAAATAAAGGTGACTATAAAGGCATGAGGGCAGAGTTGGCTAAAGTGGACTGGGAAAATAGATTAAAGTGTAGGATGGTTGATGAACAGTGGTGTACATTTAAGGAGATATTTCATAACTCTCAAGAAAAATATATTCCAGTGAGGAGGAAAGGGTGTAAGAGAAAAGATAGCCATCCGTGGCTAACTAAAGAAATAAAGGACGGTATACAATTAAAAACAAGGGCATACAAAGTGGCCAAAACTGGTGGGAGGACAGAAGATTGGGAAGCTTTTAAAAGCTAGCAACGAATGACTAAAAAAATGATTAAGAAAGGGAAGATAGACTATGAAAGTAAACTCGCACGAAATATAAAAACAGATAGCAAGAGTTTCTACAGGTATATAAAAAGAAAAAGAGTGGCTAAAGTAAATGTTCATCCCTTAGAGGACGAGACCAGGGAATTAGTGATGGGGAACATGGAGATGGCAGAAACTCTGAACAAATATTTTGTATCAGTCTTTAAGTAGAGGACACTAATAATATCTCAACAGTGGCTCATCAAGGGGCTATAGGGGGAGAGGAACTTAACACAATCACTAAGGAGGTGGTACTCAGTAAGATAATGGGACTAAAGGCAGATAAATTCCTTGGACCTGATGGCTTGCATCCTAGCGTCTTAAAAGAAGTAGTGGCAGGGATTGTGGATGCATTGGTTGTAATTTACCAAAATTCCCTGGATTGGAAAACTGCAAATGTAACGCCTCTATTTAAAGAAGGAGGCAGACAAAAAGCAGGAAACTATAGACCAGTTAGCCTAACATCTGTGGTTGGGAAAATGTTGGAGTCCATTATTAAAGAAGCAGTAGCAGGTAATTTGGAAAAACATAATTCAATCAGGCAGAGTCTGCATGGATTTATGAAGGGGAAGTCATGTTTGACAAATTTGCTGGGATTCTTTGAGGATGTAACAAACAGGGTGGTTAAAGGAGAACCAGTGGATGTGCTGTATTTCGACTTCCAGAAATAATTTGACAAGGTGCCACATAAAAGATTACTGCACAAGATAAAAGTTCATGGGATTGGGGGTAATATATTAGCATGGATAGAGGATTGGCTAACTAACAGAAAACAGAGAGTCGGGATAAATGGTTCATTCTCGGGTTGGCAATCAGTGCCGCAGGGATCAGTGCTGGGATCCCAACTATGTACAATCTATATTAACGACTTCGATGAAGGGACCGAGTGTAACGTAGCCAAGTTTGCTGATGATACAAAGATGGGAGGAAAAGCAATGCGTGAGGAGGACACAACAAACCTGCAAAAGAACTTAGACAGGCTAAGTGAATGGGCAAAAATTTGGCAGATGGAGTATAATGTTGGAAAGTGTGAGGTCATGCACTTTGGCAGAAAAAAATCAAAAGCAAGTTATTATTTAAATGGAGAAAAATTGCAAAGTGCTGCAGTACAGTGGAACCTGGAGATCCTGGTGCATGAAACACAAAAGGTTAGTATGCAGGTACAGCAAGTGATCAGGAAGGCCAATGGAATCTTGTCTTTATTGCAAAGGGGATAGAGTATAAAAGCAGGGAAGTCTTGCTACAGTTATACAGGGTATTGGTGAGGCCACATCTGGAATACTGCGTGCAGTTTTGGTTTCCATATTTAGGAAAGGATATACTTGCTTTGGAGGCAGTTCAGAGAAGGTTCACTAGGTTGATTCTGGGGATGAGGGGGTTGACTTATGAGGAAAGGTTGAGTAGGTTGGGCCTCTACACATTGGAATTCAGAAGAATGAGAGGTGATCTTATCGAAACGTATAAGATTATGAGGGGGCTTGACAAGGTGGATGCAGAGAGAATGTTTCCACTGATAGGGGAGACTAGAACTAGGGGGCATAATCTTAGAATAAGGGACCGCCTATTTAAAACTGAGATGAGGAGGAATTTCTTCTTTCAGAGGGTTGTAAATCTGTGGAATTCGCTGCCTCAGAGAGCTGTGGAAGCTGAGACATTGAATAAATTTAAGACCAAGATAGACAAAGTCTTAACCGATAAGAGAATAAGGAGTTATAGGGAGCGGACAGGGAAGTGGACCTGAGTCCATGATCGGATCAGCCATGATTGTGTTACATGGCGTAGCAGGCTCGAGGGGCCGTATGGCCTACTGCTCCTATTTCTTGTGTTGTTATGCTTGACCCTGGTGGATTGTGTCTGTGGTCGATCTGTTGGTAAGGATCACGGCTTGCATGACACAACAACAACCTGCATATATATAAGCACCTTTAACGTAGTAAAACATCCTCAGGCACTTCACAGGAGTGTTAATCAAACAAAATTTGACTCCGAGCCACATCAGGATAAATTAGGACAGGCAACCAAAAACTTGGTCAAATAGGTAGGTATTAAGGAGCGTCTTAAAGAAGCTCGAGAGGCAGAGAGATTTATGGAGGGAACTCCAGAGCTTAGGGCCTTGGCAGCTAAAGGCATGGCTGTCAATGGTAGAACAATTAAAATCGGGATGCACAAGAGGCCAGAATTGGAGGAACACAGGGAATCCCGGAGGGTTGTAAGGCTAGTGGGGTTACAGAGATAGGGAAGGGCGAAGCCATGGAATGATTTGAGAGCAAAGATGAGAATTTTTAAATCAAAGCATTGCCGGACTGGTAGCCAATGTAGGTCAGCGAGAACAAGGTGAATGGAACTTGGTGTGAGTTAGGATATGGGCAACAGAGTTTTGGATGAGCTCAAGTTTGTGGAGAGTGGAAGATGGGAGACTGGCCAAGAGAGCATTGGAATAGTCAAGTCTAGAGGTAACAAAAGCATGAATGAAGGTTTCAGCAGCAGATGAGATGAGGCAGAGTGAGGGACATGCGATGTTATGGAGGTGAAAGTAGGTGATCTTTGTGATAGAGCGGATATGTAGTTGGAAGCTGATCTCAAGGTGAAATAAGACTCTGAGATTGCAAATGGTCTGGTTCAGCCTCAGAATGTGGCCAGGGAATGGGATGGAGTTGGTGGCTCAAAAATGGCTTCAGTCTTCCCAATGTTTCGTTGGAGGAAATTTCTGCTTATCCAGTACTGGATGTCAGACAAACAGCATGACAAAACAGAGACAGTGGATGGATTGTGGAAGGTGGTGGTGAGGTAGAGCTGGGTGTGGTCAGCTTACATGTGGAACCGGATGGGTTTTTGGATGATATAGGCGAGGGGCTACATGTAGATGAGAAATAGGAGGGGGCCAAGAATAGATCCTTGGGGAACTCCAGAGGTAATGGTGCGGGAGCGGGAAGAGAAGCCGTTGCAGGTGATTCTCTGACTATGGTTGGACAGATAAGAATGGAACCAGGTAAGGGCAGTCAAACCCAGCTGGATGATGGAGGAGAGGCATTGGAGGAGGATGGTGTAGTCAACCCTGTCAAAGGCTGCAGACAGGTCAAGAAGGGTGAGGAGGGATAGCTTACCATGGTCACAGTCACATAAAATATAATTTGTAACTTTGATAAGGGCCATTTTGGTGATGTGGCACGGACAGAAACATGATTGGTGGGAATTCAAACATGATAAATGAGCACCGATTTGAGACGACAACACGTAAAAGGACTTTGGGAAGGAAAGTGAGGTTGGAGATGAGATGATAGTTTTCAAGGACAGAGGGGGAAAGGTTGTGTTTTTGGAGGAGGGATGTGATGACGGCAGATTTGAAGAAGAGGGGTTCAGTACCTGAAGAGAGGGAACCGTTAAAACAATCAGCTAACATGGAGGGCCAGGAAGGGAAGTCGGGTGGTCAGCAGTTTGGTGGGAGTAGGGTCGAGGGAACAAGAGTTGGGTCTCGTGGACAAGATGAGCTTGGAGAGTGCATGAGGAGAGATATGAGAGAAAGGTGCAAGTTCAGGGCTAGGGCAGATGGGAATCTTAGGGGAAGTTTGACTTGGTGGGCTAGGAGAAGGGAGGGAAGTGGCAGAGGCAGCTGAACAGGTGGTCTCAATCTTAGTGACAAAGAAGTCCCCAAGTTCCTTGCACTTGTTGTTGGAGGTGACGCCCAAAGGAAGGGAGCTGTGGACAAGGTCTGCAAGCATTGGGTCAAACAGTGGTAGTTGAGAGGTCGGGACTGACTGTGTGAATGTGTGTGTGAATTGCTGGGGCTGGAGGTCGAAGGAACCAAGGCAGAGAAGTGATGGATGAGGAGCGGGCTTTCAGTAGCCATGTTAGACCCAGCCCACATTAAATTTATAAAATGTAAATTTGCAAAAATAAAGAACCCATAAACATCCCCTTTCAATCTTAAAAGATATCTGCAACCCTCTCCAATGCCTGAGGCTTTGAGTTCTGCTCAGGGGTATGGAGAGAAAGCAGGAATGGGGTACTGAAGTTGCATGATTAGCCGTGATCATATTGAATAGTGGTGCAGACTCGAAGGGCCGAATGGCCTACTCCTGCACCTATTTTCTATGTTTCTATGTTTCCCGGAGCCTCCATTTTTCAGCTAGGCATCCACCAAATCCAGGGTACCAAGCTGTAGTTAATGAGCCACATGTAGCCATGAGCTCTGACAACTCTGTACTATTTTACCCATTATTTTTTTGTTATTGTTGCTGGTTTGTTCTGTTTGAATTCATGGGCCTGGAGGTTTGGAAAGGATTTTCCTTGGCTCTGGCGGATAAATCCTAAATCAGAATATCAAGAACAGTTAATATCAGCAACTTAAGATGGGTGCAAATTAGTGGAAACATTAGTTTGAACTTGATATGTGGGCCCTGAGTCTCTGGTACGCACCTATACGGTCTATGTAAAACCCTGGATCTCTCTGCAATACATTGTAATGTTGGACGTCAGTGATGGCCCAGGGGTCATCGCTGACGTCCAACATTACAATGTATGCAAAGGCCTCCAGCGCAATGCATGCACAGGCCTTCAGCACAATGCATACATGCAGGTCTGCCCTTGCTCCTATTCCCATGCTTATCCACAGTTCAGCACAAGCTACACTCAGTACTGCTTGACCACAGAACCACCCGTCCTTGCCCACCCCACTACTCCAAATGTTGCCAGCCCCCAGCCACCCTGACCAATATATAACAGAACATTTGTAATTCATTCAATATTATCATCGAAGTTTGAATGTGTCTCCAATACCCTAATGTACATGGAATTATTTGGGTCATATCTTACAGATTTATATTACAGGGGAATTGATAGGACAGGTTATCATGGAAGTATATAAATGTACTTATTAAATAACAACACTGCCATGACATCTAGTGGTTAATCTGACTAAATTCAACCGTATGATAAAATAGAAGCTCGGTGTAGATTCAGAATTCCAACTCTGAAAAACAAACAAATTTCAGGAAAAAATATACTGCCAAAAACAAACCTTTCCCCTTGGAAATAGATTGTTTCTTTAAGCAATAATAAGATAGCAGCAAAACATGTTGGGCCATCAGGGCCAGTGGAATGCAAATTCAATCCCAACTTAACTGACTTTTGACAGTTCGCTCCTGTTTCCTCCGCATTCCTGTCACCCAGTCATGCCATTTGTAATTGCTTCTCTCCCGGTACTTTGCTCTCTCCATTCCCGACCTCAACATATCATTACTCCTCTGCCTTCTCACTCTCCTGCCTCCATCCCAGGCTTGAATCCCCGTGGATAAGCCCACAGCTACCCTCTCTACCTCTCTCAGCATTCTCCAAAGGGTGTTTTGAGGTACTTGTTGCTGTTTCCTTCTGGGACAACCCCAACTGTCCTCTTCTCTCACCAACCTTACTATCCAGAACATACGCTGGAGGATAATCACACCGACCTCCTTTCCGTCCCGTTGAACCCCACCCATCTCTGCCCCTCAGACTCAACAACCACCATCCCGTTCTGCATTTCACATCAGAATGTTCATTCACTCGTGAACAAGGCCCTTGACATCTATTCCCTTATTGTGTATGATTGCATTGATGTCCTGGCTTTAACTGAAACTTACCCCTTACTGAAGCTGCCTGCCTGGCTATACTTTCCATCACCTGTCCCGCTCAAACTACCACAGTGCTGGTGTATCCCTCATCACCAAATCACCCTATTCCTCTGGTATCTTCTCCCCCTTCATCTTGTTCCACTCCTCGCCTCTCCTTTAAGATTCTCGTTCTTTATCACTCCTCATTCATGATGATTTCAAGGTAATCTCTGACCACTGCTTTGTATCGCTCACTGCTCACAAGTCTACGCCCTTCCACCTCCACTTTCTTCTACCATTTGCCCTTTGAAAAAAACTCTCCCCAAATAACTTACAATCGCACTTTCAAACTGCCACCTACCTAGCCTTTGGCTCTCCATTCGCCACAATGCTTCTGCAGCAACCTCCAACTAAGCCCATCTGCTGCTAAAACCCTCATCCATGTCTTTGTCACTTCCAGGTCCAGAGTATTCCAGTGATCTCCGGACCGGCCTCCCAATCTCTATAGACTTCAATTGATCCAAAACTCTGCTACCCATATCTCTGTCAAAGCCTACCACATGAGGCTCTGGATCAAGCGAGGAGCAACAAGTCAGCATTGGAATAGAATCTAAACGATCAAGGTGGTTGACACTTTGCAAGCTGTCCTGCACAGGTCCTTTTACCGTTCTGAAGTGGGATGTTGCTTGTATTGCTGATGAGGAAACTGAAGCTTAGAATGAAAACTGCCGGAAGCTCTTAATTGAAGGCCCATATATGCACGCTCATATATGCAGGCTTCAATACTTACCAAGATTGGATAGCAGAGGCAAGCTGCGCTGCTCACCATGTCATTCACGAGGAGTTCCTGGTAGCTGCTGTCCACCTATCTAAGACTCAAGCATGCCAGTTGCCTAATAACTGGCTAGTGACTTAGGGAGCGGTAAACAGAGTCTCTCGGGTCCAGATTGCATGTCTGGCAATGGAAGATTGGAAGAGAGTCAACTCTCTTGTAGCACTCAGTAATTCAATACCTCCGCAGTACTTCTGGGCATTGTTTATGATTGAACAGCCAGCCTGGCTCATTAATGGAACCTGGAGTAGACCTATTAGGGTTGGCTTTCTTCCCACTTGGCTCCAAATAACTCTGCACGCCAACTCCAAATGGGTACAGTCGTGCTGCCTGCAATAATGGGAAGCTTATCACTGCTCTGTGTTGGTCGGTGGTGTGGTCTTAGTTACTTCAATTCCACCAGTACTGCTGCAAACATTTGGAAGTCCATTAGCCTTGGCTTTTGTCAACCTGCGCTCAAGCTCTCTGAATTTAGATAAGTGTGTGCATCCCTGCAGGGAGAGTCGGTGCACTCCATACGAGGCAAACAGAAACTTTTAGTTTGGTTCAGGGACTCTTCAACATGTTGATGGGTTTCCACATCAGACATGTGGCTAACCAATGACCTGAAAATGGATTTGCTAGAAAATTTGAATGAGGCGAAAAATTGGTTGATGTACGAAGATCATTGCAACAACTGAAAAGGCATAAAAACAGGCATGAAAGCAAGTGTGACATGGCCCGAGAAAGACAAAAAAGGATTACTAATTTCCAAAGAGGGGAATCAACTGAAATTTGGACGGGCAAGAAAATGGGCAAGACAATTAAAGTCATTGTTCAGATTAAAGGACTGCAGCGTGCACAGGAGGAAGATTAAATATTGTACCTGAAGTTTGCACCTAGTTTGGTTGAAACAATGTGGGAGACCAAGGGTGGAAAGGTCAGAGGGAAATATTGAAATGGGAAGTCAGAATCACATTTGTGAACTCAAGAGAGATGATCTCCAATTAGTGTTGCCAACCTCCAAGGCTGTCCCGGAGTCGTCAAGAATTAAAGATTAATCCTGGATACTGTTGTGAGCAACTCAGGAGAAAACTTTTAGGGGCATTAAATATTTGGTGGCAGAGTCATGTGATGAAGCCTCCAGGAATATGTCCAACCAGAGTTGGTAACCCTATCACCAATGTAGAGGAGTTTATTGCGAGCAACAATGATGGATTGAAGAATATGTGCATTGCTATCTCACACAGGAGCATTTAGGGTCCTGAGCATGAGAAGAATGAGAGGGGATCTCATAGAAACATATCAAATTCTGACAGGATTGGACAGGTTAGAGGCAGGAAGAATGTTCCCGATGTGGGGAAGTCCAGAACCAGGGGTCACAGTCTAAGGATAAGGGGTAAGCCATTTAGGACCGAGATGAGGAGAAACTTCTTCACTCAGAATTGTGAACCTGTGGAATTCTCTACCACAGAAAGCTGTTGAGGCCAGTTCGTTAAGATATATTCAAAAGGGAGTTAGATGTGGCCCTTACGGCTAAAGGGATCAAGGGGTATTAGAGAAAGCAGAAATGGGGTACTGAAGTTGCAAAAATGATCAGCTATGCTCATATTGAATGGTGGTGCAGGCTCCAAGGGCCGAATGGCCTACTCCTGCACCTACTTTTTATGTTTCTATGAGCAGTGGTTACATCTGCTCTGGTTGCTTGGGAAGGGCAGTCACAAATGGGGGAAATGGAAGAGTGGACCATGTGTGCCAGGGAAAAAAACTCCTCTGGGTACTAAATGGATGGGATGGGAAATCATTTTAGGTGGGACAAATAGCAGATGGTTTGGTGGGTGCAGAGACTGGTGAAATACAAGGCTGAGGACAAGAGGAACTCTACCATTGCAAGAAAAGGGATGATAGCTAAATCATAGGAAATGAGGCCAATACATACACAGGCCTCAGCAACCATAGATGAAAAAACCCTTCGCTGGGGAGAAAGAATAGAGCAGATACATCAAAGAACTGGGGAAAAGGGTAGTGGGAAGAGACATGATTCTGGTAGTTGTGGGAATCTGGGCTTGCAGCAGATCTGAAAACATCACTGAAAACAGTGAAATCCAGGAAGGAGTCAGAAATGGAACATTGCAAGATGAGGGATCGAACTGGGAAGAGTGAAATGAAATTCTCCAGTTTGGCCCCAGAGCAGAGAGTGGCACAAAGTTATCACTGTGACAGAGCAAGAGGCTAGCAAGGGGATTCAAACAGGACTGGAAGCAGCAGCATTTTACATTTCTACAAAAAGACAGACATAGCAGAGATCTACGCTCGGACCAAAGCAACATACTTTATTGGGAGAAAGCAAGTGCAGGGAAGAGACGTTGTTCAGGGCAGGAACTTCCAGCCAAATGAAGGAGAAGTAGTGGGGATAGGGACTGGTTAGGGCTTTGCTTTAGTAAGTGGAAAACCCCAAAACATTCCAGCACAAAATGAAGGCGTTGCGAGACTACAAATCCAATTCATGCAATTGAGAGCATAAAAACAAAAATCTTCAAAATGGTAAAAGATCAAGAATGCTTGATGTAGGCATGACAAAAACTGGTTGGGAAACAGAAGAGTAAAGATAGAAGATTAGATTGATGGGGGAAAGCAGATCAAGCTGAAACAGCAGGTCTGCAGGGTGGGTCTAGAAAGAGTACAGGGTGGTTGGGAACAGTTGGATGAAAAGGGGAGGGAATCTGAAAAATCAGTCCTGGTCCAGAGGGATACAAAAGCACAAGAGTTATCATTTGACCTCAGCCAGATGTCCACACACCATCCTTCTTAGCATGTTTGATAATCTCAGGATTGATAATAGAGATTAAAACCAAATGAAGTTTTGAGGGAGATAGATCAGTGCAAATGCAGGGAAGAAATTCAAGGGAACAGGGAGGCAGTTAGTGGGAAAATGAACTGGTATCACAGCATATTTTTGATCACGTTAGATCCTAATCTCAGACTTTGCCTCATTTTCTGCACCATTTGGGGCATAAACTGCAGCCTGTCTCTTTTAATTGGAGGCATAACTTGAACCTTTGGATTTAATTGGAAAAGGAAAAAAAAAGATAGCCACACTAATTCAGATAAGCAGCTCATAACAGGAGGAATAAGTAGGCCATTTGGTCCCCCGAGCCTGCTCCGCCATTCAATAAGATCATGGCTGATCTGATCATGGACTCCGCTCCATTTCCCTGCCCGCTCCCCATAACCCTTTACTCCCTTATCGCTCAAAAATCTGTCCATCTCTGCTTTAAATATATTCAATGACCCAGCCTCCACAGCTCTGTGGGGCAGAGAATTCCAGATTTACAACCCTCAGAAAAAATTTCTCATCTCAGTTTTAAATGGGCAGCCCCTTATTCTAAGACTACGTCCCCTAGTTTAATTTCCTATGAGTGGAAATATCCTCTCTGCATCCACCTTGTTGAGCCCCCTCATTATCTTATGTTTCAATAAGATCACCTCTTTCTTCTGAACTCCAACGTGAATAGGCCCAACCAATCCTCAAGTCAACTCCCTCATCTCCAGAATCACCTAGTGAACCTTCTCTGAACAGCGTCCAATGCAAGTATATCCTTCCTTAGAGACTAAAACTGTACGCAGTACTCCAGGTGTGGCCTCACCAATATCCTGTAAAGTTGTAGCAGGACTTCTCTGCTTTTATACTCTATTCCCCTTGCAATAAAGTCCAACATTCATTTGCCTTCCTGATTACTTGCTGTTCCTGCATACTAAACTTTGTGTTTCATGCACAAGGACCCCGTTGCAATTTTTCTCCATTTAAATTATAATTTGCTTTTCTATTATATCTGCCAAAGTGGATAGCCTCACATTTTCCCACATTATACTCAGTCTGCCAAATTTTTGCCCAATCACTTAGCTTACCTATATCCCTTTGCTGATTTTTTTGCATCCTCCTCACAATTTGCTTTCCTACCCACCTTTGCATCATCAGCAAACTTGGCTACATTACACTCGGTCTCGTCATTAATATAGATTGCAAATAGTTGAGGCTCCAGCACTGATCCTTGCGACACCCCACTAGTCAGTTTGCCAACTGGAAAATGACCCTTTTATCCCGACTGTTTTCTGTTAGTTAGCCAATCCTCTATCTGTTCTAATATATTACCCCCAATCCCGTGAGTTTTTAATCTTGTGCACTAAACTTTTATGTGGCACCCCCTTATCGAATGTCTTCTGGAAATCCAAATACACTACATCTACTGGTTCCTCCTCATCCACCCTGCTCGTTATGTCCTCAAAGAACTCCAGCAAATTTGTCAAACATAATTTCCCTTTCATAAAACCATGTTGACTGTTTGATTGAATCATGCTTTTCCAAATGTCCCACTACTGCTTCCTTAATAATAGACTCCAGCATTTTCCCAACGACAGATGTTAGGCAAACTGATCTAGTTTCTTGCTTTTTGTCTACCTCCTTTTTAAAAAAAAAAATAGGGGCATTGCATTTGCGGGTTTTCCAATCAAGCTCAGACTTATGGAACTTGACCATAGGCTCATCTCCTCCCCACCCCAACCCCCTCCTATCAATACAGCTTTAAACTACTTTCATGGAAGGAAAGCACATTTGACAAAAACTCATGTTTATCACTATAAATACCAGCATCTTGAAAAGTACCAATCACTTCAAATGTAGGCCAAAGTACTCACACTCGATAAAGGGATAAATCATTAAATAGAAACAACTTTGTGGATGCGCTCTTAATTAGCAAACTACATTGTATGTTTTTTTTAATTCATTCCAGGATGTGCGCATTTATTGCCCATCCCTAAAGAGGTACTCAGTGTAGTCCACAAGTCTTCAGACAGTCAAGTTAACATCCCCTTCTTCATTGTCATGGCAGCTACTTCACACACCCTAGTCTGCAATACCCCAATCTGGATACGTGATAGAAGTGGCAGAAATAAGCTGACAATGAAGTAAATACAGAAAGAGAAGGTTCTCTCTCGAATAGGAGGGGAAAAGAGAGGGTAGGACATGGGGAACTTCTTACATTTGAGCATGAAATGTGCTCAGGCGAAGACCACATCTAGCATTCTTTCTGCTTTGTTATTCCACCCCAGAAATATATCAGGTAGTTTAGTGGTACAATGTATGGATGGGATGTAGATTCAATTCTCTTAATACTGCTAAATTCCCAACTTCAGTCACATCATGGCATAGAAGGGACCAAGTAGAGGCCAGTAGCAACCCCACTGATGAAGCAGTATCAAACAACAGCAAAGATCACATGGGCTCTAGTTTCCAATGGTTGAGGGATCCAGATAATGTTTTATCTCAGCTGCTTTCTTTATTCATTGGTTTGAAAAATAACATTTACATTGGTCATATAGGCCAGGAATCTAGGAATAATGAATAGCAGTGCTGTATTAAACTAGGGGCTACATTACACCTGCATCACGATCCCCACTGCGCAAGTCAGATCTACACTACAAATCATTTTATAAATGTTTTAAAAACCTCAAGAACAACCAATTTCAAACAAACAGCTGCCATGATAGGAAATTCTCACCTTACAAATTCACACATCTCAACTGCATCTAGGATGCTCATTAAAATAAAGTCCACCAGCAATATGGTGTACATTAGGTCTTTATTCATATTTACAAGTTATACAGGTACAAAAACAAGTTCAGTATTGTGCAGTCAGAAAGAAAGAAATACATAGATATGAACAGACAATTCTACAAAACTTTGATACAGAAATAGTTGCAACCAGATTTTTCATTTAAAAGGTTGGTGGGGGCAAAATGGTCTTGCTGTATTTAGCTATTGCCCACAGCTCCATTGCCAAGCAGAGACACAATCACCTTTCAATAAGCATTAATTCCTTTGCACATTGGCAGGGAGACTAGACTTATCCAAGTCATCAAAATATGGGTGATGCAAAGCTTCCTTTGCAGAGATTCTTCTGGCTGGATCATAAACCAAAGTTTTCTGGTAATAGACAAACATTAGGTTAGAAAAACATTCCGAGAGGTGGTCCTGTTACATTATTTCTCATAGAAGACATAAACCACCCAGGTCAAAGAATTTAATGGAACTATATGAGCCAAATCACAAAAATGTAAGGCCGAGAAATATTGCAAACTTAAAATTTAATGAGCAAATGCTTCACTACAGAGATTTGAGGAAATACTTGGTTTTGTGTAAATTCAGTATTTAGATATGAATTGTCACATACAATGTACTCTGCAACAAATACAATGCAACACCAGCTGAGTGCAGTAGTCAACACTCCTGAACTTGTATGTGTTTGCTCTGTTCATTACATTTTGTTCATGGTAGCTATTTCATATCTGATTAGTGTTACATCTGCACAAGGGTTACTCTTCATTGCTTCTAGTGCTATCAAATACAGACTATACATCACAATGCAAATTGATTTTATTCAAATTGCTAAATAATTAGAGTTTGAGAAAACATTACTTCCAATTAACAGTAGACTGTGCAATGCAAACTTATTTGGAATGCAGAAATGTACTGCAAATTAGTATTGATAGCTTAATTATAGCAGGGAGCTGTTAAAAGCTGAAACCATCACCATAGGGCATTAAAAAAAAACAAAGAGCAAGGTCTGGCCGGTATTAATGCTATGCAAGATGAATGAATTCACATTTCCCAATCCCAAATAATGGATAAAGGGGAACCAGTGGATGTGGTGTATTTGAACTTCCAGAAGGCATTTGACAAGGTGCCACATAAAAGGTTATTGCACAAGATAAAAGTTCACGGGTTGGGGGTAATATATTAGCATGGATAGAGGATTGGCTAGTTAACAGAAAATAAAGTCGGGATAAATGGTTCATTCTCAGGTTGGCAATCAGTAACTAGTGGGGTGTCATAGGAATCAGTGCTAGGACCCCAACTATTTACAATCTATATGAACGACTTGGAGGAAGGGACTTGAGTGTAACGTAGCCAAGTTTGCTGACGCTACAAAGATGGGAGGAAAAGTAATGCGCGAGGACACAAAAAAAATCTGCAAAAGGACATAGACTAAGTGAGTGTGCTAAAATTTGGCAGATGGAGTATAATGTTGGAAAGTGTGAGGTCATGCACTTTGGCAGAAAAATCGAAGAGCAAGTTGTTATTTAAATGGAGAAAAATTGCAAAGTGCTGCAGTACAGCGGGACCCGGGGGTACTTGTGCATGAAACACGAAAGTATAGTATACAGGTACAGCAAGTGATCAGGAAGGCCAATGGAATCTTGGTCTTTATTGCAATGGGGATGGATATAAAAGCAGGGAAGTCTTGCTACAGTTACACAGGGTATTGGTGAGGCCACACCTGGAATACTGTGTGCAGTTTTGGTTTCCGTGTTTACGAAAGGATATACTTGCTTTGGAGGCAGTTCAGAGAAGGTTCACTAGGTTGATTCCGGGGATGAGGGGGTTGACTTATGGAGGAAAGTTTGAGTAAGTTGGGCCTCGACTCATTGGAATTCAGAAGAATTAGGTGATCTTATTGAAACATATAAGATTATGAGGGGGCTTGACAAGGTGGATGCAGAGCGGATGTTTCCACTGATGGGGGAGACTAGAACTAGAGGACATGATCTTAGAATAACGGGCCACCCAGTTAAAACTGAGGGTTGTAAAACTGTGGAATTCGCTGCCTCAGAGCTGTGGAAGCTGGGACATTGATTAAATTTAAGACAGCAATAGATAGTTTCTTAAACGATAAGGGGATAAGGGGTTATGGGGAGCAGGCAGGGAAGTGGAGTGGAGTCCATGATCAGATCAGCCATGATCTTATTGAATGATGGAGCAGACTCGAGGGGCTGTATGGCCTACTCCTGTTCCTATTTCTTATGTTCTTAAAGCAGAAGTTATTTTCAAAATCCACTTACCGCTAGCAGGTCAAGGCCATTAACATCTACATTCTTCACTTGTGACAAGCTTCCGGCTTTCCACTTGGGGAAGGTAGTTTTGTAATCTGGCAAAGTCTCAACCTCTGGCCAAATGTCATTGTTTGGTGTGCCCAGCGTCCTGTAAGGAGGCAAGACAAGTTTTTAAATTCCAGCAAGGTGCCTCAATGCTGCCTGGCATGTGAATCTTGAGCTAAATCAATGGTTAAAAACCCCAATGGGAGAACAGGGTAATATTAAAATGTATGCCATTGATAAAAGTAGTGCACACAGACAAGTTCAGTGCTGCTCCCCAACCCTCAACATGCAAATTTAAAAACAAACAATGACTTTTACCCAACTAAATATCCACAAGTGTAGGATTAGTTTGGAGAGATTTATATGATTTACCATTTCACCTGGCACAAACCACCTCTGAAAGAAACTTCCTTAGTGGAAAAATCAGGGGCAGGATCTTCACTATACAAACCCTAAACACCCTAGGGTCTAATTCCTTGTTACTTCACCATTAATACTGATGCAAAAGGTAGATGAAATCGTCACTTGTTCTTCAAATATGAAAATTAACAGGTGGATGAACTCTATTTTAGCAGAGCAGGCTGTTGGTGCATGAGAGATTAGAATGAAAAGTGAGGCTGCCCAGCTACTTGGATCACTCAGCATCGCATCCTCAGTAAACAATAAGAGTGTACCCAGGTTACAATGGAATCCACAAGACCCTGCACCCTCAGCTCTAACCTTCAAAAGAACTCTACAGACCTGGTTCATTACCACTTCGGACAAAAATACTAAGAGGGAATCTAACATTTGAATGTAGATTCAGTTGGAGACCTTCCATAACTGATGCCAAAGAGCCTCTTTTTCTGAGCTGTACTAAAGAGAATTCTGCTAAAGCAGGTCAAGAAACCAGTCTGAAGGAAGTTCCCTTTAGAGTATAGGCTGGATCCAGTTAGTTCAGTCACTCCTGAACAGCAGCATTCGGTATAGGTTCTGCGCATCACATTTTAGGAAGGATGTGAAAGGATTTACGAATGATTCCAGGGATGAGGGATTACAGTTACATGGATAGACTGGAGAAGCTGGGGTTGTTCTCCTTAAAGCAGAGAAGGTCAAGAGGAGATTTGACAGGTGTTCAAAATCGTGACTGGTTAATAAAGAGAAACTGGCTGAAGGGGCAATAATCAAAGGATACAGATGTAAGGTGATTAGCAAAAGAACCACAAAGGCGACAAGAGGAATTTTGGATTTTTTCCCCCATAAACGCAATGAATGGTTAGGATTTGGAATACACTGCGTGGTAGCGTAGTGGATACAGATTCAATAGTAGATTCAAAAAGGAATTGGATAAATACTTGGAGAACAAATTGCAAGGATATGGGGAAAGAGCAGGGAAGAGAGACTAACTGCATTGCTCTTCGAAAGAGCCAGCACAGACGAGATAAGCCTCCTTCTGCGTTGTACGATTGTAAAGGGGACTTTCCGGGCCCACACTGCGAAAAAGCATTCCCAAAGGATAGCTCCCCACTTCCATGGACTAAATCCAGTAAGATGCTGCATACGGTAATGTTGTATTGCAGAGATTGATCTATTAAGATTGCTGTGGCATTGTGAATGTCAATTTTTTTTTTTTTTAATTATTAAACGGGGGCATTGGCCCTTTGCAGTCCCCTCAAAAGTCTCCTGGAGCACGAGGAGAACAAAATCTGGAGACCAGAGGTGCAGGATGGAAGCAGATATCTTAAACGGCTACAGTGATAAGCAAAACAGTAAAATACACTGTAATTTTAGGAACATCCTGGAGTTTATTATGGAGTGCTTTTGTTTTATTGACATACTTCCACAGAATATTAAAAAGGACATACCTGAAAATCCTGAAGAGTTGATCAATCTCAGAGTCCCCATGGAATAGAGGTCTCTTGGTAGCCATTTCAGCAAATATTGTGCCAATACTCCAGATATCCACAGGAGTAGAGTAACGAGCAGAACCCAGGAGTACTTCAGGAGCTCTGTACCACAGTGTCACAACCTTTGAAAGCAATTCACACCTCCAATTAGTTGTTGGCTTGTAAAATCCATACTAACTGATGAAAACCCAAATTTGTATTGTCACAGACCAACAGATCAAAAGCTAAACCCTGGTAGAAATATTTTCTATGGAGCTGTTGCAAGCCCACAAGGATCACTGCACAACTGTTGTTCTTAAAATGTAACTCGCGAAAGTTCAAGGATGTGTCCAATACAAGTAAGGCTTGCGAAAGAACATTAAAAAGGTAGGCCCCAGAATCTAATTTTTAAAACTTTCACGTTCCTATCGGGTTGAAGGCGAGCTCAATATAAACTCCCAACTTAAGTTTCATCGGTGGTCAAGCTATTCGTGTCAAACTGGGTTGAGAACTAGCTGCACCTTCACCCGTTAAGGCCATGTAGAGAACACAAGTAGAGTGGGAGCAGGGAAAGGCACGAGCCTAGTTATCGCATCAAAACATAAGAAATAGGAGCAGGAGTAGGCCATTTGGCCCCTAGAACCTGCTCTGCCATTCAATAAGATCATGCCTGATCTGATCTTGGCCTCAACTCCACTTCCCTGCCCGCTCCCCATAACCCTCGGCTCCCTTATCATTCAAAAATCTGTCCATCTCGACCGTAACTATATTCAATGACCCAGCTGGCTGGGGTAGAGAATTTAAAAGATTCCCGACCCTCAGAAGAAATTCCGCCTCATCTCAGTTTTAAATGGGCGACCCCTTATTCTGAAACAATGTCCCCTAGTTCGAGATTCCCCCACGAGGGGAAACATCTTCTCTGCATCTATCTTGTCAAGCTACCTCAAAATCATACACATTTCAATAAGAGCACCTCTCATTCTTCTGAACTCCAATGAGTATAGGTCCAAGCTGCTCAACCTTTCTTCATAAGACAACCCCTTCATCTCAGGAATCAACCTCGTGAACCTTCTCTGAACTGCCTCCAATGCAAGTATATCCCTCCTTAAATGAGACCAAAACTGTATACTGTACGAATTAGCTTTTTTATTTTTCCTACCAAAGTGGATAACCTCACATTATACTCCATCTGCCAAATTTTTGCCCACTCACTTAGCCTATTGATACCCCTTTGCAGATTCTCTGCGTCCTCCTCACTACTCGCTTTCCCAGCTATCTTTGGATCAGCAAATTTGGCTACATTACACTCGGTCCCTTCATCCAAGTCATTAATATAGATTGTAAATAGTTGAGGCCCCAACACTGATCCCAGTGGCACCCCAATAATTAGTTTGCCCACCTGAAAATGACCCATTTATCCCAACTCTCTGTTTTCTGTTAGTTAGCCAATCCTCTATCCATGCTAATATATTACTCCCAACCCAGTGAGCTCTTATCTTGTGCAGTAACTTTTTATGTGGCACCTTGTCAAATGCCTTCTGGAAATCAAAATACAAGACAACTACTGGTTCCCCTTTATCCACTCTGCTCATTACATCCTCAAAGAACTCCAGCAAATTTGTCAAACATGATTTCCCTTTCATAAAACCACGCTGACTCTGCTTGATTGTATTATGATCTTCTAAATGTCCCGCTACTGCTTCTTTAATAATAGACTCCAACATTTTCCCAACCACAGATGTTAGACTAACAGGTCTACAAGTTTTCTGCTTTTTGTTTGCCTCCTTTTTTTAAAATAGGGGCATTACATTTTCAGGTTTCCAATCCACTGGGACCTCTCCAGAATCCAGTGAATTTTGGTAGATTACAACCAGTCAGGGACTTTTCCACCTTTAGCCCCATTAGTTTGCCTAGTACATTTTCTCTAGTGATAGTTTTAAGTTCCCCCTCCCAATAGCCCTTTGATCAAATATTGGATTGCTTTTAGTATCTTCTACCGTGAAGACCAATATAAAATACTTGTTCAAAGTTTCTGCCATTTCCCTGTTTCCCATTAATTCCCCAGTCTCATCCTCCAAAGGACCAACGTTTACTTTAGCTACTCTTCCTTTTTATATACCCGTAGAAGCGCTTACTGTCTGTTTTTATATTTCTTGCTAGCTTACACTCATAATCCATCGTCTCATTTTTTTTTGTAAGTCGTCCTTTGCTGTTTTCTAAAAATTTCCCAATCCTCTGGCCTTCCACTAATCTTCACAGCATAGCATGCCTTTGTTTTCAATTTGATATCATCCTTTACTTCTTTAGTTAGCCACAGATAGTTCATCCTTCTCAGAGTTTTTCTTTCTCATTGGAATATATCTTTGCCGAGAGTTATGAAATATCTCCTTAAATGTTTGCCACTGCTTATCTGCCATCTTACCTTTTAATCTATTTCCACAGTCCACATTAGCCAACTCTGTCTTCATACCTTTGTAATTGCCTTTATTTAAGTTTAGGGCACTAGTTTGAGACCCAACAGTCTCATCCTCCAACTAAATTTGAAATTCTATCATGCTATGATCACTCTTCCCGAGAGGATCCTTTATTACAAGATCATTGATTAATCCAGTCTCATTACACATTACCAGATCTAAAATCCCTGGTTGGTTCCACAACATTTTGTTCGAAGAAACCATCCCGAATACACTATAAACTCTTCCTTAAGGCTACCTTTGCCAACTTGATTTGTCCAATCAATATGAAGATTAAAATCGCCTATGATTGTCATACCTTTCTTACAAGCCTCCATTATTTCTTGATTTAAACTCTGTCCAACAGTGTAGCTACTATAGTATAGTACTATAAGACTACTCCCACCAGTGACTCCTTTCCCTTATTATTTCTTATCTCCAGCCAAACTGATTCTACATCTTGATCTACTGAGCCAATATCATCTCACAACCGCACTGATCTCATACTTTACCCCACCTCCTTTTCCTTTCTGCCTATCCTTCCGAAATGGCAAATACCCCATAATATTCAGTTCCCAGCCTTGGTCACCTTGCAACCACGTCTCTGTAATGGCCATCAGATCATACCCATTTATTTCTATTTATGCAGTCAACTCATCTATCTTATTAAGAATTCTGTGTGCATTCAGATAAAGAGCCCTGTGTGATCTGGTACAGATAACACCTAGGTCTTCCCTAGGAGCAGGAAGGTGACACAAAGTCAGGCTCTCAACAGGCCAACCCAAATGATAGCGAAATGCTACTAAAATGGTTATTTTATCAAAAACAACCAATCTTAACACAGAGGGAAAGCACAAACATTAAAACAACTGATAATATATCACAAGAGCTTTCTTTTAAAATTGTATTTATTCACATCTTTAAACAAACAAACTGCACAACTGGACTTACTTCATGAGTATAAACTCTGACAGGGACACCAAAGGCACGAGCCAGTCCAAAGTCAGCCAATTTAATAACGCCTTTACTATCAATCAGCAGATTTTGAGGTTTTAAGTCTCTGTGCAAAACTCTTCTCGAGTGACAGAAGGCAATCCCTTGTGTGATCTGGTACAGGTAACTCTGGGAGGGAAAAAAACATGAAATATCATAGGTCGTGTCTGCCAGGTAGAGGATTCGTTCAATTCATAGATGACTCTGGAGACTAAGATCCTAATTGTGTAGTGGATTAAATAGTAAGGGACGAATATAGATAATATCTCTAAGGTCAGCATTTAAAGAATCATCAAAGATGCAATAACCAGCCTCCTAAGGTTAAAAATAAAGTTGATTTGGGGAGTGGGGGGGGGGGGGCGGGGAGGAAGAAAGAGGCAGCAGTGTGAACGCTGAGCATTAATGTTCAGTCATCGAGGTTTAATGTACTTCCCATGTTAACTACTGTGTATCAATCATGGCTTACCATTCCATTTTACTGGCTTTTGAGACCTGGATCAAAGACAATTCCTGTTGCACTTGAACTAACTTTGGAGCAATTACACTAGCTATTATGGGTGGGCACAGAAATTCACACCATTTAATGCATGATTCATTCTTTTAAAAATTGAGAAACCAAGATGAGGGGACAAACTCCATCATGCAAATTGAAAAATGTTCAAGACAAGATAAATCAGGAAGCAGTGAATTAAGTCTGAAGATTGTAGGAGAAATGGGAGGACTTGGGGAGTTGAGAGATACTTGGAAAGAATGTGTTAAAGTAAGGACTTGTGTGTTGATTAAACACAGCAGGGATGCAAGGAATAACTTGTATAACAGGAGCTTAGAAGAAATCTGACCACACCAGTTAAAATAAAGACATGAAAGGTTGACCGAGAGCGATAGCACATTTCTGACAGAGGGGCTAGAGGCGAAAGATGCATCACATTTCAGACAAACACACTTTGGAACATGCCCTGGAAGCACTGGACAATCTTGAGCTTGAAAGGATTCAGTGAATAGAAAAGTGTTCGGTATAAACAAAGGAAACAGAATTTCTTGGAGGTAACTAGTAATGGAGGAGATATGGGGCTCTTATTTGAACTCAAAAGAAGCTAGCAAAGCCAAGAAAGTAGACAGATGGAAAAACTAAAGAGGACACCAAAAGATAAAGCTGGTAGCTGACGGTTAGAATTGAGACACAGAGAAACCGTATTTGAAGAACTGAAAGAAAAATTATCTTCACTATGCCATTGAAAAGGCATGAGAATCTGATGAATGATAATTGAATCGTTAGAATAATCAAATTACTGGGTACAGCAGTGTAGTGGTTGTGTTACTGGATATGTAATCCAAAGGCCTGGACTAACAAACCAAAGAAAATGTTCAAATTCCATTATTACAGCCTGATAATTTGAATTTTAAACAAAAATCTGGGAATAAAAAGCTGCCATTAGTAAAAGCGACTATGAAGCTGTTGGGACTTTTTGCAAAAACCCAACTGATTCACCAATGTCCTTCAGGGGCGTCCTTACCCAGTCTAGACTCATCATCATCATAGGCAGTCCCTCGGAATCGAGGACTGGTTTCCACTCCCAAAGTGAGTTCTTTGATGGCTGAACAGTCCAATACGAGAGCCACAGACCCTGTTACAGGTGGGGCAGACATTCGTCGAGGGAAGGTGTAGGTGGGGCTGGTTTGCCGTGCGCTCCTTCCGGTGCCTGCGCTTGACCTCTTCATTTTCTTTGCATTGAGACTCGAAGAGCTCAACGCCCTCCCAGATGCACTTTCTCCACCTCGGGCGGTCTTCGATCAGGGTCTCCCAGGTGTCAGTGGTGATGTCGTACTTTATCAGGGAGACTTTGAGAGTGTCCTTCTAACGTTTCCGCTGTCCACCTTTGGTTCGTTTACCATGAAGGAGCTCCGCATAAAGCATTTGCTTAGAGAGTCTCGTATCTGGCATGCGAACTATGTGGCCTGTCCAGCGAAGCTGATCAAGTGTGGTCAATGATTCAATACTGGGGATGTTAGCCTGGATGAGGACACTGATGTTGGTACGCCTGTCCTCCCAGGGGATTTGCAGGATCTTGCGTAGACATTGTTGGTGATATATCTCCAGCGACTTGAGGTTCCTTCTATACATCGCCCATGCCTCAGATCCATACAGGAGGGCGGTTATTACTACAGCCCTGTAGACCATGAACTTGGTGGTAGATTTGAGGGCCTGGTCCTCAAACGGCCGAAGGCTGCACTGGAGGCGATGTTGAATCTCCGCATCAATGTCTGCCTTTGTTGATAAGAGGCTCCCGAGATATGGGAAATGGTCCACGTTGTCGAGGGCCGCGCCATGAATCTTGATGATTGGAGGGCAGTGCTGTGCAGCGGGGACAGGCTGGTGGAGGACCTTTATCTTACAGATGTTAAGCATAAGGCCCATGCTTTCATATGCCTCAGTGAATACATTAACTATATCCTGGAGTTCAGCCTCAGAATGTGCGCAGACGCAGGCATCGCCCGCATACTGCAGCTCAATGACAGAGGTTGGGGTGATCTTGGACCTGGCCTGGAGGCAGCGTAGGTTAAACAGCTTCCCACTGGTTCTGTAGTTTAGTTCCACTCCAGCGAGGAGCTTGTTGATTGTGAGGTGGAGCATGGTGGAGAGGAAGATTGAGAAGAGGGTTGGAGCGATGACACAGCCTGTTTGACCCCGGTCTGGATGTGAATTGGGTCTGTAATGGATCCTTTGTTAAGCAGGCAAAGGATGTTGACAAACTTTTGGGGGCATCCAAAACAGAGGAGGATGCTCCATAGACCCTCACGATTGATAGTGTCAAAGGCCTTTCTAAGATCGAAAAAGGCCATGTAGAAGGGCTGGCGCCGCTCCCTGCATTTTTCCTGCAGCTGTTATGCTGCAAAGATCACGTCAGTTGTGCTCCGTAGGGGACGAAATCCACACTGTGATTCCGGGAGGAGCTCCTCGGCCACAGGGAGAAGACGACCGAGGAGAACTCTAGCGGCAACTTTCCCAGTGGCTGATAGCTGGGAGATTCCCTTTTAAAAAATGGTCACAATCACTGCATCTCTGAGATCTGCAAAAACCCAACTGGCGCCCTTACCCAGTCTGGACTATATGGTTTTAGACCCACACCAATGTGGTCGACTCAACTTCCCTCTGAAGTAGCCTAGCAGACCACTCAGTTTCATCACTCAGGGTAACTAGAGATGGGCTATAATTGCCAGCAAGGCCCATACCCAGAGAATGAATAATAGTGACAAAAAAAGGGCTGGCCAAGTAGAAGTCATTGGTGCAAGGAAGAGTAGGAAAATGGAGATAGTCCCAGGGAACAAGAGTTAAGGGAAAGAGTCAGATGCTAAGATAGAGCAATTTGGGAGATAGGCTTTGTGTATGACTTTGGTAGGATGATAATTTGTTTAGAAGAAGTGCAGAGAAGTAAACTGTCATGAACTTTGGCAGTGCCCAGGACAATGAGGTGATTCAAAAGTATTCAACAGCAGAGTTCCAGGGGATCTTAACACAGGCAAGATAGCCTGTGGAATGGCGATAACAAAACTCATACTAGCAACCGCAAGCAAATCCTAAAATGTTATGGTGACAGATAATGAGACTTAAAAACATCTATAAGTTTAGAAAGCAGAGGACAGTAAGGAATTTCTAATTTGATATTTGTTTACTGTTGAAATGCCACATAATCCTAGACATCTATAGATGCCTCAATCCCCCCTTATTCCTTTCTATTCTTGCGAACTACTGCTCCAATTACAATGTGCACCATGATTTTCCCCTTGAATTTACATTGATATAAATGTTGTCTGCACAATGGAATTAGTTAGAAAAGCTCAACACTAATTTGTCTATTCAGAAAACAGATGCAATAATGCCTGGACATGCTAATTTTAATAGAAACACTAGAATTATTTTCAAATCTCCCTTCCCAACGAAGACGGTGTTAAAAAATAATACTGCAGCTACCTTAACTAGCATTTGGTCCATCATCTGACGAGTAGGTAAGGAATCCAAATATTTTTTCAGATCCATTGAAAGGAATTCAAATATAAGGTACAGCCTTGCATCTTGCATTAGTACATCTTGAAGACTAAGAGAAAGAGAAAGGTGAAATCACAGTGCTACAAATTGCTGAGTTATCAAACTTACTTCCCACTCCCAAACCAAATTTTCTCCCTTCTCCAAAAAACACACCGAACTTGGGCGGAATTAGTGCTACAGGTGCCAGCAACCCTCTTGCCTCCTTTTGTGACCCTTGACAGAGTGCTGGCTGGCTATTTCAAAGCGGGAGCAACAAGCCCAATCCAGTTACCTTAACATTCTCTTGTACTCAAAGACTGACCTCGCGATGTCACAAAGCACTTTACAGCCAATTTGTGCACAGCAAGCTCCCACAAAATAGCAATGAAAAATGACCAGATAATTGTTCCAGGTGGTGGTTGAGGGATAAATGTTGGTGATGATACTGGGAGAATTCCCCCAATAGTGCCGTGGGATCCGAGAGGTCACACTTACATTTCAGACAAGGATCACTGGACGGTGATTATCAGTTGGGAATACTAGCAGATTTCCACCCACCATATGCTAAAGGTCCCGAGGTTGACGATGGTGCCCCAGCCACTCATACATCTACAGAAACCAGTAGTCAAAAACACAACTTTTCTCGTCTGAATGGCCCAGTTTCACACTGGACAGTGCATTTAATCAATTTGACCCCCAGGAGCACATACTTATCCATTCAACTCTGCTACATTCAATGTGGTTATTATAAAATTGGGCGTGCTTAGTTGTACTGCAAAAATGGTCACCATGCCCCACCCTTTGTCTATGATTGGTCCCTTTGGAGGTTAAGCCACACCCTGAAGTTTCACAGGAATGTGTAACTGGAACCACCCATCACAAGGTCTCACTGACTTTTCAAATTGTAACTCGATCCACTGACTTCTTGAAACCCTCTAATCCTTTTATCAATAACTTTAAATTTAGGACGCGCTTATTTGTACTGCTAAAATGGCCAACATGCTCCACCCTTTGTTTCTGATTTATCCTCCAAGGGGACCAGCCACACCCTGAAGCACACAGGAATGTGTCACTTGAACCGCCCATCCCAAGGTCTCACTGACTTTGCAAATCGATCCACTGTGACTTCCTGAAGCGTGGCTTGACCCATCCACCTCCACGGAGGTGTGTGGGGGACCTGACCCATCCACCTCCATGGCACGAACCTGGTATTGCAGTACTTCCAGGAATGGTGCAGTGGCTCTAGGCCTTTTGGCTAAGAGCATTGGCGCAGAGTGATCCTTGGCGTGTGCAAGGTGACCTCTGGCGTTTGTGCTTTGACAAAGAATTGGAACGATTGGCTACGAATTTCAAAAAAAAAGACAGAGGGCAGAACTCACCAAAAGACAGCAAGGGCCAGCCAAAGTCCTGTTCCTCAGTCCAAGTACATCCCTCCCCCAGCTGAAGTGCCTTACCCCAGTCCAAGTGCATGCCTCCCTAGCCAAAGTCATGTACCCCAGTCGAAGTACATTCCTCCCCCAGCCTTACTCCAGCACAAGTGCATCCCCCCCAAGCCCCACCCATAGATGGGGCAAGCAGTGTGTGCGGATTGGGTATGAAGTGAATAGTGACAGATATCATCCACTCCAATGATGTTCCCTGCAGGGGGGTTGGAAGAACGTGAATAGTCTTCCCCAAGTTCCCCCCCCTCACCCACCGGCCATCTCCCCTTCTATCTCTCTTTCTCCCCGCCCCCAACCTCTTCCCCACCACTATCTCTCTCCCCTCTCTTTCCTCCTCCCCACCCCCCCGGCTCTTTCTCCCCCCAGGGAATGATTGGGGCCTGGGGGGGGGGGGGGGGGGTTGCAGAGCTCGACGGGGGCAGGGCTGGACAGTATGTCTGTCAAAAAAAGTGCAGTATGGGCTTGGGGGGCATGACAGACCCATGTATCAAAAAAAGGTGCAGTGCAAATAGTCACACTGTATAAAAATGTTATATTCAGTTAATTGGAGATCAGTCACTTCATTCCTACAAATTCAATATCCACTTGTTACCAAAAACATCAATATTTAATTGGATAAATTGCTTTGTTATCTCCCACTAAAAAAAAAATCATTCTATACCCCACACACATCAGGACTCAATTGTCACTGGGACATAGCCCCATTAATTATCCTCCTCCAAAGTTGGTCATTGCTTTGGGAGACAAAGCTTGTAAAACATTTTTGTAAAAGATGTACATTTAAACTGAACAATCACATTGGTGAAATTGTAGCATTACATAGCTACATGTCATAGCACACTTTACCCAGAAAATTCCCATTATTCAGATCGCCAGTGCGCCATGTAATTTGGCCAATTTTAAAACGTCATCTCACAGGCGGTGCCGTAACATTTCGCCAAGACTCCCAAGTTAATGAATTAATTGCAGCCACTGGTGTAGATAAATATGGATGGTAACTGAGTCATTACCATATATTATTGCCTCATTCATTCAGCAAAGCACTAAGAAATTCGGGCCTGACCTGGTGGATTCTCTCAAAGTGCAGGAAATTAAAATGTTGAGTTAGAAAATGATAGGCAGATCACCAAGAGTCATTCCTGCAATCTGAAGAGGTTATTCTAATTTCATTTAAACTTATCACAGCAAATACAAAATGTGTTGCATCCGAGTTTAACCCAATGCACTCACCATACTACATTAGGATGTTGTAGTTCCTTTAAAAGGGAAATCTCTCTAATTGCAGTGCTAGGAACACCTTCCTCTTCACTCTCCAATCGGATTTTCTTCATGGCTACTATCTGCTGAGTAGTTTTATGACGCCCTTTATAAACAACCCCATAGGTACCTGAAAAAAAAATACATCAACATTTCTTAAACTTTAAATTCAGCACGACAACTTTATTGGCGAAATTAGAACACAAGCTCCAGTAATGTTCTAGTGGAGCTGTTAATCCAGTCTTCTTACTGGTTTACAAAGATAAACACTGGGGGATCAAATGTAATATATCCAAGTTTGCTGATGATGAGCTGGATGGAAGTGTAGATTGAGGAGGATGCAGGAGACTTCATGGGGAGAAAGATAGGCTAAATGAGTAGACAGGAACATGGCAGGTGGAGTATGGTGTGGGTTATCCACTTTGGTAGGCAAAATAGAACAAGGTATTTTATTTTTAAAAACGGTGAGAGATTGGGAAATGCTGGTGTTCAGGGGGACCTGGGTGTCCTTGTACATGAATTGCTGAGAATTGGCATGCAGGTACAGCAATCAATTGGGAGAGCAGTGGTATGTTGGCCTTTGTTGCAAGTATGGGAGTGGGCTGTCTTACTGCAATTATATAGCACCCTGGTGGGACCGCACCTGCAGTGTTGTGTGCAGTTTTGGTCTTCTTGCCCAAGGAGGGATGTGGTTGCCGTAGAGGGAATGTAGCGAAGGGGGAGTTGTCCTATGAGGAGAGATTGAGTAGACTAGGACTATATTCTCTAGAGTTTAGAAGAATGAGAGGTGATCTCATTGAAGCATACAAAATTCTTAACAGTGCTAGACAGGTAGATGCACGAGATTTTCCTTGGCTGGGGAGTCACAGTCTCAGAACAAGGGGTCGGCCATTTAGGATTCAGGAGGAAAGATTTCTTTACTCAGAGGGTGGTGAATGTTTGGAATTCTCTACCCCAGAGGGCTGTGGATGCGCAATCTTTGAGTATATTTAAGACGGAGATCAATAGATTTTTGGATATTAAGGGCATCAAGTGATATGGAGATAGTGCAGGAAAGTGGAATTGGGGTAGAAGATCGGATCTACTGAATGGTGGAGCAGGCGCAAGGGACCAAATGGCCTACTCCTGCTCCTAATTCTTATGTTCTCTTCTCTACTCCAACTGTCTTCTTAAGGATTCTTCCCTACCTCATCCACCTTTACCTCCAACAAGTGTGAGGGAGCTCATGGACCTTTGTCACTAAGATTGAGGCCATCCGTTGAGCAGCCTCTACCTCTTCCCTCCCTTCCCCGAGCCCACCAGGCCAAACTTCCCAAAGTTCCCCCGGCCCCGAACTCGCATCTTTGTCTAGTTTTCCTCCCATCTCCCTTCACGCCCTCTCCGAGCTCATCTGGTCCATGAGATACACCTCCCGCTCCCTCGACCCGATTCCCACCAAACGACTGACCACCTGTCCCTGCCTCTGTACCGGTTACATCTCTAACTTCTTCCAGTTCTGACAAAAGGTCATCGATCTGAAACATTAACTGTCTCTCTCCACAGATGTTGCCCGACCTGCTGAGAATTTCCAGAATTTTCTGTTTATTGATGACCACACAACTTCTCTTCCTGGCCCCAATGTTAGCTGATATGGTTAACGGTTCCCTCTCCTTAGGTACTGTCCCCCTCCCCACAAGATCGGCAATCAAACCTCTCCTCGAAAAACTCACCCTTGCCCCCGTCCTTCAAACTACCACCTCACCTCCAACTTTCATTTCCTCTCAAGTCCTTGAACATGTTGTCACCTCCCAAATCCATGCCCATCTTTCCTGGAACTCCATGTTTGAATCCCTCCAATCAGGTTTCCATCCCAACCACAATACTGAAACAGCCCTCATCAACATCACAAATGACATTCTATGTGACTGTGGTAAACAATCCCTCATCCTTCTCAATCTGTCTGCAGCCTTTGACAAGGTTGATCACCCCATCCTCCAATACCTCTGTCGTCCAGCTGGATGGGACCGCACTCATCTAGTTCCATTCCTATTTAGTCGTAGCCAGAGAATGAATTGTAATGGCTTATCTTCCCACTCTTACCTCTGGAGTCCCCAAGGATCTATCCTTGGCCCTCTCCTATTACTCACCTACAGGTTGCCGCTCATCCAAAAATACGTCAGGTTTCACATGTACACTGATGACACCTAGCTGCATCTCACCAACCTGTCTCCACCCTTCCACTGTCCCTAATTTGTCACACTGTTTGTCTGACATCCAGTACTGGATAAGCAGAAATTTCCATCAACTAAATATTGGGACAATAAAGGCAGTCTTCTGGACCCGCCATAAACTCTGTTCCCTAGCCACCGATTCTATCCCTCTCCCTAGTCACTGAGGCATATCCAGACTATTTGCAATTTGAATCAAAGATGGAGCTTCTGACCACATATCTGCTCAACCACCAAGATTGGCTACTTCCAACTCTAACATCGCCCGACTCCGTCCTTGCCTCAGCATCTGCTGCTGCAACCCTCATCTGCTTCTGAAACCCTCAACCGCTTCTGAAACCCTCAACCATGCCATTGTTACCTCAACTTAACTATTCCAACACACTCCTGGCTTGCTTCCCATCTTCCACCCACCATAAACTTAATTTTATCCAAAACTCTGCTGCCTGCATCCTCACTCACACCATGTCCTGTTCACCCTTCACTCCCGTTCTCGCTGACCGACATTTACTCCCGGTCCTGCAACACATCAATTAAAAAATGATCATCCTTGTTTTCAAATTCCTCCACAGCCTCACTCCTTCCAATCTCTAACCTCCTCCAGCCCCACAACCCTCCGAGATCTCAGCACTCCTCCAATTCTGGCCTCTTACGCAACTGATTTTAATTAACATTTGTGCCACACAAGTGCCAGGCAATGACGATCTCCAACACGTGAATGTCTAATCACCACTCCATGACATTCAACGGCATTACCATCGCTGAATCCCCCACCGTCAACATCCTGGGGGTCACCATTGACCAGAAATTTAACTGGACCAGCCACATAAATATTGTGGCAACAAAGCAAGTCAGAGGCTGGGTATTCTGCGGCGAGTGTCACCTCCTCGCCAAAGCCTTCCCACCATCTTCACGGCAAGTGTGATGGCATACTCTCCACTTGCCTGGATGAGTACAGCTCCAGCAACACTCAAGAAGCTCAACACCATCCAGGAAAGTCGGAGGAGCTAGCGGGAGCAGGAGGATCGAAGCCTATAAAAGGCCAGCGGCAGATCGGGAGGAGCAGCAGCCGGAGAAGCCAGCGGGAGCGGGAAAAATCGAGGCCTATAAAAGGCCAGCGACAGATCGGGAGGAACAGCAGTCGGAGGAGCCAGCTGGTGCAGGGACAAAAGAGTTAAAATCAAAATCGAAGTGTGACGTCACAGCCAAGCGAGTAAGTGATCGGCGAGTATTTTTTCTTTTTCTTTTCTTATCAGTAGAAAACGTTTGGCATTGTTGCCAAATTAAGTTAATCTAAGAGTTAAGTCATGGCAGGAGAGCCCAGAGCTGCGTCATGCTCCTCCTGTGCTATTTGGGAAGTCAGTGTCCCTGGCTACTATTTGTGCAGGAAGTGCGTCCAGCTGCAGCTCCTGTCAGACCGCATTGCGACACTGGAGCTGCGCATGGATTCACTCTGGAGCATCCGCGATGCTGAGGATGTCATGGATAGCACGTTTAGTGAGTTGGTCACACAGCAGGTCAAGGTTACTCAGGCAGAAAGGGAATGGGTGACCATCAGAAAGAGCAGGAAAAGGAAGGTAGTGCAGGGGTTCCCTGCGGTCATCTCCTTCCAAAACAGATATGCTGTTTTGGATACTGTTGAGGGAGGTGGCTCATCAGGCGAAGGCAGCAGCAGCCAAGTTCATGGCATCAGCAGTGACTCTGCTGCACAGGAGGGCAGGAAAGAGTGGGAGAGCTATAGTGATAGGGGATTCTATTGTAAGGGGAATAGATAGGCGTTTCTGCGGCCACAAACAAGACTCCAGGATGGTATGTTGCCTCCCTGGTGCAAGGGCAAGGATGTCTCGGAGCGGCTGCAGGGCATTCTGGAGGGGGAGGGTAAACATCCAGCTGCCGTAGTTCATATAGGTATCCATGATATAGATAAAAAACGGGTTGAAGTTCTACAAGCTGAATTTAGGGAGCTAAGAGTTAAATTAAAAAGTAGGACCTCAAAAGATAATAATCTCAGGATTGCTACCAGTGTCACGAGGTAGTCAGAGTAGGAATAGCATGATAGTTCAGATGAACACGTGGCCTAAAGAAAGGTGCAAGGGGCAGGGATTCAAATTCCTGGGACATTGGAACCAGTTCTGGGGGAGGTGGAACCAGTACAAAGCGGATGGTCTGCACCTGGGCAGGGCCGGAACCGACGTCCGAAGCGGAGTGTTTGCTAGTGCTGTTGGGGAAGGTTTAAACTAATATGGCAGGGGGATGGGAATCTATGCAGGGAGGCAGAGGGAAGTAAAAAGGGGCAGAAGCAAAATGTAGGAAGGAGAAAAGCAAGAGTGGAAGGCAGAGAAATCAAGGGCAAAAATCAAAAAGGGCCACATTACAACATAATTCTAAAAGGACAAAGAGTGTAAAAAAAAACACAAGCCTGAAGGCTCAGTCTCAATGCGACGAGCATTCGTAATAAGGTGGATGAATTAACTGCATAGATAGCCGTTAACGGATATGATGTAATTGGGATTACAGAGACATGGCTCCAGGGTAACCAAGGCTGGGAACTCAGGGGTATTCAATATTCAGGAAAGATAGACAGAAAGGAAAAAGAGGTGGGGTAATATTACTGGTTAAAGAGGAGATTAGCAGAATAGTAAGGAGGAACATTAGCTTGGATGATGTGGAATCTATATGGGTAGAGCTGTGAAACAGCAAAGGGCAGAAAACATTAGTGGAAGTTGTGTAGTGAGGTTGGGGATGGCAATTAGAGATGCGTGCAAAAAAGCTAACAGCAGTTATCATGGATGACTTTAATCTACATATAGATCGGGCTAGCTGGTAGCAATAACTGTGGAGGAGGATTTCCTGGAGTGTATAGGGGATGGTTTTCTAGACCAATTTGTCGAGGAATCAACTAGAGAGCAGGCCATCCTAGACTGGGTCTTGTGTAACATAGAAAATAGGTGCAGGAGTAGGCCATTCGGCCCTTCGAGCCTGCACCACCATTCAATATCATGCCTGATCATTCACCTCAATATCCCTTTCCTGCTTTTTCTCCATATCCCTTGATCCCTTTAGCAGTGAGGGCCACATTTAACTCCCTCTTGAATATATCCAACGAACTGGCATCAACAACTCTCCGGTAGGGAATTTCACAGATTAATAACTGAGTGAAGAAGTTTCTCCTCATCTCAGTCCTAAATGGCTTTCCCCTTATCCTAAGACAGTGTCCCCTGGTTCCGGACTTCCCCAACATCGGGAACATTCTTCCTGCATCTAACCTGTGCAGTCCCGTCAGGATTTTATGTTTCTATGAGATCCCCTCTCATCCTTCTAAACTCCAGTGAATAAAGGCCCAGTCGATCCAGTCTCTCCTCATATGTCAGTCCAGCCATCCCGGGAATCAGTCTGGTGAACCTTCGCTGCACTCCCTCAATAGGAAGAACATCCTTCCTCAGATTAGGAGACCAAAACTGAACACAATATTCCAGGCGAGGCCTCACCAAGGCCCTGTACAACTGCAATAAGACCTCCCTGCTCCTATACTCAAAACCTCTAGCTATGAAGGCCAACATACCATTTGCCTTCTTCACCGCCTGCTGTACCTGCATGCCAACTTTCAATGACTGATGTACCAGGTCTTGTTGCACCTCCCCTTTTCCTAATCTGCCGCCATTCAGATAATATTCTGCCTTCGTGTTTTTGCCCCTAAAGTGGGTAACCTCACATTTATCCACATTATACTGCATCTGCCATGCATTCGCCCACTCACCTAACCTGTCCAAGTCACCCTGCAGTCTCTTAGCGTCCTCCTCACAGCTCATACCACCACCCAGTTTAGTGCCATCTGCAAACTTGGAGATATTACACTCAATTCCTTCATCTAAATCATTAATGTATATTGTAAATAGCTGGGGTCCCAGCGCTGAGCCCTGCGGCACCCCACTAGTCACTGCCTGCCATTCTGAAAAGGACCCGTTTTTCCCGACTCTTTGCTTCCTGTCTGCCAACCAGTTCTCTATCCATGTCAGTACATTACCACCAATACAATGTGCTTTAATTTTGCACACCAATCTCTTGTGCAAGACCTTGTCAAAAGCCTTTTGAACGTCCAAATCCACCACATCCACTGGTTCTCCCTTGTCCACTCTACTCGTTACATCCTCAAAAAGTTCCAGAAGATTTGTCAAGCATGATTTCCCTTTCATAAATCCATGTTGACTTGGACCGATCCTGTCACTGTTTTTTCATCTTTAATAATTGATTCCAACATTTTCCCCACTACTGATGTCAGGCTAACCGGTCTATAATTACATTTTCTCTCTCCCTCCTTTTTAAAAAGTGGTGTTACATTAGCTACCCTCCAGTCCATAGGAACTGATCCAACAGTCTTATCGACTCGAAAATGATCACCAATGCATCCACTATTTCTAGGGCCACTTCCTTAAGTACTCTGGGATGCAGACCATCAGGTCCCGGGGATTTATCGGCCTTCAATCCCATCAATTTCCCACCCAATAAGGATATCGTTCAGTTCCTCCTTCGCACTAGACCCTCGGTCCTCTAGTACTTCTGGAACGTTATTTGTGTCTTCCTTTGAGAAGACAGAACCTAAGTGTTTGTTCAACTGGTCTGCCATTTCTTTGTTCCTAATTATAAATTCACCTGAATCTGACTGCAAGGGACCTACATTTGTCTTCACTAATCTTTTTCTCTTCACATATCTATCGAAGCTTTTGCAGTCAGTTTTTATGTTCCCGGCAAGCATCCTCTCGTGCTCTATTTTCCCCCTCCTAATTAAACCCTTTGTCCTCCTCTGCTGAATTCTAAATTTCTCCCAGTCCTCAGGTTTGCTGCTTTTTCTAGCCAATTTATATGCCTTTTCCTTCGATTTAACACTATCCTTTATTTCTCTTGTTCATCACGGTTGAGCCATCTTCCAGTTTTATTTTTACGCCAGACAGGGATGTACAATTGTTGAAGTTCATCCTTGAGATATTTAAATGTCTGCCTATCCACTGTCAACCCTTTAAGTGTCATTTGCCAGTCTATTCTTGCTAATTCACATCTCATACCATCGAAGTTACCTTTCCTTAAGTTCAGGACCCTATAATAAGGAATTCTACCATATTATGGTCACTCTTCCACAAGGGGCTTCGCGCAACAAGACTGCTAATTAGTCCTTTCTCATCACACATCACCCAGTCTAGGATGGCCAGCCCTCTAGTTGGTTCCTCGACATACTGGTCCAGAAAACCATCCCTAATACACTCCAGGAAATCCTCCTCCAACGTATTGCTACCAGTTTAGTTGGCCCAATCTATATAACGAGAGGGGATTAATTAGCAACCTGATCGTGCGAGGCCCCCTGGGGAAGAGTGACCATAATATCTCAAGGTGGAAGTGACACAGTTAATTCAGAGGCTAGGGTCCTGAACTTAAAGAAAGGTAACTTCGATGGCATGAGAGGCGAATTGGCTAGGATACACTGGCGAATGATACTTAAAGGGTTGATGGTGGATAGGCAATGGCAGACATTTAAAGCTCGCATGGATGAACTACAATTGTACATGCCTGTCTGGCATAAAAATAAAACAGGGAAGGTGGCTCAACCGTGGCTAACAAGGGAAATTAGGGATAGTGTTAAATCCAAGGAAGAGGCATATAAATTGGCCAGAAAAAACAGCAAGCTCGAGGACTGGGAGAAATTTAGAATTCAGCAGAGGAGACCAAGGGTTAAATTAGGAGGGTGAAAATAGATTGAGAGAGTAAGCTTGCAGGGAAGATAAAAACTGACTGCAAAAGCTTCTATAGATATGTGAAGGTATGTAAAAAGAAAAAGATTAGCTGAAGTGAATGTGAGTTCCTTACAGGCCGAGACAGGAGAAATTATAATGGGGGAATAAGGAAATGGCAGAGAAATTAAACAAATACTTTGTTTCTGTCTTCACTGAAGACGCAGAAAACCTCCCAGAAATAGTGGAGAACCAAGGGTCAAGCGAGATTGAGAAAGAGAAGTTAGTATTAGTAAAAAAAATAGTACTGGGGTAATTAATGGAACTGAAAGCCGATAAATCCCCTGCACATGATGGCCTCCATCCTACGGTTTTGAAAGAGGCAGCTATAGATAGTGGATACATTGGTTATCATCCTCCAAAATTCCATAGCTTCTAGAAAGTTTCCTGCTGATTGGAAGGTAGCAAATGCAATCCTGCTATTTAACAAAGGAGGAAGAGAGAAAACAGGGAACTACAGACCAGTTAGTCTGACATCAGCAGTAGGGAAAATGCTAGAATCTATTATTAAGAATGTGGCAACAGGGCATTTAGAAAAGTCAACAGTGATTTATGAAAGGGTAATCATGTTTGACGAATCTGTCAGAGTGTTGTGCGGTTGTAACTGACAGAACAGATCAGGGGAACCAGTGGATCGGCTGCATTTGGATTTTCAGAAGGCATTCAATAAGGTGCCCCACAAGAGGTTATTATACAAAATTAGGGCTCATGGTATTGGGGGTAACATACTACATGCAGATGATACTAAAATCGGCTGTGTGGTTGATAATGAAGAAGAAAGCTGCGGACTGCAGGAAGATATCAATCAACTGGTCAGGTGGGCAGAACAGTGGCAAATGGAATTGAATACAGAGAAGTGTGAGGTAATGCATTTTGGGAGGGCTAACAAGGAAAGGGAGTACACATTAAATGGTAAGACACTGAGAAGTGTAGAGGAACAAAGGGACCTTGGAGTGCATGTCCACAGATCCCTGAAAGTACCAGGCCAGGGAGATAAGGTGGTTAAAAAGGCATACGGAAAGCATGCCTTTATTAGCCGAGGCATAGAATACAACTGTATAAGACACTGGTTGGGCCACAGCTGGAGTACTGCGTGCAGTTCTGGTCACAATACAGGAAGGAAGTGATTGCACTGGAGAGGGTACAAAGGAGATTTACAAAGATGTTGCCGGGAGTGGAGAATCCAAGCTACGAGGACAGATTAGATAGGCTGGATTTGTTTTCATTGGAACAGAGGAGGTTGAGGGGAGACCACATCGGGGTGTATAAAATTAGAAGGGGCCGAGATATAGTGGATAGACAGCGCATATTTCCCTTAGCAGAGGGGTCAACAACCAGGGGGGGCATAAAGTTAACAATGTAACAATTTGTACTGCACTTTTCTTCGACAGACAGCCGCCCGTCAAACACCGCCCCCCACTGCCCTTTTTTGACTGACAGGCGACAAGCCCTGCCCCATGAAGCTTGGCCCACTCCCCGCCGAATTATTCGATGCATGTGGTGCCGAGCAATAGGACCTGAGGCTCCGAATCTTCCTCTCTCGGCCTGTGCGAGGGGAGGGAGCGGGACGGTCCGTCCGGGGGAGGGGAGGGGGCGGGCCGTGCTGACCGGGGGGCAGGGGAGGGGGCAGGCCGTGCTGACCGGGGGGCAGGGGAGGGGGCAGGCCGGGCCGACCGGGGGCAGGGAGGGGAGGGAGCGGGCCGACCAGGGGCAGGGAGGGGAGGGGGCGGGCCGGGCCGACCGGGGGCAGGGAGGGGAGGGAGCGGGCCGACCAGGGGCAGGGAGGGGAGGGGGCGGGCCGGGCGCAGGGAGGGGGGCGGTACAGCCCGACCGGGGGCAGGAAGGGGAGGGGAGGGGGCGGGACCGGGCCGAAAGGGGGCAGGGAGGGGAGGGGAGGGCTGACCGGGGGCAGGGAGGGGACGGGGCGGGCAGCGCAGGGAGGGGAGGGAAACCGGGGGGTGGGCCGGGCCAACCGGGGGCAGGGAGGGGAGGGTGCGGGCCGCGCAGGGAGGGGAGGGGAGGGGGCGGGGAGGGGCAGGTGGGAGGGGAGGGGAGGGGGCGGGCAGGGAGGGGAGGGGAGGGGAGGGGAGGGGGCGGGCAGGGAGGGGAGGGGAGGGGGCGGGCAGGGAGGGGAGGGGAGGGGGCGGGCAGGGAGGGGAGGGGAGGGGGCGGGCAGGGAGGGGACGGGAGGGGAGGGGGCGGGCAGGGAGGGGACGGGAGGGGAGGGGGCGGGCAGGGAGGGGACGGGAGGGGAGGGGGCGGGCAGGGAGGGGACGGGAGGGGAGGGGGCGGGCGGGGAGGGGAGGGGAGGGGGCGGGCGGGGAGGGGAGGGGAGGGGGCGGGCGGGGAGGGGAGGGGAGGGGGCGGGCGGGGAGGGGAGGGGAGGGGGCGGGCGGGGAGGGGAGGGGAGGGGGCGGGCGGGGAGGGGAGGGGAGGGGGCGGGCGGGGAGGGGAGGGGAGGGGGCGGGCGGGGAGGGGAGGGGAGGGGGCGGGCGGGGAGGGGAGGGGAGGGGGCGGGCGGGGAGGGGAGGGGAGGGGGCGGGCGGGGAGGGGAGGGGAGGGGGCGGGCGGGGAGGGGAGGGGAGGGGGCGGCAGGGAGGGGAGGGGAGGGGGCGGCAGGGAGGGGAGGGGAGGGGGAGGCAGGGAGGGGAGGGGAGGGGGAGGCAGGGAGGGGAGGGGAGGGAAGGGGCGGCAGGGAGGGGAGGGGAGGGGGCGGCAGGGAGGGGAGGGGAGGGGGCGGCAGGGAGGGGAGGGGAGGGGGCGGCAGGGAGGGGAGGGGAGGGGGCGGCAGGGAGGGGAGGGGAGGGGGCGGCAGGGAGGGGAGGGGAGGGGGCGGCAGGGAGGGGAGGGGAGGGGGCGGCAGGGAGGGGAGGGGAGGGGGCGGCAGGGAGGGGAGGGGAGGGGGCGGCAGGGAGGGGAGGGGAGGGGGCGGCAGGGAGGGGAGGGGAGGGGGCGGCAGGGAGGGGAGGGGAGGGGGCGGCAGGGAGGGGAGGGGAGGGGGCGGCAGGGAGGGGAGGGGAGGGGGCGGCAGGGAGGGGAGGGGAGGGGGCGGCAGGGAGGGGAGGGGAGGGGGCGGCAGGGAGGGGAGGGGAGGGGGCGGCAGGGAGGGGAGGGGAGGGGGCGGCAGGGAGGGGAGGGGAGGGGGCGGCAGGGAGGGGAGGGGAGGGGGCGGCAGGGAGGGGAGGGGAGGGGGCGGCAGGGAGGGGAGGGGAGGGGGCGGCAGGGAGGGGAGGGGAGGGGGCGGCAGGGAGGGGAGGGGAGGGGGCGGCAGGGAGGGGAGGGGAGGGGGCGGCAGGGAGGGGAGGGGAGGGGGCGGCAGGGAGGGGAGGGGAGGGGGCGGCAGGGAGGGGAGGGGAGGGGGCGGCAGGGAGGGGAGGGGAGGGGGCGGCAGGGAGGGGAGGGGAGGGGGCGGCAGGGAGGGGAGGGGAGGGGGCGGCAGGGAGGGGAGGGGAGGGGGCGGCAGGGAGGGGAGGGGAGGGGGCGGCAGGGAGGGGAGGGGAGGGGGCGGCAGGGAGGGGAGGGGAGGGGGCGGCAGGGAGGGGAGGGGAGGGGGCGGCAGGGAGGGGAGGGGAGGGGGCGGCAGGGAGGGGAGGGGAGGGGAGGGGGCGGCAGGGAGGGGAGGGGAGGGGAGGGGGCGGCAGGGAGGGGAGGGGAGGGGAGGGGGCGGCAGGGAGGGGAGGGGAGGGGAGGGGGCGGCAGGGAGGGGAGGGGAGGGGGCGGCAGGGAGGGGAGGGGAGGGGGCGGCAGGGAGGGGAGGGGAGGGGGCGGCAGGGAGGGGAGGGGAGGGGGCGGCAGGGAGGGGAGGGGAGGGGGCGGCAGGGAGGGGAGGGGAGGGGGCGGCAGGGAGGGGAGGGGAGGGGGCGGCAGGGAGGGGAGGGGAGGGGGCGGCAGGGAGGGGAGGGGAGGGGGCGGCAGGGAGGGGAGGGGAGGGGGCGGCAGGGAGGGGAGGGGAGGGGGCGGCAGGGAGGGGAGGGGAGGGGGCGGCAGGGAGGGGAGGGGAGGGGGCGGCAGGGAGGGGAGGGGAGGGGGCGGCAGGGAGGGGCGAGGCCGACCGGGGGTGGGCCGGGCCGACCGGGGGCAGGGAGGGGAGGGGAGGGAGCGGGCCAGGACGACCGGGGGCAAGAAGGGGAGGGGAAGGTGCGGGCCGCCCAGGGAGGGGAGGGGAGTGGGCCGCGCAGGGAGGGGAGGGGAGCGGAGTGGGCCGCGCAGGGAGGGGAGGGGAGGGGTGTGGGCCGCGCAGGGAGGGGAGGGGAGGGGAGGGGAGTGGGCCGCGCAGGGAGGGGAGGGGAGGGGAGGGGAGGGGAGGGGAGTGGGCCGCGCAGGGAGGGGAGGGGAGTGCGCCGCGCAGGGAGGGGAGGGGAGGGGAGTGGGCCGCGCAGGGAGGGGAGGGGAGGGGAGTGTGCCGCGCAGGGAGGGGAGGGGAGGGGAGTGGGCCGCGCGGGGAGGGGAGGGGGCCGCGCGGGGAGGGGAGGGGAGGGGAGTGGGCCGCGCAGGGAGGGGAGGGGGCCGCGCAGGGAGGGGAGGGGAGGGGAGTGGGCCGCGCAGGGAGGGGAGTGGAGGGGAGTGGGCCGCGCAGGGAGGGGAGGGGAGGGGAGTGGGCCGCGCAGGGAGGGAAGGGGAGGGGAGTGGGCCGCGCGGGGAGGGGAGGGGGCCGCGCGGGGAGGGGAGGGGAGTGGGCCGCGCAGGGAGGGGAGGGGAGGGGAGTGGGCCGCGCAGGGAGGGGAGGGGAGGGGAGTGGGCCGCGCAGGGAGGGGAGGGGAGGGGAGTGGGCCGCGCAGGGAGGGGAGGGGAAGGGAGGGGAGTGGGCCGCGCAGGGAGGGGAGGGGAGGGGAGTGGGCCGCGCAGGGAGGGGAGGGGAGCGGAGTGGGCCGCGCAGGGAGGGGAGGGGAGGGGTGTGGGCCGCGCAGGGAGGGGAGGGGGCGGGCAGGGAGGCGAGGGGGCGGGCAGGGAGGCGAGGGGGCGGGCAGGGAGGCGAGGGGGCGGGCAGGGAGGCGAGGGGGCGGGCAGGGAGGCGAGGGGGCGGGCAGGGAGGCGAGGGGAGGGGAGTGGGCCACGCAGGCAGGGGAGTGGGCCGCGCAGGGAGGGGAGGGGAGTGGGCCGCGCAGGGAAGGGAGGGGAGGGGGCCGCGCAGGGAAGGGAGGGGAGGGGAGTGGGCCGCGCAGGGAGGGGAGGGGAGGGGAGGGGAGTGGGCCGCGCAGGGAGGGGAGGGGAGGGGAGTGGGCCGCGCGGGGAGGGGAGGGGAGGGGGCCGCGCGGGGAGGGGAGGGGAGGGGGCCGCGCGGGGAGGGGAGGGGAGGGGGCCGCGCGGGGAGGGGAGGGGAGTGGGCCGCGCAGGGAGGGGAGGGGGCCGCGCAGGGAGGGGAGGGGAGTGGGCCGCGCAGGGAGGGGAGGGGAGTGGGCCGCGCAGGGAGGGGAGGGGAGGGGAGTGGGCCGCGCAGGGAGGGGAGGGGAGGGGAGTGGGCCGCGCAGGGAGGGGAGGGGAGGGGAGTGGGCCGCGCAGGGAGGGGAGGGGAGGGGAGTGGGCCGCGCAGGGAGGGGAGGGGAGGGGAGTGGGCCGCGCAGGGAGGGGAGGGGAGGGGAGTGGGCCGCGCAGGGAGGGGAGGGGAGGGGAGTGGGCCGCGCAGGGAGGGGAGGGGAGGGGAGTGGGCCGCGCAGGGAGGGGAGGGGAGGGGAGTGGGCCGCGCAGGGAGGGGAGGGGAGGGGAGTGGGCCGCGCAGGGAGGGGAGGGGAGGGGAGTGGGCCGCGCAGGGAGGGGAGGGGAGGGGAGTGGGCCGCGCAGGGAGGGGAGGGGAGGGGAGTGGGCCGCGCAGGGAGGGGAGGGGAGGGGAGTGGGCCGCGCAGGGAGGGGAGGGGAGGGGAGTGGGCCGCGCAGGGAGGGGAGGGGAGGGGAGTGGGCCGCGCAGGGAGGGGAGGGGAGGGGAGTGGGCCGCGCAGGGAGGGGAGGGGAGGGGAGTGGGCCGCGCAGGGAGGGGAGGGGAGGGGAGTGGGCCGCGCAGGGAGGGGAGGGGAGGGGAGTGGGCCGCGCAGGGAGGGGAGGGGAGGGGAGTGGGCCGCGCAGGGAGGGGAGGGGAGGGGAGTGGGCCGCGCAGGGAGGGGAGGGGAGGGGAGTGGGCCGCGCAGGGAGGGGAGGGGAGGGGAGTGGGCCGCGCAGGGAGGGGAGGGGAGGGGAGTGGGCCGCGCAGGGAGGGGAGGGGAGGGGAGTGGGCCGCGCAGGGAGGGGAGGGGAGGGGAGTGGGCCGCGCAGGGAGGGGAGGGGAGGGGAGTGGGCCGCGCAGGGAGGGGAGGGGAGGGGAGTGGGCCGCGCAGGGAGGGGAGGGGAGGGGAGTGGGCCGCGCAGGGAGGGGAGGGGAGGGGAGTGGGCCGCGCAGGGAGGGGAGGGGAGGGGAGTGGGCCGCGCAGGGAGGGGAGGGGAGGGGAGTGGGCCGCGCAGGGAGGGGAGGGGAGGGGAGTGGGCCGCGCAGGGAGGGGAGGGGAGGGGAGTGGGCCGCGCAGGGAGGGGAGGGGAGGGGAGTGGGCCGCGCAGGGAGGGGAGGGGAGGGGAGTGGGCCGCGCAGGGAGGGGAGGGGAGGGGAGTGGGCCGCGCAGGGAGGGGAGGGGAGGGGAGTGGGCCGCGCAGGGAGGGGAGGGGAGGGGGCCGCGCAGGGAGGGGAGGGGAGGGGGCCGCGCAGGGAGGGGAGGGGAGGGGGCCGCGCAGGGAGGGGAGGGGAGGGGGCCGCGCAGGGAGGGGAGGGGAGGGGGCCGCGCAGGGAGGGGAGGGGAGGGGGCCGCGCAGGGAGGGGAGGGGAGGGGGCCGCGCAGGGAGGGGAGGGGAGGGGGCCGCGCAGGGAGGGGAGGGGAGGGGGCCGCGCAGGGAGGGGAGGGGAGGGGGCCGCGCAGGGAGGGGAGGGGAGGGGGCCGCGCAGGGAGGGGAGGGGAGGGGGCCGCGCAGGGAGGGGAGGGGAGGGGGCCGCGCAGGGAGGGGAGGGGAGGGGGCCGCGCAGGGAGGGGAGGGGAGGGGAGTGGGCCGTGCAGGCAGGGGAGGGGAGGGGAGTGGGCCGCGCAGGCAGGGGAGGGGAGGGGAGTGGGCCGCGCAGGGAGGGGAGTGGGCCGCGCAGGGAGGGGAGGGGAGGGGAGGGGAGGGGGCCGCGCAGGGAAGGGAGGGGAGGGGGCCGCGCAGGGAGGGGAGGGGAGGGGGCCGCGCAGGGAGGGGAGGGGAGGGGGCAGGGAGGGGAGGGGGCGGGAGGGGAGGGGAGGGGGCGGGCAGGGAGGGGAGGGGAGGGGGCGGGCAGGAGGGGAGGGGGCGGGGCAGAGGAGGGGAGGGGAGGGGGGCAGGGAGGGGAGGGGCGGGAGGGGAGGGGAGGGGGGCGGCAGGGAGGGGAGGGGTAGGGGGGCGGGAAGGGAAGGGGAGGGGGGGGGGCGGCAGGGAGGGGAGGGGAGGGGGCGGCAGGGAGGGGGGGAGGGGCGGCAGGAGGGGAGGGGAGGGGGCGGCAGGGAGGGGCGAGGCCGACCGGGGGTGGGCCGGGCCGACCGGGGGCAGGGAGGGGAGGGGAGGGGGCGGGCCAGGACGACCGGGGGCAAGAAGGGGAGGGGAGGGTGCGGGCCGCGCAGGGAGGGGAGGGGAGTGGGGCCGCGCAGGGAGGGGAGGGGAGCGGAGTGGGCCGCGCAGGGAGGGGAGGGGAGGGGTGTGGGCCGCGCAGGGAGGGGAGGGGGCGGGCAGGGAGGCGAGGGGGCGGGCAGGGATGCGAGGGGGCGGGCAGGGAGGCGAGGGGGCGGGCAGGGAGGCGAGGGGGCGGGCAGGGAGGCGAGGGGGCGGGCAGGGAGGCGAGGGGGCGGGCAGGGAGGCGAGGGGGCGGGCAGGGAGGCGAGGGGGCGGGCAGGGAGGCGAGGGGGCGGGCAGGGAGGGGAGGGGAGGGGAGTGGGCCGCGCAGGCAGGGGAGTGGGCCGCGCAGGGAGGGGAGGGGAGTGGGCCGCGCAGGGAAGGGAGGGGAGGGGGCCGCGCAGGGAAGGGAGGGGAGGGGAGGGAAGGGAGGGGAGGGGGCCGCGCAGGGAAGGGAGGGGAGGGGAGTGGGCCGCGCAGGGAGGGGAGGGGAGGGGAGTGGGCCGCGCAGGGAGGGGAGGGGAGGGGAGGGGAGTGGGCCGCGCAGGGAGGGGAGGGGAGGGGAGTGGGCCGCGCAGGGAGGGGAGGGGAGGGGCCGCGCGGGGAGGGGAGGGGAGTGGGCCGCGCAGGGAGAGGAGGGGGGCCGCGCGGGAGGGGAGGGGAGTGGGCCGCGCAGGGAGGGGAGGGGGCCGCGCAGGGAGGGGAGGGGAGGGGAGTGGGCCGCGCAGGGAGGGGAGGGGAGGGGAGGGAGTGGGCCGCGCAGGGAGGGGAGGGGAGGGGAGGGGAGTGGGCCGCGCAGGGAGGGGAGGGGAGGGGAGTGGGCCGCGCAGGGAGGGGAGGGGAGGGGAGTGGGCCGCGCAGGGAGGGGAGGGGAGGGGAGTGGGCCGCGCAGGGAGGGGAGGGGAGGGGAGTGGGCCGCGCAGGGAGGGGAGGGGAGGGGAGTGGGCCGCGCAGGGAGGGGAGGGGAGGGGAGTGGGCCGCGCAGGGAGGGGAGGGGAGGGGAGTGGGCCGCGCAGGGAGGGGAGGGGAGTGGGCCGCGCAGGGAGGGGAGGGGAGGGGAGTGGGCCGCGCAGGGAGGGGAGGGGAGGGGAGGGGAGTGGGCCGCGCAGGGAGGGGAGGGGAGGGGAGTGGGCCGCGCAGGGAGGGGAGGGGAGTGGGCCGCGCAGGGAGGGGAGGGGAGTGGGCCGCGCAGGGAGGGGAGGGGAGGGGGCCGCGCAGGGAGGGGAGGGGAGGGGGCCGCGCAAGGAGGGGAGGGGAGGGGGCCGCGCAGGGAGGGGAGGGGAGGGGAGTGGGCCGTGCAGGCAGGGGAGGGGAGGGGAGTGGGCCGCGCAGGGAGGGGAGTGGGCCGCGCAGGGAGGGGAGGGGAGGGGGCCGCGCAGGGAAGGGAGGGGAGGGGGCCGCGCAGGGAGGGGAGGGGAGGGGGCCGCGCAGGGAGGGGAGGGGAGGGGGCCGCGCAGGGAGGGGAGGGGAGGGGGCCGCGCAGGGAGGGGAGGGGAGGGGGCCGCGCAGGGAGGGGAGGGGAGGGGGCCACGCAGGGAGGGGAGGGGAGGGGAGTGGGCCGCGCAGGGAGGGGAGGGGAGGGGAGTGGGCCGCGCAGGGAGGGGAGGGGAGGGGAGTGGGCCCCGCAGGGAAGGGAGGGGAGGGGAGTGGGCCGCGCAGGGAAGGGAGGGGAGGGGAGTGGGCCGCGCTGGGGAGGGGAGTGGGCCGCGCAGGGAAGGGAGGGGAGGGGAGTGGGCCCCGCAGGGAGGGTAGGGGAGGGGAGTGGGCCGCGCAGGGAGGGGAGGGGAGTGGGCCGCGCAGGGAGGGGAGGGGAGGGGAGGGGGGAGGGGCAACTCAGGGAAGACAGTCACGTTCTTCCAACCCCCTACAAGGGACATCGTTGGAGTGGATGATATCCAGAAGTCACGACATTGTCACTATTCACTTCACGCCCAATAAACCAGTTCACAATCCGTAGACAATGCCTGCCCCATCTATGGGGGAGGGAGGAGGGGGAAGAGGATGCAGGTGCACTGGGATAAAGCACTTCGGCGGGGGGGGATGTACTTCGACTGGGTTAAAGCACTTCAGCTGGGGGAGGCATGCACTTGGACTGGGGTAAGGCACTTCAGCTGGGAGAGGGATGTACTTGGACTGGGGAACAGGACTTTGACTGGCCCTTGCTGTCTTCTGGAGAGCTCTGCCCTCTGTCGCTTCAGGAAGTCACAGTGGATCGATTTGCAAAGTCAGTGAGACCTTGGGATGGGCGGTTCAAGTGACACATTCCTGTGTGCTTCAGGGTGTGGCTTATCCTCCAAGGGGACCAATTAGAAACAAAGGGTGGAGCATGTTGGCCATTTTAACAGTGAAAATTTAGTTATTGGTGGAAGGATTGGAGGGCATTTGAGGGAAAATTTCTTCACGCAGAGTGTTGTGGGGGTCTGGACCACACTGCCTGAAAGGGCGATAGAGGCAGAAACCCTCATCACATTTAAAAAATAATTGGATGTGCACCTGAAGTGCTGTAACCTGCAGGGTTACGGACCTAGAGCTGGAAAGCGACATTGGGCTGGATAGCCTCTTGTTGGTCGGCATGGACACGACGGGCCGAAATGGTCTCCTTCTGTGCTGGAAAGTTCTCTAATTGAGGATTGGTTCACAGACAGAAAACACAGTAGGAATATACGGGTCATTTTCGGGTTGGCAGACTATACCTAGTGGAGTGCCGCAAGGATCAGTGCGTGGGCCTCAGCTATTCACAATCTATATCAATGATTTATACGAGGGGACCAAATGTAATATATCCAAGCTTGCTGATGATACAAAGCTAGGTGGGAATGTAAGTTGTGAGGAGGATGCAAAGAGGCTTCAGGGGGATATAGACAGGCTATGTGAGTGGGCAAGAACATGGCAAGTGGAATATAATGTGGAGAAATTTGAAGTTATCCACTTTGGTTGGAAAAATAGAAAAGCAGAGTATTTTTTTTTTTTAAAAAACGGCGAGATTGGGAAATGTTGGTGTTGAGAGGGACCTGGGTGTGGTTGTACACAAATCACTGAAAATTAACATGCAGGTACAGCAAGCAATTAAGAAAGCAAATGGTACGTTGGCCTTTATTCCAAGAGGATTGGAGTACAAGAGTAAGATTTCTTACCGCAATTATATCGGGACCTGGTGAGACCATACCTGGAGTATTTGTGCAGTTTTGGTCTCCTTAACCAAGGAAGGATGTACTTTCCATGGAGGGAGTGCGACGAAGGTTCACCAGACTGATTCCTGGGATGGGGGGGGGGGGCGGGGGGAGTTTGTCCTATGAGAGATTGAGTAGACTAGGCCTATATTCTCTAGAGTTTAGATGGAGAGGTGATCTCATTGAAACACACAAAATTCTTACAGGGCTTGACAGGGTAGATACAGGGAGGATGTTTTCCCTGGCTGGGGAGTCTCGAATCAGGGGTCAGTCATTTCGGACTCAGATGAAGAGAAATTTCTTCACTCTTTGGAATTCTCTACCCCAGAGGGCTGTGGATGCTCAGCCGTTGAGTATATTCAAGACAGAGATCAATAGATTTTTGAACATTAAGGGAATCAAGGGATATGCAGGAAAGTGGAATTGAGGTAGAAGATCGGCCATGATCTTACTGAATGGCGGCGCAGGCTCGAGGATCCGAATGGCCTATTCCTGCTCCTATTTCTTATGTTCTTAGCCGCTCTCTCTCCTCCTTAAAACCTACCTCTTTGACCAAGCTTTGGTCATCTGACCCAATATCTCTATGTGGTTCAGTGTCAAATTTTGATTTATCATGCTCCAGTGAAACGCCATGGGGCGTTTTATTACATTAACGGTGTTATATAAATGCAAGTTGCTCTGGTTTACTTTCATAATTGTTTGAGTCCACAACAACAACTTTTATTTATATAGTTTTTTTAACATAGTAAAACGTTACAAGATGCTTCACAGGAGTATTATCAAATAAATGATTGACACCAAGTCAAAGATAATTGGACCGGTGACCAAAAGCTTGATCAAAAAAGGTAGGTTTTAAAGAGTGGAGTATAAAAGCAGGGAAGTCTTGCTACAGTGGTACAGGGTATTAGTAAGGCCACACCTGGAATACTGCATGCAGTTTTGATTTCCATATTTACGAAAGGATATAGGTGCTTTGGAGGCAGTTCAGAGAAGGTTCACAAGGTTGATTCCGGAGATGAGGGGAGTTGACTTATGATGAAAGGTTGAGTCGGTTGGGCCTCTACTCATTGGAATTCAGAAGAATGAGAGGTGATCTTATTGAAATGTATAAGATTATGAGGGGGCTTGACAAGGTGGATGCAGAGAGGATGTTTCCACTGATGGGGGAGACTAGAACTAGAGGGCATGATCTTAGAATAAGGGGCCGCCCATTTAAAACTGAAATGAGGAGAAATTTCTTCTCTGAGGGTTGTGGAGCTGTGGAAGCTGGGACATTGAATAAATATAAGACAGAAAGAGACAGTTTCTTAAAACGATAAGGGAATAAAGGGTTATGGAGAGCAGGCAGGGAAGTGGACCTGAGTCCATGATTGGATCAGCCATGATCGTATTAAATGGTAGAGCAGGCTCGAGGGGTCATATGGCCTACTCCTGCTCTTAATTCTTATGTTGCAGATCTTGTGAGTCAGCCTAACGATCAAATTTTGAAAAAAATTGCTCACCTTCACCAATTTTCTCTATCTTCACATAATCGTCCATGCTTGTGTTCACACCCGAAGCCTGAAAACCGGACATATATATTAGAGCATCAGATTCTTGAGATACACAAAATAAAGAGGCTTCAATTTTATTTTTAAATGTTCAAATTCAACACCATAATGCACCAGAGCCTCGTTTGGATTCTTCAAAACCTTAAATCTTACCAAAATAACTGCAAATTTATTTCAGAAAACATTTTGGAATACAGCATGAGTAATTTGAGACACGGCATATGGCAAGTGTAGCATGCTTGGAATGAACAGATGACTTTGGGCCTTTGGCTCCCAATATTTTCCACCACTGCAGTTTTGATTACGTTACACTTGGGTCTGTTTTAGACTAATTGAGAGAGATTGATTGGTACAATTAGTTAACAACTCCATTATCCTATGTTCCAAATTGTCTGTAAATTAAGCAAATTAAAAACACTCCAAAAATTCTATTTTGTGGAAAGTGATTTCAAAAGGTTACTGGGAATTATATTGCTTATTTACTCGCAGCACTCACTGCTTTCTGAAGGAAATAAAAGGTGGTGTGTGTCTATTCTGGTCAGTTAGAACTACAAACTGTACTTAAATACCGGACAGGCAATTTTACACCAGTTGAGGTGCTGAAGAATAACATACACAGCATTTCGCCGACAAAAGGACCACGCAAGAATTTGTGAAGCTCCCAGAATTGAATATCAGATTATCTGTACATCCTGGGTATCATAATAGAGCCCTTAATTTGTACCACAGCTACTGAAACACATCATGTGCCAGCATATGGTTCTTTCCTTCAAATGCCAGGAGGATATAAAGTCCACCGGGGTCAGTATTGGGACCATCGGTCTCAAAATAATCACATACATAGACAGCTCTCCCTTGGCATTGCACACACGGAGTCAGAGGATTCATTATTTTATAATAAAGATGCATTTGCCAAGGACCTTGGCCATTGATAGTGACTGAACAAAAATATTATGAAACAAAAAAATGACATGGAGCCACACAAGGAGAAATTAGGATAAGTGACCAAAAGCTAAGGAGCATCTTGAAGGAGGAAAGAAAGACAGAGCGGTTTAGGCAGGGAATTCCAGAGCTTAGGGCCTCGGCAGCAGAAGGCACGGCCACCAATGGTTGAGCAATTATCAGCGATGCTCAAGAGGGCAGAATTAGAGGAGCGCAGACATCTCGAGAAGGGGGGTTGATGGTTGTGGGACTGGAGGAGATTACAGAGATAAGGAGGGGCGAGGCCATGGAGGGAATTGAAAACAAAGCTGAGAATTTTGAAATTGTGGTGTTGCTTAACTGGGAACTGATGTAGGCCAGCGAGCACAGGGGTGATGGGTGAGCAGGACTTGGTGCCAGTTAGGACATGGGCAGCTGAGTTTTGGATTATCTCTAGTTTACATAGGGTAGAATGTGGTAGACCAGCCAGGTGTGCGTTGGAATAGTCAAGACTAGAGGTAACAAAGGCATGGATGAGGGCCTCAGTGGTGGATGAGCTGAGAAAAGGGCAGAGACGGGCGACGTTACCAAGGTTGAAATAGGTGATCTTGGTTATGTTGCGGATATATGATCGAAAGCTCATTTCAGGGTCAAATATGACACCAAGGTTGCCAAGTCTGGTTCGGCCTCAGACAGGAGTTGGGGAGAGGGATGGAGTCCGTGGGTAGGAAATGGAGTTTGTGGCAGGGACCGAAAACAATAGCTTTGATCTTTCCAATATTCAAGCGGAGAAAATTTCTGCTCATCCAGAAGTGGATGCCAGACAAGCAGTCTGACAATTTAGAGACCGAAGAGGGGGTTGTGAGAAGTGGTAGTGAGGCAGAGCTGGGTGTCATCAGCGTACATGTGGAAAGTGACACTGTGTTTTTGGATTATGTCACAAAAAGAGCTCACTGCTCGTTCTCTATGGCTCAGTCAGTCATACCTCACTCCTTTCATTCAACTTGGCTAATGCAACCTCTACCCTACTGTCAGTTGTGGCTCAGTGGGTAGCACACTCAACTGAGTCAGAAAGTTGTGGGTTCAAGTCCCAATCCAGGAACTTGAGCACATAAATCTAGGCTGACACTCCAGTACAGTGCTGAGGGAGTGCTGCACTGTCAGGATCCTCTTTCGTACGAGATGTTAAATCGAGGCCCTGTCTGCCCTCTCACCTTGACGTAAAAGATCCCATGGCACTATTTTGAAGAACAGGGGAGTTATCCCCAGTGTCCTGGCCAATATTTATTCCTCAAATCAACAGATTGTCTGGTCATTATCACACTGCTGTTTGTGGTAGTTCGCTGTGCACAACTTGGCTGCCGCGATTCTCACTATGGAACATAAATGACACTTTCTTTCTCTCCATTCACTCTTCCAATTTTCTCTCAACATATCCTGAACCACGCTAGAGTACGGCTCCACAGGCACCAGTAGCCTTCAGGTACACTGCACATAAATGTGTACAATTTCTCCCTTATATGGCAGCAAATTAGTTATTGTAGTGTGCCGAGGCATCACGCCAGGCTTGTGCTTTACCGCTTCCCCCTTCCTATGGTAATACTGGAGCAGGTGGCTTTACAATCCAGTCTGTAATTCCTGCCTCTGCCTGTGTTTCCATTGACAGTCATAGACTGAAATATAAAGTGACTAACAGTGCAGCAGTCTGGGAAGTACCACAATAATTACAGACAGAACATTGAAGGAAACATGTTTGACATGAATGCAAATTTTGTTTTGCAGTCACTGCTGGTTTTTCCTTTGCTATTGCACCTCATTGCCATTGTACAGAGTACAGAATTGTTTGTGGATTTTTAAAGAAAACTTGGGTGCAATCTTGGACTCCAGGTGTTCCCAACTTCCCAGTTGAAGGAGGAAATGTGGCAGTGGCCAGCAAGAGGAGGAATTTAAACAGACACAAGGAGGCAAAATATCTGAAAACCTACCCCTATTGAAAGGCCAAAGCAGAGAGAAATCTTCCAGGAAATAACTTAGGTCCAGATGATGACTGTCCAGGTAGCTTTTGGGAAATCAATGAATGGTCAGGTTGGTCTGTTGAATACAGAAACAAAGTTAATTGATTTCTTCTATAACTTACGTTAGAGCTTAAACAAATATACAAGCTGTGAAATTCTTAGTGTTATACATACATACATATATATACATACATACATACACCACACACATACAAATACATTTCTCCACGTACAAATAAATTTCTCCAGTGTGACAACCCCACAAGTCCTGGAATCTGTCAGTGTCCACACACACAGCAGGTTAGAAGGCGAGCAATTACATTTGCGATCTACACTCAAGAGTGTACACTTCTATTGACCTCAATGAGTACAAATAAGCTGTTCAGCTGAGATGAGCATCAAAGCCAAGCCTGCCAGAGTCCACACCAGACATGCACTTTCCAGAACTGGTAACTGGTACCAGGAACATGAACTCGCCCAATGTTCCTCCTGCACAGTCCAGGATCACTCCGACCATTACAACCCTCATACCACTGCCCTGAACGAGATTAACTAATTTGGCAAGAGCAGAATGGAACATAAAACTACAGTACTGCAGCTGCTGGAAATCTGAAACAAAAGCAGGAGGGCCCAGTGCGCCTCACCGGGGGCGTCCGCACATTCCACGAGTTGCTGCTTCGTGGGGCCCAGGGGCTGTTTTAAGGAAGCCACCTACCTACCCCGTGCCGTGCGTCCGGGAGGCCTGGTGCCGCCGATCGCTGCTCACCGCCTCCCGAACTCCAGCCAGCCCGCTACCCACCCAGGAGGCCCGGGAATCAACCCTCCGGCGAAGGCAGAGACCACCACCCGCACCCCACCCGGGGAGCTTGCCGAGGCCCGCGTTCCCGGACCCACCGCCTTCACCTGCCGAGTGGCGAGGACGAACCTGCAGCTGCCGGAGCAGGAGCCGGAGCCGAGCGGCGCGCAGTGAGGAAGGGAGGCCCGGGCCCGGACACTGACACTGACGCTGCCGCTCCTGCTCCCGCCGTTGTTTGAATGTCCGCGAGCGCGCTCCAACCGTTCCCCTCCGATTCAAACCGGTAGCCAATCAGTGCCGCCATTTGGATTCAAAGGGACCAATCAGAAAGGCTGCATTCTGGAGGCGGCCGGGGCGGGTGGGGGGAGGTGTCCTTCGCCGAGCTCTTCGGTGATCAGAGAGAAAGGCGCGAATAGAGCAAGCAAAGCGGCCGTGTCTGGATGCAGGGAGGCCGTGTGTCTGACGGACCGGCCAGGTTTCTGTGGCTGCTGAGCATTTCTTTTCTGATAGTTTCACGCCATCAGGCGGATTTTAATTCGCATAGATTGACTGAAGAACAACCGAATTACATACATAGGAAAAGACCATGTCTCGCTCTCCATAGGTGCTGCCTGGCCTGCTGGGTATTTCCAGCATTTTCTGTTTTTGATCGAGGGAAAGACCATCTGGTCCACCAGAGGAAAACCCCGGGCCAATAAGGGAATAAAAATACTCTGGACAATTCCTCTCTAACCATCTCAGGCGGTGGAAACCAGTCCAGGAGATCACTCACACCAATTGAATGCACGGATTATAACGAAAGGTAATGTATACTGGAACATTAGGGGCCCGAAATTGGTCGACATACTGCCCGCTATCACCCGCGTACCACCCAAAAATGCTATTTTCATCAAAAAACACCTGCATACTGCTCGGCGGAATATTCATCATTGACATAACGCCGAGCGGTATGCACACCATCCACCGTGCCGGACTGCCCGCACACCGCCCAAAAAGTACGATTTTCATCGCATACCGCCGACAAACCACCGGAACTGCATACCGTCCTGAGGTGGGGTTTGCGATCTTAAATGGGCTGAGTGCACGGATCGGCCATTTTGGAAATCGGGAACTGTCAGCTAAAGTAGTACCTCATTACAAATGGGTATGATTTGGTGGCCATTACAGAAACATGGTTGCAAGGTGGCCAAGACTGGGAATTAAACATACAGGGGTATCTGACGATTCCGAAAGATAGGCAAGAAGGGAAAGGAGGTGAGGTAGCTCTGTTAATAAAAGATGAAATCAGGGCAGTTGTGAGGGATGATATTGGCTCCAATGAACAAAATGTTGAATCATTGTGGGTGGAGATTAGAGATAGTAAGGGGATAAAGTCACTGGTCGGCGTAGTTTATAGGCCCCCAAATAATAACTTCACGGTGGGGCGGGCAATAATCAAGGGAATAATGGAGGCATGTGAAAAAGGAATGGCAGTAGTCATGGGGGATTTTAACCTACATATCGATTGGTCAAATCAAATCGCAGGGGGTAGCCTGGAGGAGGAATTCATAGAATGCATACGGAATTGTTTCTTAGAACAGTATGTAACAGAACCTACAAGGGAGCAAGCCATCTTAGATCTGGTCCTGTGTAATGAGACAGGAAAAATAAACGATCTCCTCGTAAAAGATCCTCTCGGAATGAGTGATCACAATATGGTTGAATTTGTAATACAGATTGAGGATGAGGAAGTTGTGTCAGAAACGAGCGTACTATGCTTAATCAAAGGGGACTACAGTGGGATGAGGGCAGAGTTGGCTAAAGTGGACTGGAAACAAGGACTAAACGGTGGCACAATTGAGGAACAGTGGAGGACTTTTAAAGAGCTCTTTCATAGTGCGCAACAAAAATATATTCCAGTGAAAAAGAAGGGCGGCAAGAGAAGGGATAACCAGCCGTGGATAACCAAGGAAATAAAGGAAAGTATCAAATCAAAGACCAATGCGTATAAGGTAGCCAAGGTTAGTGGAAACTGGAGGATTGGGAAAATTTTAAGCAACAGCAAAGAATGACTAAAAAAGCAATAAAGAAAGGGAAGATAGATTACGAAGGTAAACTTGCGCAAAACATAAAAACAGATAGTAAAAGCTTTTACAGATATATAAAACGGAAAAGAGTGACTAAAGTAAATGTTGGTCCCTTAGAAGATGAAAAGGGGGATTTAATAATGGGAAATGTGGAAATGGCTGAGACCTTAAACAATTATTTTGCTTCCGTCTTTACAGTGGAAGACACAAAAACCATGCCAAAATTTGCAGGCCACAGGAATGTGGGAAGGGAGGACCTTGAGACAATCACTATCACTAGGGGGGTAGTGCTGGACAGGCTAATGGGACTGAAGGTAGACAAGTCCCCTGGTCCTGATGAAATGCATCCCAGGGTATTAAAAGAGATGGCGGAAGTTATAGCAGATGCATTCGTTATAATCCACCAAAATTCTCTGGACTCTGGGGAGGTACCAGTGGATTGGAAAGCAGCTAATGTAACGCCTCTGTTTAAAAAAGGGGGCAGACAAAAGGCAGGTAACTATAGGCCGGTTAGTTTAACATCTGTAGTGGGGAAAATGCTTGAAACTATCATTAAGAAAGAAATAGCGGGACATCTAGATAGGAATAGTGCAATCAAGCAGATGCAACATGGATTCATGAAGGGGAAATCATGTTTAACTAATTTACTGGAATTCTTTGAAGATATAACGAGCATGGTGGATAGAGGTGTACCGATGGATGTGGTGTATTTAGATTTCCAAAAGGCATTCTATAAGGTGCCACACAAAAGGTTACTGCAGAAGATAAAGGTACGCGGAGTCAGCGGAAATGTATTAGCATGGATAGAGAATTGGCTGGCTAACAGAAAGATGAGAGTTGGGATAAATGGGTCCTTTTCAGGTTGGAAATCGGTGGTTAGTGGTGTGCCACAGGGATCGGTGCTGGGACCACAACTGTTTACAATATACATAGATGACCTGGAGGAGGGGACAGAGTGTAGTGTAACAAAATTTGCAGATGACACAAAGATTAGTGGGGAAGCGGGTTGTGTAGAGGACACAGAGAGGCTGCAAAGAGATTTAGATAGGTTAAGCGAATGGGCTAAGGTTTGGCAAATGGAATACAATGTCGGAAAATGTGAGGTCATCCACCTTGGGGAAAAAAAACAGTAAAAGGGAATATTATTTGAATGGGGAGAAATTACAACATGCTGCGGTGCAGAGGGACCTGGGGATCCTTGTGCATGAATCCCAAAAAGTTAGTTTGCAGGTACAGCAGATAATCAGGAAGGCGAATGGAATGTTGGCCATCATTGCAAGAGGGATGGAGTACAAAAGCAGGGAGGTCCTGCTGCAACTGTACAGGGTATTGGTGAGGCCGCACCTGGAGTACTGCGTGCAGTTTTGGTCACCTTACTTAAGGAAGGATATACTAGCAATGGGGGGGGGGGGGTACAGAGACGATTCACTAGGCTGATTCCGGAGATGAGGGGGTTACCTTATGATGATAGATTGAGTAGACTGGGTCTTTACTCGTTGGCGTTCAGAAGGATGAGGGGTGATCTTATAGAAACATTTAAAATAATGAAAGGGATAGACAAGATAGAGGCAGAGAAGTTGTTTCCACTGGTCGGGGAGACTAGAACTAGGGGGCACAGCCTCAAAATACGGGGCAGCCAATTTAAAACCGAGTTGAGAAGGAATTTCTTCTCCCAGAGGGTTGTGAATCTGTGGAATTCTCTGCCCAAGGAAGCAGTTGAGGCTAGCTCATTCAATGTAATCAAATCACAGATAGATAAATTTTTAACCAATAAGGGAATTAAGGGATATGGGGAGCGGGCGAGTAAGTGGAGCTGAGTCCACGACCAGATCAGCCATGATCTTTTTGAATGGCGGAGCAGGCTCGAGGGGCTAGATGGCCTACTCCTGTTCCTAATTCTTATGTTCTTATGTACAATGGTTGGTGCTGTTCCCTGCATTTTTCTTGCAGCTGTCGCGCTGTAAAAATCATGTCCATTGTACCCCATAGAGGACAAAATCCGCACTGTGACTCCAGGAGGAGCTCCTCGGCCACAGGGAGAAAACGGTTGAGGAGGATTCTAGCGACGACTTTCCCAGTGGCTGATAACAGGGAGATTCCTGTGTAGTTGCCGCGGTCGGATTTGTCCCCTTTTTTAAAGATGGTCACGATTACTGCATCTCTGAGACCTCCCGGCATGCTCTCCTCCTTCCAGATGAGAGAGATGAGGTTATGCATTCATGCCAATAGTGCCTCTCCACCATACTTTATTGCTTCAGCAGGGATTCCATCCACTCCCATTGCCTTGTTCTTAAGCTGGCGGATTGCCTTTTCTACCTCATTCAGGGCTGGGGTTTCGTTGAGATGGTGGCGGGTAGCATGCTGCGGGATGGAGTTGAAGACACTCGAGTCAAAGGCAGACTGTCGGTTCAGGAGATCTTCGAAATGCTCCTTCCAACGGGTCCTGACTGCTTCGGTGTCCTTGATAGAAACATAGAAAATAGGTGCAGGAGTAGGCCATTCGGCCCTTCTAGCCTGCACCGCCATTCAATGAGTTCATGGCTGAACATTCAACTTCAGTACCCCATTCCTGCTTTCTCGCCATACCCCTTGATCCCCCTAGTAGTAAGGACCTCATCTAACTCCTTTTTGAATATATTTAGTGAATTGGCCTCAACAACTTTCTGTGGTAGAGAATTCCACAGGTTCACCACTCTCTGGGTGAAGAAGTTCCTCCGCATCTCGGTCCTAAATGGCTTACCCCTTATCCTTAGACTGTGACCTCTGGTTCTGGACTTCCCCAACATTGGGAACATTCTTCCTGCATCTAACCTGTCTAACCCCGTCAGAATTTTAAATGTTTCTATGAGGTCCCCTCTCATTCTTCTGAATTCCAGTGAATACAAGCCCAGTTGATCTAGTCTTTCTTGATATGTCAGTCCCGCCATCCCGGGAATCAGTCTGGTGAACCTTCGCTGCACTCCCTCAATAGCAAGAATGTCCTTCCTCAGGTTAGGAGACCAAAACTGTACACAATACTCCAGGTGTGGCCTCACCAATGCCCTGTACAACTGTAGCAACACCTCCCTGCCCTTGTACTCAAATCCCCTTGCTATGAAGGCCAACATGCCATTTGCTTTCTTAACCGCCTGCTGCACCTACATGCCAACCCTCAATGACTGATGTACCATGACACCCAGGTCTCTTTGCACCTCCCCTTTTCCTAATCTGTCACCATTCAGATAATAGTCTGTATCTCTGTTTTTACCACCAAAGTGGATAACCTCACATTTATCCACATTATACTTCATCTGCCATGCATTTGCCCACTCACCTAACCTATCCAAGTCGCTCTGCAGCCTCACAGCATCCTCCTCGCAGCTCACACTGCCACCCAACTTAGTGTCATCCGCAAATTTGGAGATACTACATTTAATCCCCTCATCTAAATCATTAATGTACAGTGTAAACAGCTGGGGCCCCAGCACAGAACCTTGCGGTACCCCACTAGTCACTGCCTGCCATTCTGAAAAGTACCCATTTACTCCTACTCTTTGCTTCCTGTCTGACAACCAGTTCTCAATCCATGTCAGTACACTACCCCCAATCCCATGTGCTCTAACTTTGCACATCAATCTCTTGTGTGGGACCTTGTCGAACGCCTTCTGAAAGTCCAAATATATCACATCAACTGGTTCTCCCTTGTCCACTCTACTGGAAACATCCTCAAAAAATTCCAGAAGATTTGTCAAGCATGATTTCCCTTTCACAAATCCATGCTGACTTGGACCGATCATGTCACCTCTTTCCAAATGCACTGCTATGACATCCTTAATAATTGATTCCATCATTTTACCCACTACCGATGTCAGGCTGACCGGTCTATAATTCCCTGTTTTCTCTCTCCCTCCTTTTTTTAAAAAGTGGGGTTACATTGGCTACCCTCCACTCTATAGGAACTGATCCAGAGTCAATGGAATGTTGGAAAATGACTGTCAACGCATCCACTATTTCCAAGGCCACCTCCTTAAGTACTCTGGGATGCAGTCCATCAGGCCCTAGGGATTTATCGGCCTTCAATCCCATCAATTTCCCCAACACAATTTCCCGGCTAATAAGGATTTCCCTCAGTTCCTCCTCCTTACTAGACCCCCCAACCCCTTTTATAACCGGAAGGTTGTTCGTGTCCTCCTTCGTGAATACCGAACCAAAGTACTTGTTCAATTGGTCCGCCATTTCTTTGTTCCCCGTTATGACTTCCCCTGATTCTGACTGCAGGGGACCTACGTGAGTGTCTCCCCGTTCTTGGGGCCAGCAGTGGGGTGGGGCCTTGGGTGTTTGGGGCCTTGGGTGTTTGGGCCTTAGGTGGCCTTGACTGCAGTGAAGAATCCTCGCACATCATGGCTGTCAGCCAGCTGCTGAATCTCCTGTGCTTTCTCCACCCACCATCTGTTCTTTAGGTTGCAGGATTTTTATTGGACCTTGGCCTTAAGCCGTCTGTAATGCTATTTTGCTGCTCCAGAGTTGGGTTGTTTTAGGTGCAAAAATGTCTTGGCACTTGCGATTTATTAGCTCTTGGATTTCTTGGTCATTCTCATCAAACCAGTCCTGGTGTATCCTGGTTGAGTGACCGAGCGTCTCTTCGCAGGCATTGGTTATAGAGGGAGGCCTGGAGGGCAGACCAAGCGCTGTGGGCATTCTACATCTCGGGGTCATCAAGGGATGCCAGGTTAGCAGTGAGGCGCTGGCTGTATAGGGTTTTCTGAGCTGGGTCTTTGAGTGCCCCGGCATTGACTTTTTTGCGACACTGCTTCTGCTGCCATCACTGCTTTGGGGCTATGTTGATGTTAATGATGGAACGAATTAGGCGGTGGTCCATCCAGCAGTCGTCAGCTCCATTCATGGCACGGGTGATGCACACATCCTTGCGATCCCTGGCCCAGACGATGACATCGTCGAGCAGGTGCCAGTGTTTGGAGCGATGGTGTTGCCATGATGCCTTGTACTTGTCCCTCTGGCAGAATAAGGTGTTGGTGATCACAAGGTGGTGCTCTGGGTGTTTTGTCAGGAGCAGGGTACCGCTGGAATTGGTTTTCCCCACCCACTCTCTGCCGATCACGCCTCCCCAGAGTGCTATGTCCTTGCTGATCCTGGCGTTGAAGTCGCTGAGGAGGATCAGTTTGTTGTCCTTAGGGACGCGCGACAGGGATTTTGAGAGGCTGGAGTAAAAACCCTTTTTGGTGTCATCTGTTGCATCGAGTATTGGGGTGTATGCACTGATGACTGTGACGCATTGGTTCCGGGATAGAGTGAGTCGGAGAGTCATGAGACGTTCGTTAATCCCGCAGGGGGAGTCTGTGAGGCGGTCGACCAGCTCGTTCTTGATAGCGAAACCGACTCCGTGGAGGCGGCGTTCTTCCTCTGGTTTGCCTTTCCAGAAGAAGGTGTAACCTACACCTTGTTCCTTGAGCTGGCCTTACCCTGCCAGCCGGGTCTCGCTTAGGGCGGCGATGTCAACATCAAAGTGTTTAAGTTCTCGGGCAACTATGATGGTGCGGCGTGCCATCCTGTTGCTGTTGGAGTTGTCCATGAGGGTCCTGATGTTCCAGGTCCCGAACTTGATATTGAAGGGTTGGAGATGCCTGTGCATGAGTTCTTTTAACGTGGGGTGGCTGTTGCACACCGGCTACCACAAGGGCTTAGCTGAACAAGGTCTTGATCCAGTGCAAGGGGGTCCAAGACGACTGGAGACCAGCACTGTTGTATGAGCCTAATTGCCTACGCCGAAATGTTGGCCGTAAGCTCGGCAATGAGTAGCGCCCTTCGGTGAGATGGTGGGTGATCCGAGACTTGGCTGGGGACAGGCATTGGGAAGGTCAGAGGTCCATTTTGTGGAGTGGAGGTTGGGGTGTTCAGAGTGGAAGGAGGAGAGGTCAGAGTGGTCACAGCCATTGTGCTCACCACGTGCTGGAGGAGAAGAGGCCAGGTCGTCGCTGGAGAAGAGGAGGCCAGGTCATTGGTGGAGGAGAGGAAGCCAGGTCGCCGTTTGAGGAGAAGCGGCCCAGTCGCCGCTGGGTGGGGCGGGGGGGGGGGAAGAGGCCCAGTTGCGCCTGGGTGGAGGGGAAGAGGCTCAGTCGTCGCTGGGTGAAGAGGAAGAGGCCCAATCACCGCTAAGTGGAGGGTAAGAGACAGAGGCCCAGTTGTAGCTGGGTGGAGGGGAAGAGGCTCAGTCAGCGCTGGGTGGAGGGGAAGAGGCCCAGTTGTCGCTGGGTGAAGGGGAAGAGGCCCAGTCGCCGCTGGGTGGAGGCTTGCGCGTGAGGTAGGCCCGAATCTGTGGTTGGAGGCTCACCGGGTGTCGTGGATCGGGTGGAGCAGCTGAGTTGGCTGAGTCCAGTGGGGAGCGTGAGGTAGGCCTGTGGGGGATGGGCAGTGGGCTCAGGTAGCTGCCCTTGCAGCATGGGATCTCGGGGTAAGGGAAATACTTAGTGGGTGCATTTTTCTACCCCTATTAGGCTTAAACAGTGGGGAGGGGAAATTGTGAGAGAGAAGAGTGAAGTTGGCAGCAGATGGCCAGGGGGAGCTCCTAGGGAGCTGCCATCCCATCTGCAGATTATAGACCAGTCAGCTTAACATAAATAATGGAATCCATACTAAAGGAGAAAATAGAAGAACATCAAGAACCCAAAAATATCGTAATGAATAGTCAGCATGGATTTCAAAAGTGAAATTCTTGCTTGATCAACCTCATTGAATTTTTTGCAGATGTAACAGAGAGAGTAGACAATGGTAATGCAGTAGATGTAATTTATCTTGATTTTCAAAAGGCCTTTTTATAAGGTACCCCATAACAGACTGATGAACAAAGTCAGAGAATGTGGAGTCAAGGGACATGCAGCAGAATTGATAGCTAGTTGACTTCAAGACAAAAAGCAGAGAGTAGGGGTAAAGAGTAGTTATTCAGAGTGGCAGAAGGTGGGTAGTGGTGTTCCACAAGGATCAGTGCTGGGATGATTTAGGTTTTGGAATCAAAAACACAATTTCTAAATTTGTGGATGATACCAAATTGGGGAGTTGGGTGGGGGGGGGGGTGGGGGGTTGAAGAGTCAATACTGAGGAGGATTGCAACAAATTACAGGAGTATATAAATAAACTTGCAGAATGGGCATATAATTGACAAATAAAATTCAACACATATAAATGTGAGGTATTACATTTTGATCGGAAGAATAGGGAGGTCACATTACTTGGAGGGTGCGAGTTTGGGTTGGGTAGAGGAACAAAGTGATCTCAGAGTACAAATACACAAATCACTAAAAGTTGCAACAGGTTAGCAAGGCCATAAAAAAGCAAACCAAGCACTAGGGTTTATTTCCAGAGATATGGGGCTCGAACCTCCGCTTTTGTGCTTATCGGCTAAAAATGGTCGTTATTTCCAGCGTGGGCGTTAAACAAGGGTTTTCAGATCGCCGGCTTCTCGCCCATGCTCAAAACACCTAGTTTCCATTTTTGAAAATGGGCTTTACTGTGAGCGATATCAAATGGGTGGTAGCGTTACATTTTTTTGCCCTTCTGCCATAAAGTGTGGCCATCCTTAGCAACGGCATGGCAGCGCTCGATTCCTGCGATTCAGGAGGTCAAGGGTCATAATGACATACGCAGAAGAGGAGACAGAGAGAGAGGGAGCTCAGAGGCACTGAAAACGTGTGTGGGTGTGGTTGTGTGCTTGTCTGGCTGTTGTGGATGGAGATTCAACAGTAGCAAAAAGCCAACAAAGCACCAAGAACATAGTTGGCACCGAGATTTTGTCCAACAAATAAGATATAACATGGAAGGGATGGAGGAGGCCCTGGAGCTGGTAGCCAGGAACACTGGTGGCAGAGGGCTCCCAGTGGTCCCGGAGCATCGCACTGCACCCCAAGGTGACGCACCCCCATTGCCAATCACACAAGAGCCAGCCGCAACATGTTGCTTCTGGCTCAGAGCACGTTCCCACCTCAGGACCATCCTCTCTCATATCCGTCCAAGCAGCACTTCGACCATCATCCCCCCCAATGAAGCATCGCCTGAGGACCCCCTCGGTCAGGCGGCTTGGAGTCAGGAGGGGAAGGGGTAGAGGTGGGAAGGAGAAGTGGGGAGGGGGGCGGGGAAGGGTTGGTTTGTACAGAAATACTGATGATTTCAGACTAATGTTCGGTTTAAATATTTTTTATTTAACAAAACCTTGTAACACATTGACTCAGATAGCTGCACCATTACACACTGGTGATTCCTTAACATCAAAGGGTATAATCACACTTAACTTCAATCAACTTAAACTTTAACTGTCACCAAGGTGATGTTCACCATTGGTGTATGACCTGCACACCCAGCAGTATGTCAGCCTTGTAAATAACACCAACGGTCTTGTCAGGCAAAGCGATCATTGATGAGCTCCTGAGGTAAGGCTCTTGCAGCTATCATGCCACCATGGGCCCTTTCATGTGGGCTACAGGGGGGCGGGGGCATGGCTTCAGCATCACCCTGATTGTCTGGGCCGATGTCAGCGTTCGCCTCCTCTTCCTCTCTCTGGTGAAATGGGCTGTCAGACTCATAAGGCAATTCTTGTCCCCTCCTGATAGCCAAGTTGTGTAGCATGGAGCACACCACCATGAATCGAGCTACCTGCTCAGGGTGGTATTGGAGCTCGCCTCCTGAGTGGTCCAGGCATCTAAAGCTCTGCTTCAGCACTCCAATGGTTTTCTCCACGATATTGCGAGTTCTGTGGCTCTCATTGTATCGCCTCTCGTCCTTGGTGTGGGTGTCATGCAGGGGGGTCATCAACCAGGTGGCGAGGCCATATCCTTTGTCATCAAGCATCTAGCATTGACTTTGTGGCTTATTGTTAAACAAGTCAGATACAGTACTCTCACGCAGGATGTGAGCATCATGGATGCTGCCCGGAAATTGAAATTGAGCATTCACTGCTAGTATAATTTGCTGGTGGTCGACAACCAGTTGGACATTCAGGGAGCGGAATCCCTTGCGGTTCCTAAAAGCTTCAGCATCCTGAAAAGGTGCCCACATCGCGATGTGCGTACAGTCTATTGCTCCCTGCACCTTGGGGAAATTAATCCCAGAGCCCTCTCACTCTGCCTCCCTGGTCATAGGGAAGCTGATCAAGTCCCTCCTGCGTGCTTACAGGATTTCAGTGACCTATCTAATGCAGCGATGTGTGGCATGCTGAGAAAGTCCGCAAATGTGGCCTGAAAAGAACCCGTGGTGTAGAATGTCAGTGCCGCGGTGACTTTGACCTTGACGGACAGTGCAGTACTGATGGTGCTGGCAGGCTGCAGATCTGCCTTCATCAGCTAGCATACCTCAGTGATAACCTCTGTGGAAGCGCAGTCTCCGAAGGCTGGTGGTGTCGGGCAAGTCGAGGTAAGAATGCTTCTCCTTGTACTTGCGGGGGGTGTAATGTCTGGTCCTCCTCATCTGTCTGTCACGTCTTACATTGGGCACATAATGCAGTGGAGCATTCCTTCGGCGATGTCGAGTCTGCTGCATGTATTTGGTCACCAAGAGAGGGTGAGAAAGGACAGGTCCCATTGCAGTAGCTCTCTGTTTTCCACCGATTGGTCACAAACAAGGAATGTCCCGACGAAGACACCTCTTCAATTCCAATCAGTCACAGTATGGTCAAGATGTTTTTACAGATGTTCACATCAACTCGAATGACTTGCCGAGTACATCAGAACTCCGCCGAGGTTGAAGCACAGCAGCCTTTTAAAGGTCGCGACATGTGATCTAGAACATGGCATCCATAATGCTGCGATTCGTTCCAGTTAGTTCAACTTTTTGTGGGCGATTTTTGGGGCGAGCGATATTGTGGGCGATATGTGTGCGAGGTGGTAAAATTGATGCTGGGCGATCTCATGGCCACTATGCTCTTTACAACAAAAGTGGGCGGGCGTTAATATTGAATCTCAGTATTAAATCTGCGTGGAAAGTAACGCTGGGCGATATTATGGACGTTGAATTCACCCATTCTGCTGATTCCGCCCCAAAAAAGTGGGCGGGCGGTAATATTTTTTCTCAGCGTTAAGCACATGGGGAAAGTAACATCGCTGATAAGTTTCCGAAAAATGCCCGCCTGTTTCAATTTTGTGCCAAAATAGGCGATATATGGGTGTTCTACGTCATTTCAGCGGTAAAATGGGCGTTAAGCATGCAAAAAAAGTGGAGGTTCTAGCCTATGGAATTGAAAAGTAGGGAAGTTATGCTAAACCTGTATCGGACCTTGGTTAGACCACACTTAGAGTACTGCGAATAGTTCTGGTCGCCGTAGTATAAAAAGGATACAGAGGCACTGGAGAGGGGGCAGAGAAGATTTACCAGGATGATTTCAGAAATGCGAGGGTATACATATCAGGAAGGGATGAACAGGCTCGGTCTCTTTTCTCTTGAAAAAAGGCTGAGGGGTGACCTAATAAAGGTATTTAAAATTATGAAAGGTTTTGATAAAGTGGATACCAAGACAGTGTTTCCACTTGTGGGGAAGAGCATAACTAGAGGCCATCGATATAAAATAGTCAACAAGAAATCCAATAGGGAATTCAGAGGAAACTTCTTTACCCAAAGAGTGGTGAGAATGTGGAACTCGCTACCACAGGGAGTGGTTGGAGTGAATAGTATGGATGCATTTAAGGGGAAGCTAGACAAGGATATGAGGGTGAAGGGAATAGAGGATTATACTGATAGATTTAGATGTGGAAAGACAGGAGGAGGTTCGAGTGGAGCATAAATGCCAGCATGGACTGAAAGGCTATATGGCACATAAACGGGCCAATGTAATGCTTGGTCAAAGATTCTGGGAACTGAATATTCAGGGATATTTGACTTTTCGGAAGGATAGACAGAAAGGAAAAGGAGATGGGATAGCTCTGTTAATAAAGGATGAGATCAGTGCAGTAGTGAGAAATGATATTGGCTCAGAAGATCAAGATGCAGAATCATCTGGGTGGAGATAAGAAATAATAAGGGAAAAATGTCACTGGTGGGAGTAGTCTATAGGACCGTAACAGTAGCTACAGTAGGACAGAGTATAAATCAAGAAATAATGGAGGCTTATAAGAAAGGTACGGCAATAATCATGGGTGATTTTGTTGTGTATGCAATAACTGTTAGACTGAGTACTGTTTAACTCCAAGAGGTATGACCTTGGCTCTGCTTTATTAAGGCCCAAAGTTCTTAATATACAAAATGGCTGGCCTTTTATACTTGGGCTGCACACATATGCGTGCAGCCCAATGGCCTCCAACAGTGACGCCATCTAACAACTAGTGATCCCAAAAGTACACACATGACAATACCTACCTCTGAGATATTAACACAGTCTTTTACAAATTGAGACAGTCCAGTGTTTTACGCTCCCGGGTTGATCGTCTCAGTTCAACTCCAGCCTTGGGTGAGTGTTCAGAGTCTGTTCTGACTGGTGGGAGTGGCAATGGCCATTTCAGGGATTGAAAGTCCATTTTCATTGAACATGTCATGAACTCATTGAATGGCGATACAGGCTCGAAGGGCCGAATGGCCTACTCCTGCACCTATTTTCGATGTTTCTATGTCAGTGATTGAAAGTCCCGATTCACTGATGACCACTGAGTCCTTTGATGACTGGGGGTAGGTTGGTTGGTCGTCGATTGCCTCTTCCTCCAACTGTTCCGGTTTGTCTGTGTGCGCAGCTTTGTCTGATCCATATGTTTCCTGCATGTTTGCCCATTTTTGAGCTTGACAATAAATACTCTGTTGCCCTCCTTGGCCATGACAGTACCAGCGATCCACTTGGGACCCTGACCATAATTCAGAACATATACAGGATCATTTACCGAAATATTGCTGCGCGATCGTGATACCCTTGCTGACTTTGTCTTCCATATTTAACATGATTATTCAAGTGATAGCTTGGTCTTAAGACTTCTCTTCATCATTAGTTCAGCGAGTGACACCCCGGTAAGCGTGTGTGGTCTTGTCCTGTAACTAAGCAGTATGCATGACAGGCGGGTCTGCAGTGACCCTTGGGTTACTCGCTTCATACTCTGCTTTATGATTTGGACAGCACGTTCTGCTTGCCCATTGGATGCAGGTTTGAACGGTGCTGACCTTACATGTTTGATACCATTGAGTTTCATGAACTCTTGAAACTCCTGACTGGTGAAGCACGATCTATTGTCACTAACAACGATGTCAGGCAGACCATGTGTCGCGAACATGACACTGAGATTCTCAATGGTAGCTGTGGATGTGCTGGATGACATGATTATACACTCTATCCACTTCGAATATGCATCCACCACAACCAAAAACATCTTCCCCAGGAAGGGACCTGCAAAGTCTATGTGGATCCTGGACCACGGTTTGGACGGCCACGACCACGACCACAGACTCAGCGGCGATTCTGCTGGTGCTTTGCTGAGCTGCAAGCAAGTGTTGCACTGAAGGACACATAATTCCAGCTCAGAGTCAATTCCCGGCCACCATACATGAGACCTGGCGATGGCTTTCATCATTACAATGCTGGGATGTGTGCTATGTAGCTCACGTACAAATTTCTCTCCTTTTTTGGGCATAACAACACGATTGCCCCACAGTATGAAATCCGACTGAATAGACAATTCTTTGCGACGAATGTAAGGTTGGGTCTCCTCGCACATTTGCTTGGGTATGGCAGACCAATCACCTTTGAGGATGCAACTCTTCACCACCGATAAAATCGGGTCCTGGCTGGTCCATGTCTTAACTTGTTGAGCCGTGACAGGGGTTCCTTCACTCTCAAAAGCATCCATAACCAACCATAGGTCCGCCGGTTGTGGCGTTTTCACCTCCAGTTTGGGCAACGGAAGATGGCTCAAAGCATCGGCACAATTCTCGGTGCCAGGTCTATGGCAAATGACATAATCATAAGTGGATAATGTCAGCGCCCACCTCTGGATGTGGCATGAAGCATGGGTATTGATACCTTTGTTTTCAGAGAACAGTGAAATGAGCGGCTTGTGATCTGTCTCCAGTTCAAACCAAAGACCAAACAGGTACTGATGCATCTTTTTAACCCCATACACACAGGCTAGTGCTTCTTTCTCTACCATGCTGTAGGCTCTTTCCGCTTTAGACAAACTTTTTGAAGCATACGCAACTGGTTGATGTTTACCCGACTCATTAGTTTGTTGGAGTACGCAACCAATTCCATATGACGAAGGATCATAGGCCAATACTAAACATTTACATGGGTCATAATGTACCAGCAGCTTGTTAGAGCAAAGCAGATTAGTAGCTTTCTCAAAAGCTGTGTCTTGAGATGCACCCCACACCCAGTTGTCGCTTTTTTTTAGCAGCATGTGCAGTGGTTCTGATAAGGTGCTCAATTTAGGTAGGAAGTTATCGAAGTAGTTGTGTAGACCCAGGAATTAACGCAGCTCCATCACATTCTGTGACTTGGGTGCATTCTTGATGGCCTTGGTTTTTGCATCCGTGGGCCTGATGCCGTCAGCAGCAATTTTCTTCCTAGGAATTTGACCTCTGATGCCATGAAGACGCACCTCGAGCGTTTCAGTCTGAGTCCCACTTTGTCCAGACATAGAAACATAGAAAATAGGTGCAGGAGTAGGCCATTCAGCCCTTCGAGCCTGCACCACCATTCAATATGATCATGCAACTTCAGTACCCCATTCCTGCTTTTTCTCCATACCCCTTGATCCCTTTAGCCGTAAGGGCCACATCTAATTCCCTTTTGAATATATCTAACCAACTGACCTCAACAACTTTCTGTGGTACAGAATTCCACAGGTTCACAATTCTCTGAGGTGAAGAAGTTTCTCCTCATCTCCTAAATGACTTACCTCTTATCCTGTGACCCCTGGTTCTGGACTTCCCCAACATCGGGAACATTCTTCCTGCATCTAACCTGTCCAATCCCGTCAGAATTTTATATGTTTCGATGAGATCCCCTCTCATTCTTATAAATTCCAGTGAATATAAGCCTAGTCGATCCAGTCTTTCTTCATATGTCAGTCCTACCATCCCATGAATCAGTCTGGTGAACCTTCGCTGCACTCCCTCAATAACAAGAATGTCCTTCCTCAGATTAGGAGACCAAAACTGTAAACAATATTCAAGGTGTGGCCTCACCAAGGCCCTGTACAACTGCAGTAAGACCTCCCTGCTCCTACACTCAAATCCTCTCGCTATGAAGGCCAACATGCCTTTTGCCTTCTTCACCGCCTGTTGTACCTGCATGCCAGCTTTCAATGACTGATGTACCATGATGTCCAGGTCTCGTTGCACCTCCCCTTTTCCTAATCTGTCACCATTCAGATAACATTCTGCCTTCCTGTTTTTGCCACCAAAGTGGATAACCTCACATTTATCTACGTTATACTGCATCTGCCATGCATTTGCCCACTCACCTAACCTGTCCGAGTCACACTGCAGCCTCTTAGCATCCCCCTCACAGCTCACAATGCCACCCAGCTTAGTGTCATCTGCAAACCTGGATATATTACATTCAATTCCTTCGTCTAAATCATTAATGTATATTGTAAATAGCTGGGGTCCGAGCACTGAATCTTGCGGTAACCCACTAATCACTGCCTGCCATTCTGAAAAGGACCCGTTTATTCCTACTCTTTGCTTCCTGTCTGCCAACCAGTTCTCTATCCACGTCAATACATTATCCCCAATACCATGTGCTTTAATTTTGCACACTAATCTCTCATGTGGGACCTTGTCAAAAGCCTTTTGAAAGTCCAAATACACCACATCCACTGCTTCTCCCCTGTCCACTCTACTAGTTACATCCTCAAAAAATTCTAGAAGATTTGTCAAGCATGATTTCCCTTTCATAATCCATGCTGACTTGGACCGGATCCTGTCACTGCTTTCCAAATGCGCTGCTATTACGTCTTTAATAATTGATTCCAACATTTTCCCCACTACCGATGTCAGGCTATCTGGTCTATAATTCCCTGTTTTCTCTCTACCTCCTTTTTTAAAAAGTGGGGTTACATTAGCTACCCTCCAATCCATAGGAACTGATCTAGAGTCTATAGAATGTTGGAAAATGACCACCAATGCACCCAATATTTCTAAGGCCACTTCCTGGGATGCAGACTATCAGGCCTTAGGGATTTATCGGCCTTCAATCCCATCAATTTCCCTAACACAATTTCCTGACTAATAAGGATTTCCTTCAGTTCCTCCTTCTCGCTAGACCCTCGGTCCCCTAGTATTTCCGGAAGGTTATTTGTGTCTTCCTTAGTGAAGACAGAACCAAAGCATTTGTTCAGTTGGTCTGCAATTTCTTTGTTCCCCATTATAAATTCATCTGATTCTGATTGCAACGGACCTACATTTGTCTTCACTAATCTTTTTCTCTTCACATACCTATTGAAGCTTTTGCAGTCAGTTTTTATGTTCCCTGCAAGCTTACTCTCATACTCTATTTCCCCCTCCTAATTAAACCCTTTGTCCTCCTCTGCTGAATTCTAAATTTCTCCTAGTCCTCAGGTTTGCTGCTTTTTCTGGCCAATTTTTATGCCTCTTCCTTGGATTTAACACTATCCCTAATTTCCTTTTTAGCCATGGTTGAGCCACCTTCCCAGTTTTATTTTTACGCCAGACAGGGATGTACAATTGTTGAAGTTCATCCATGTGATCGTTAAATGTCTGCCATTGCCTATCCACCGTCAACCCTTTAAGTATCATTCGCCAGTCAGTTGGTTAAGTATCCTCGCCAATTCATGTCTCATACCAGCGAAGTTACCTTTCTTTAAGTTCAGGAACCTAGTCTCTGAATTAACTGTGTCACTCTCCATCTTAATGAAGAATTCTACCATATTATGGTCACTCTTCCCCAAGGGCCTCGCACAAGATTGCTAATTAATCCTCTCTCATTACACAAGACCCAATCTAGGATGGCCAGCTCTCTCGTTGGTTCCTCGACATATTGGCCGAGAAAACCATCCCTTATACACTCCAGGAAATCCTCCTCCACAATATTGCTACCAGCTTGGTTAGCCCAATCTATATGTAGATTAAAATCACCCCTGATAACTGCTGTACCTTTATAGCACGCATCCCTAATTTTCTTTTTGATGCCATCCCCAACCTCACTACTACTGTTTGGTCTGTACACAACTCCCACTAGTGTTTTCTACCCTTTGGTATTCCGCAGCTCTACCCATACAGATTCCACATCATCCAAGCTAATGTCCTTCCTTACTATTGCGTTAACCACCTCTTTAACCAGCAACGCGACCCCATCTCCTTTTCCTTTCTGTCTATCCATCCTGAATATTGAATACCCCTCGATGTTGAGTTCCTAGCCTTAGACACCCTGGAACCATGTCTCCGTAATCCCAATTACATCATATCCGACGATGTAGAACCTCTTCCAGGTTGTTCAGATGTTCCTCGGAGTCACGACCTGTGATTAGGATGTCATCTTGAAACATGACGGTTCTGGGAACGGACTTCAGTAGACTCTCCATTTTCCTATGAAATATTGCTGCAGCCAGGCGAATTCCAAAAGGGCACCTGTGATAAATAAACAATCCTTTATGAGTGTTGGTGCACGTAAGTCTCTTCGACGTCTCAACCAGCTCCTGTGTCACGTAGGCCGATGTCAAGTCCAGTTTGGTGAATGACTTCCCCCCGGCTAGCATTGCAAACAAGTCATCAGTCTTCGGTAACGGGTACTGATCCTGTTTCGAAATCCTGTTGATTGTAGCCTTGTAGACTCCACAGATTCTGACTGTGCCATCACTTTTCAGCACAGGAACAATGGGGCTGGCCCATTCATTAAATTCAATCGGTGATATGATCCCTTCACGCTGGAGTCTGTCCAGTTCGATTTCGACCTCCCTCATCATATACGGAATTGCCCGAGCTTTATGATGGACAGGTCTTGCATCCGAGTCCACGTGGATCTGCACCTTGGCTCCCGTGAAGTTGCCGATGCCTGGTTCGAACAACGAGGGGAACTTGCTCAGTACTTGGGCACATGTATCTTTCCCCGACGACAACGCCTTGATGTCGTTCCAATCGCATTTGATTTTTTCAAGGCAGTTCCTGCCGAACAGTGTTGAGCCATTGCCTGGGACAATCCATAACGGTAACTCATGAACCGCACCGTCATACGAAACTTTGATTGTGGCACTGCCAATCACCGTTATGAGTTCTTTGGTGTACGTGCGCAACTTGGCATTGACTGGACTCAGTCTGGGCCTCACAGCCTTCGTATCCCACAGCTTGTCGAATGCCCTCTGGCTCATTATCGATTGACTCGTCCCCATGTCCAGTTCCATCGATACCGGCACCCCATTAAATTTCATGTTGATCATAGAAACATAGAAAATAGGTGCAGGAGTAGGCCATTCGGCCCTTCTAGCCTGCACCGCCATTCAATGAGCTCATGGCTGAACATTCAACTTCAGTACCCCATTCCTGCTTTCTCGCCATACCCCTTGATCCCCCTAGTAGTAAGGACCTCATCTAACTCCTTTTTGAATATATTTAGTGAATTGGCCTCAACAACTTTCTGTGGTAGAGAATTCCACAGGTTCACCACTCTCTGGGTGAAGAAGTTCCTCCGCATCTCGGTCCTAAATGGCTTACCCCTTATCCTTAGACTGTGACCTCTGGTTCTGGACTTCCCCAACATTGGGAACATTCTTCCTGCATCTAACCTGTCTAACCCCGTCAGAATTTTAAATGTTTCTATGAGGTCCCCTCTCATTCTTCTGAACTCCAGTGAATACAAGCCCAGTTGATCCAGTCTTTCTTGATAGGTCAGTCCCGCCATCCCAGGAATCAGTCTGGTGAACCTTCGCTGCACTCCCTCAATAGCAAGAATGTCCTTCCTCAGGTTAGGAGACCAAAACTGTACACAATACTCCAGGTGTGGCCTCACCAATGCCCTGTACAACTGCAGCAACACCTCCCTGCCCCTGTACTCAAATCCCCTTGCTACGAAGGCCAACATGCCATTTGCTCTCCTAACCGCCTGCTGCTCCTGCATGCCAACCCTCAATGACTGATGTACCATGACACCCAGGTCTCTTTGCACCTCCCCTTTTCCTAATCTGTCACCATTCAGATAATAGTCTGTCTCTCTGTTTTTACCACCAAAGTGCATAACCTCACATTTATCCACATTATACTTCATCTGCCATGCATTTGCCCACTCACCTAACCTATCCAAGTCGCTCTGCAGCCTCACAGCATCCTCCTCGCAGCTCACACTGCCACCCAACTTAGTGTCATCCGCAAATTTGGAGATACTACATTTAATCCCCTCATCTAAATCATTAATGTACAGTGTAAACAGCTGGGGCCCCAGCACAGAACCTTGCGGTACCCCACTAGTCACTGCCTGCCATTCTGAAAAGTACCCATTTACTCCTACTCTTTGCTTCCTGTCTGACAACCAGTTCTCAATCCATTTCAGTACACTACCCCCAATCCAATGTGCTCTAACTTTGCACATCAATCTCTTGTGTGGGACCTTGTCGAACGCCTTCTGAAAGTGCAAATATACCACATCAACTGGTTCTCCCTTGTCCACTCTACTGGAAACATCCTCAAAAAATTCCAGAAGATTTGTCAAGCATGATTTCCCTTTCACAAATCCATGCTGACTTGGACCGATCATGTCACCTCTTTCCAAATGCACTGCTATGACATCCTTAATAATTGATTCCATCATTTTACCCACTACCGATGTCAGGCTGACCGGTCTATAATTCCCTGTTTTCTCTCTCCCTCCTTTTTTAAAAAGTGGGGTTACATTGGCTACCCTCCACTCTATAGGAACTGATCCAGAGTCAATGGAATGTTGGAAAATGACTGTCAACGCATCCACTATTTCCAAGGCCACCTCCTTAAGTACTCTGGGATGCAGTCCATCAGGCCCTGGGGATTTATCGGCCTTCAATCCCATCAATTTCCCCAACACAATTTCCCGGCTAATAAGGATTTCCCTCAGTTCCTCCTCCTTACTAGACCCCCCGACCCCTTTTATAACCGGAAGGTTGTTCGTGTCCTCCTTCGTGAATACCGAACCAAAGTACTTGTTCAATTGGTCCGCCATTTCTTTGTTCCCCGTTATGACTTCCCCTGATTCTGACTGCAGGGGACCTACGTTTGTCTTTACTAACCTTTTTCTCTTTACATATCTATAGAAACTTTTGCAATCCGTCTTAATGTTCCCTGCAAGCTTCTTTTCATACTCCATTTTCCCTGCCCTAATCAAACCCTTTGTCCTCCTCTGCTGAGTTCTAAATTTCTCCCAGTCCCCAGGTTCACTGCTATTTCTGGCCAATTTGTATGCCACTTCCTTGGCTTTAATACTATCCCTGATTTCCCTTGATAGCCACGGTTGAGCCACCTTCCCTTTTTTATTTTTATGCCAGACAGGAATGTACAATTGTTGTAGTTCATCCATGCGGTCTCTAAATGTCTGCCATTGCCCATCCACAGTCAACCCCTGAAGTATCATTCGCCAATCCATCCCAGCCAATTCACGCCTCATACCTTCAAAGTTAGCCTTCTTTAAGTTCTGGACCATGGTCTCTGAGTTAACTGTTTCATTCTCCATCCCAATGCAGAATTCCACCATATTATGGTCACTCTTCCCCAAGGGGCCTCGCACAACGAGATTGCTAATTAATCCTCTCTCATTACATAACACCCAGTATAAGATGGCCTCCCCCCTAGTTGGTTCCTCGACATATTGGTCTAAAAAAACATCCCTTATGCACTCCAGGAAATCCTCCTCCACCGTATTGCTTCCAGTTTGGTTAGCCCAATCTATGTGCATATTAAAGTCACCCATTATAACTGCTGCACCTTTATTGCACGCACCCCTAATTTCATGTTTGATGCCCTCCCCAACATCACTACTACTGTTTGGAGGTCTGTACACAACTCCCACTAACGTTTTTTGCCCTTTGGTGTTCTGCAGCTCGACCCATATAGATTCCACATCATCCAAGCTAATGTCCTTCCTAACTATTGCCTTAATCTCCTCCTTAACCAGCAATGCTACCCCACCTCCTTTTCCTTTTATTCTATCCTTCCTGAATGTTGAATACCCCTGGATGTTGAGTTCCCAGCCCTGATCATCCTGGAGCCACGTCTCCGTAATCCCAATCACATCATATTTGTTAACATCTATTTGCACAGTTAATTCATCCACCTTATTGCGGATACTCCTTGCATTAAGACACAAAGCCTTTAGGCTTGTTTTTTTAACACCATCATTATCGGTTTGCTCTTAGTTAGAAACGAGTACAGTCCATACACTTCCTCCTCTCGGATCTCAGATTGTGTATTCGGATCCACGCTAGTCTGATCATCATCCTGTACGTGGTGTGTCGCAGCATGCTTGCTCATCTGCGGATACTTCCGCTGGAGATGCCCCACTCTCAGGCAGCCTTTGCAACTAAATTGCTTAAATCGGCACTGCTGGTGCCGGTGATTTCCCCCACAACGCCAACACGGAGAAATCGGATGCATTTCCGCTTGCGGACTTTGGGCAGCCACAGGCTTCGCGTACGCAGTCGGGTAGGCCCTACCATGTGCCGCTCTGCCAAATGCCGAATCAATCATATTTACAGTACTTGTCGAGTTTCGAATTTTTATTGCCATCTGCTTTAGACGTCGTCATGCATGACTGAGCGATCGTGATGGCTCTGTTCAAGTCCAACGTTTCCACCGCCAGTAGTTTACGCAGGATCACCTTGTGGTTGATGCCGATTACAAAGAAGTCCCGCAGCATGTCTGCCAACACAGCCCCGAACTTACACGGTCCCGCTAGACGTATCAGGTCAGCAACGAATTCCGCTGCATTCTGGCCCTCTGAGCGAACGTGCGTATAAAATGTGTAGCTCGAGATGATGATGCCTTCTTCTGGCTTAAGGTGGTCCTGTGCCAGTGTACACAATTCTTCATACATCTTCTCTGTTGGACTCACAGGATGGAGTAGATTCTTTATCAGACCATAAATCTTTGGACCACAAACCATGAGGAATACCGCCCGGCGCCGAGCTGTGTTGCCAACCTCCTCCATTTTGTTGGCCACGAAGAACTGGCTCAAACAGCTTACACAGTCTGCCCAATCTTCTCCTTCCACAAATCGCTCCAACAATCCAATTGTGCTCACTTTTGCATGCAAAGGTTCTTGTTGCCTCGTCGCCAAATGTTGTGTATGCAATAACTGTTCGACTGAGTACTGGTTAACTCCAAGAGGTATAACCTTGGCTCTGCTTTATTAAGGCCCAAAGTGCTTAATATACAAAATGTCTGGCCTTTTATACTTGGGCTGCACACACGTGCGTGCAGCCCAATGGTCTCCAACAGTGATGCCATCTAGTGGCTAGTGATCCCGAAAGTACATACATGACAGATTTTAATCTTCATATTGATTGGACAAATTAAATCGGCAAAAATAGCCTTGAGGAAGAGTTCATAGTGTATTCGGGATGGTTTCTTAGAGCAAAATGTTATGGAGTTGTGGGACCTGATTAACTATTATGGGACCTGATTAACTGGGACCTGATTAATTTATAATTATAGAGTAGCTGTGTGCTGTGTATGTGCTCACTAACAATGGAAAATGTTGCAGCATGGTTGGGGCCAAAGCACAGTCACCGGGTTAAGCGCTGTTCCGACCAGATAACAGGAACATGCTGCGAAACAGTGAACAGCAGGAGGAAGGGGCATGATGTGGTAATCACATCATGACTAAGGCGATTGCTATCTGCAATGGGCAGCTGGCTCATAACCAGCGGCCAGTCCAGAATCGACAAATTGACCCCAGTAACAGCAGGGGGGCCAATCAGGGAATGGGAAGACCCCACATTCGCGACTATAACTGAAGCTGTAGTGCGCGGTAGAGCGCGCTTTATTCTTAGTAACTGCAAGATGTAACTGAGCCAATAAAGTTTGCCTGGATACTGCCACCGGACTCGAGTCTTGTCAACTGCTAAGAATATAAGAGACCCTACATTCTGGCACAGTCACGCAGGATCGCTGAATGTCAGCCGCTGGGTGACCCTAGGACCCATGTCGACACAAGGGTAAGGACACCTCTTAAATAAAGTCCTCGTCTGAAGTCTTTCGCGGCAGGCGTCATTCACGCGATCTTTAAAAGAACCATCTGTGGGTAGTATTAGAGTCGAGATCCCCAGAACAGAGAGCTCTCCACTCGACAGAACATAAGGTCCTGTCCCGGACTTAAGGTCCACGTCTCGCACCCGCCGCAACTAAGAGTTCTAAATCGGCACAATGGCTGAAGGCGGAAACAAAAACTGCTCCATGACTGAAAAAGGAGGGCTGGCCCCACTGGAGGTCATAGACGGGGAAGTGTAAGAAAGCCTTAGGGAATACATCGAACAGCGGTTTGATTTAAGAAAGACATGTGCCGAAATTGAACAAAAGTACGGCACCTCTAAGGGTCAGTGGACCCTGGACCGATAGAAAAAGGGTATGGGAGAAAACCACGTGCATGAAAGATAAAGAAAGGACCTGCTGGTCCCTGGCCGTCATGAGCCAAGTTCAACAGAGAAAAGAAATCATGACCCAGTCCCAATTCGATCGGGATCTGAATGCTGCTAAAGATCAAATCGAGACACTTGGGGAACAAGTGACCAAGAAAAATTCAGAAATAGAGAAGAAAGGGAAAGAGATAACTAAATTGAAGGGTGAGATTAAAGATTCGGTCGCAGCCAGTATGCAGGGGCCGCGTCTGGGGTACAAAGCCGTCGATCCAAGTCTGGCACAAGTAGGGAAAGAACACCGACAGCTGGAAAGGCAACAGGCGGGAGTAGTGATGTCGGATTCGGATTCGGGCACCTCGTCATTCGACGAGAACTCGGATGGCAGCGATATTAGCCCTATATTAGCCCCACTAAAAACAACGAGAATTAAAGTAGAAACGACAACCAAGACGGAAGGCAGAACTAAGAAACGTAAACAAAGATACGAGAATATGATAGTTCACGTAGCGCGGAACCTGAAAAAATAGATAAATGGTCGAAAGAACTCCAACACCCGAAAAAGGGCTGGGGGCAGGGGTGGTGGGGTGGGGGGCGAGGGGGGGGGGCGGGCGAGAACTTGGGAACAATTAGATCAACTGCGAAGTATTTACACACTCCATCCTTTGGACGGAGTTCAGATTCTGACCGCCATGGTGCCGGGATGATCGGCACGTAAACTCCAGAGGCAGTAAAAGAGGCACTTGGAGACAGTGAACAGGGAATTGACACAGCCTGGGGAGAAGTGAAAGGATGGTTAAGAAAGTACGGGCCGGCAAGGACGGATTGGAGTAAGATTGCAGTGTGCCAGCAAAAAGACAGAGGAGGTACTTGAGTATGAGGAGCGATTCAAGTCTACGTGGCTGGAACATTCGGGTCTGCATCAAGATGCGGAGCAGATGGATGACGAAAGAGTCGGACCCTTGAAGGCTACCTTTATGGCGGGGTTGAAACCAGAACGATCTAAATTAGTAAAGGCGACCCTGGCAGATTGGGATGATCGCGTAACCTCCTTCGTGCAGTTAGTAGACCGGTGTAGCTAGTTAGATCAGGATTTAACTTCAAAAGGTCCGAGTAATGCAGACTGGATGGAAACTAAAGGACCGGGAGGAACAGACTTCCGGAAGACTGTCGGGAAAGTGCCACTATTGCGGTAAAGAGGAACATTGGGCCCGATCGTTCCGAGCGAAGAAACAGAACAACCAGGGAAGCTCAGGGATGGGCGGTCAGTGATGGAGCAGTTTAAAGAACTTTCCTTCGATCAGCAGCTGCAGTTGCTGGAGTGTGCAAAAAACCCGTAGAGCCCACCCCCTCCCCGGCAGAGTCCCTGTTAGCATTAATACATCAGCACAGGGACGGACTATATGTCAGTGTGGGAGTGGGCGACCAAGAGATTGATTGTTTATTGGACACAGGGGCAGAATTGATGTGCGTGCCCAAAAATGATAAATTCCCCTTCTACGGGACAACCCGTGCGGCACATGGAGTCGGAGGCCATAAGCTGATACTCCACCGAACCCAGCCGACGTGTTTGGTTCTGGGACCACATGAAGTAACCGCATCGGTCTGGGTGGGACCGGTGGGACAACCCCTACTCGGGATGGACGTCTTGACGAAAATAGACTCCTCCCTGGACTTTGAGGATGGCCAAGTGACATGGTCGATCCGATCCCTGCAGAGGGAAGAACTAAGGGACAATCCGATATGGGCCAAGGACAAATATGACTGTGGCTTGCTTAAAATGGACCCGGTTACCTTCACCGGGACTCCACCTCCTTGCACCAAACAGTACCCAATCAGCCCAACATCAATCCAAGGAATATTACCCATCATCCGGCAGTTAGAAGAACAAGGGGTACTAGTTAAGACCCACGGCTCATCCAACAGCCCCGTGAGGCCAGTGCATAAGGGTAAAGACGCCTGGCGCATGACGGTGGACTACCGAAAGGCCAACCAGTGCATTGACCAAAAAGCCCCGTTGGTAGTGGACCCCTCCACTATATTTCAGGCTCTGACGCCAAAAGACAAGTACTTCTCCGTTATTGATATGGCCAATGGATTCTGGGCAATTCCGTTGGCCCCGGAGGTGCAGCCATGGTTTGCCTTTACCATCCATGGACAGCAATACTCCTGGACCCGTCTACCTCAAGGGTTCCACAACAGTCTAACAATGTTCCACATGGCCCTCCAGGGTCACTTAAGGGAGCTACCCCCGATGGGATCTACGGTCATACAATATGTCGATGATATCCTACTGGCATCCACCACGGAAGAACAGCATGAACGAGACGTGCTGACCTTATTGGACCAACTCGTCGAAAAGGGATACAAGGCCAGTATGGCCAAGGCCCAGATAACCCAGGAAGAAGTAATTGACCGAGGACAAAAGATCTCAATGGGAGAGCGGGGACTGACCCAGGATAGGACCGAGGCGATTCGCGCGGCTAAACAGCCTGCCACGATCCAGGAACTTCGATCCTTCTTGGGTCTGTGCAATTTTAATAGGAACTGGGTGGACTCCTACACGCAATTGTCACAACCGTTGAATGACCTGCTAAAAGGAAAACAGACCACAAAAGAAGCTATCACCCTGGCTGAGGAGCAAAAGGAGGCGTTTGAAAAACTGAAACAGGCCCTGTCACAGCACCTGCCCTAGGGATCCCGGACACCAGGAAGCCCTTCACCCTATTCATGCATGAAAAAGAAGGATACATGACTGCTATCCTGACTCAAGAACATGGGGACCAACAGAGGCCCATCGGTTACTACTCGGCCAAACTGGACACAGTAGCTCTCGGATGGGGAAGTTGCCTGAGGGCCATGGAAGCTACATGCCGAACAGTAATGGTAACGGCGGGATTAGTCTTAGACCAGAAACTGATCATCAAGTGTCCCCATACAGTACATGCTATGCTATCCATGAACCGGGTCACCCAGGTGACCTCAGCCAGATGGACAACAGTCTTGGAAGCTCCAAACCTGCATATTGTATGAGATTAATCCGGCCACCATGCTCCCTCTGACAGAAGAAGGGTATGAAGACGAGCACGACTGTGCGGGCATGTTAGAAGAAGCAGAAGGAGCCGCTGCAGCAGCCGAAGAGCCGTTACACAATCCGGACTTGATCCTATTTACGGATGGATCCTCATCTGTGGAGCATGGAATCCGGAAGGCAGTCACGACACTGCACAAGGTAGTAAGGAAGTGGGGGCTCCCCGCCAGAACTTCCGCTCAGCAGGCCGAATTGAAAGCGCTGGCCAAAGCCTGCAGTGTAGCCGAGGGACAAACAGCTAATATATACACGGATTCCAGGTATGCTTTTGGGGTGGCACATGATTTCGGCCAGTTATGGTGGAAGAGAGGATTCTTGACTGCAGCAGGAACCCCAATACGGAATGGGGCGGAAGTCCGCGACCTACTTGAAGCATTACTGCTGCCAGAGGAGATATCTATCCTGAAATGCAAGGCCCATACGAAGGAGAATACAGATGAAGCTAAAGGGAACGCACGGGCCGACGAGGCAGCTAAGGAAGCCACCTTAATGGAACCAGAGAAGGGCATCCTTGTATGTCAACTGGGGACCCGAACGCTGACACAGGATCTGGCAAAAATGTAGGAGGAATATCTCCGGACGGAAAAATGGGAATGGATAAGTGAAGGGATAAAGCTATGGGCGGATGGAATGTGGAGGCAGCCTGAGACAGAAAACCAGTGGCACCACAAGCGCTAATGCCTTTTTTGGCCCAACAAATACACTCCTGGGGACACTTAGCCCCCCCAACAAATGACGGCTTGATTCCAGAAGAGCTGGTGGGGCCGGGGTTTTAGGAAACAGGCCACAGTGGACAGGTGCGTCACTTGCCAGGAAAATAACCCCGGGCCCTCCACTACAATGCCCCTTCTCCGACCTCCGGCCCCGGCAGGGCCTTTCCGAGATTTACAAGTTGATTACTCATTGCCCCCATGTCAGGGGTATACGGACATCTTAGTGATTGTGGATCGATTCTCTAGGTGGGTGGAAGCCGTACCCATCCGAAGGAGCACCGCCACGCACACGGCTAAGGTGCTGTGTAAAGACTATATACCTAGATGGGGAGTCCCCACAAGTATTGACTCTGATCAGGGGACCCATTTTACTGGAGCCGTGTGCCAAGAGGTCTGCAGATTGCTCAACATCACATGGAATCTACATTGCACTTATCACTCACAGTCGTCAGGCCAAGTGGAGCGTATGAATCGAACTTTGAAACAACGACTGGCCAAGTACCACCAAGAGGGGATCCCGTGGCCGCAAGCGCTCCCAATGGTCTTGTGTAGCATCAGATTTCCAGCAATTGCAGTCCCTTCTTCACAAATGTTCTTGTCTGTTACACAAAGAAAACGTTAATGGTCTTGGATCTTAGATTTGTCTTTACAATGTCTTGCTCAGCTTTTGTGTGTGTTGCTGATTCTTTTTAAAGAGAATGTACAGCACAGAATCAGGCCATTCAGCCCAACTGGTCCATGCTGTGTTTATGGTCCACATGAACCCCCTCACACCCGACTTCATCTCACCCTATCAGCATATCCTTCTATTCATTTCTCCCTCATGTGTTTATTCAGCTTCCCCTTCAATGCATTGATGCTATTCGCTGCAACTATTCCTTGTGGTAGTAAGTTCCACATTCTCACCACTCTCTGGGTAAAGAAGTTTCTCCTGAATTATTTAATTAGTGTCAGCTGTGGCTCAGTGGGTAGCACTCTCGCCCCTGAGGCAGAAGGCTGTGGGTTCATGTCCCACTCTAAGGACTTCAGCACAAAAATCTAGGTTGACACTCCAGTGCAATACTGAGAGAATGCTGCACTGTCAGAGGTGCCGTCTTTCAGATGAGATGTTAAACTGAGGCCCTGTCTGTTCTCTCTGGTGGACAGAATAGATCCCATGGCACTATTTCAAAGATGGTCAGGTAGGTGGAATGGTGGCAAATGGAATTTAATTCAGAGAAGTGTGAGGTGATGTACTTTGGGAGGGCTAATAAGGAAAGGGTGTACACATTAGGCGGTAGGCCACTTAATAGTGTAGATGAACAAAGGGACCTTGGAGTGCTTGTCCACAGCTCCCTGAAAGTAGCAGGCCAGGTGGATAAGGTGGTTAAGAAGGCATACGGAATGCTTGCCTTTATTGGCTGAGGCATTGAATAAAAGAGCAGGGAGGCTATGCTTAAATTGTATAATACTTTGGTTAGGGCACAGCTGGAGTACTGCATGCAGTTCTAGTCACTATATTCTAGGAAGGACGTGATTGCACTAGAGATGGTGCAGAGGAGATTTACGAGGATGCTGCCTGGAATGGAGAATGAGGACAGATTGGATAGGGCCTCGGTTTAACATCTCATCTGAAAGTCAGCACCTCCGACAGTGCAGCATTCCCTCAGTATTGTGCTGAAGTCCTTGGAGTGGGACATGAACCCAGTCCAGTCAAGGAGGCCAGCATCGCGAGAGAAATGGGCTCGGGACTACAAAGGGCGGCGGCATCGAGTGGGAGCAGCGGCAATCGAGGAGGCCAGCATCGCGAGAGGAGTGGGCTCAGGACTACAAAGGGCGGCAGCAGCAAGTGGGAGAGGAGGCCAGCTGGTGCAGACGCCGAAGGTAAAACAAAGAAGTAAAAAGAAATCGAAGTGTGACGTCACAGTCAAGCAGGTAAGTGATTGGCTGGTGGATTAGTGAGTATTTAATCTTTTTCTTTTTCTTTTTATTTCCTTATCAGTAGGTAACCTTTGGCATTGTTGCCAAATTAAGTTAATTTAAGGGTTAAGTCATGGCAGGAGAGCCCAGAACTGTGTCATACTCCTCCTGTGCTATGTGGGAAGTCAGAGACGCTCCCAGTGTCCCTAACTACTAGGTGTGCAGGAGGTGTGTCCAGCTGCAGCTCCTGACAGACCGCACTGCGGCACTGGAGCTATGCATGGACTCACTCCGGAGCATCTGCGATGCTGAGGGTGTTGTGAATAGCACGTATAGTGAGTTGGTCACACAGCAAGTAAAGGTTACTCAGGCAGAAAGGGAATGAGTGACCATCAGGCAGAGCAGTGGAAGGAAGGTAGTGCAGGGGTCCCCTGCAGTCAACTCCCTCCAAAACAGATCTACCATTTTGGATATGTTGGGGGAGATGACTCATCAGGGGAAGGCAGCAGCAGCCAGTTCATGGCACTATGGGTGGCTCTGCTGCACAGGAGGGCAGGAAAAAGAGTGGGAAAGCTATAGTGGTAGGGGATTCAATTGTAAGGGGAATAGATAGGCGTTTCTGCAGCCGCAATCAAGACTCCGGGATGGTATGTTGCCTCCCTGGTGCAAGGGTTAAGGATGTCTCGGAGTGACTGCAGGGCATTTTGGAAGAGGGAGGTGAACAGCCAGTTGTCATGGTGCATATAGGTACCAATGATATAAGTAATAAATGGGATGCGGTCCTACAAGCTGAATTAAGGGAGCTAGGAGTTAAATTAAAAAGTAGGACCTCAAAGGTAGTCATCTCAGGATTGCTACCAGTGTCATGTGTGAGTCAGAGTAGAAATAGCAGGATAGTTAAGATGAATATGTGGCTTGAGGAATGGTACAAGAGGGAGGGATTCAATTCCTGGGACATTGGAACCGGTTCTGGGGGAGGTGGGACCAATACAAACCAGACGGTTTGCACCTGGGCAGGACCGGAAACAATGTCCGAGGGGGTGTGTTTGCTAGTGCTGTTGGGGAGGGTTTAAACTAATATGGCAAGAGGATGGGAATCTATGCAGGGAGACAGAGGGAAGTAAAATGGCGGCAGAAGCAAAAGGTAGAAAGGAGATAAGGAAAGGTGGAGGGCAGAGAAATCAAAGGCAAAAATCAAAAAGGGCCACATTACAACATAATTCTAAAAAGGACAAAGAACGTTAAAAAAAAAGCCTGAAGGTTCTGTGTCTTAATGCGAGGAGCATTCATAATAAGGTGGATGAATTAACTACGCAGACAGCTGTTAACGGATATGATGTAATTGGGATTATGGAGTCATGGCTCCAAGGCGACCAAGGCTGGGAACTCAACATCCAGGGGCATTCAATATTCAGGAAGGACAGACAGAAAGAAAAAGGAGATGGGATAGCATTGCTGGTTAAAGAGGAGATTAACGCAAGGACATTAGCTTGGATGATGTGGAATCTGTATGGGTAGAGCTGCGGAACACCAAAGGGCAGAAAACGCTAGTGGGAGTTGTGTACAGACCACCAAACAGTGGTAGTGAGGTTGGGGATGGCATCAAACAGAAAATTAGGGATGCGTGCAATAAAGGTACAGCATGGGTGACTTTAATCTACATATAGATTGGGCTAATCAAACTGGTAGCAATACGGTGGAGGAGGATTTCCTGGAGTGTATATGGGATGGTTTTCTAGACCAATATGTCGAGGAACCAACTAGAGAGCAGGCCAGCAGAGACTGAGTGTTGTGTAATGAGAGAGGTTTAATTGGCAATCTTGTTGTGCAAGGCCCCTTGGGGAAGAGTGACCATAATATGGTAGAAATCTTCATTAAGTTGGAGAGTGACACAGTTAATTCAGAGACTAGGGTCCTGAACTTAAAGAAAGGTAACTTCAATGGTATGAGACGTGAATTGGCTAGGATAGACTGGTGAATGATACTTAAAGAGTTGATGGTGGATTGGCAATAGCAGACATTTAAAGATCACATGGATGAACTACAACAATTGTACATCCCTGTCTGGCGTAAAAATAAAACGAGGTAAGTGGCTCAACCATGGCTAACAAGGGAAATTAGGGATAGTGTTAAATCAAAGGAAGAGGCATATAAATTGGCCAGAAAAAGCAGCAAACCTGAGGACTGGGAGAAATTTAGAATTCAGCTAAGGAGGACAGAGGGTTTAATTAGGAGGGGGAAAATAGAGTATGAGAGTAAGCTTGCAGGGAACATAAAAACTGACTGCAAAAGCTTCTATAGATATGTGAAGAGAAAACAATTCGTGAAGACAAATGTAGGTCCATTGCAATCAGAATCAGGTGAATTTATAATGGGGAACAAGAAAATGGCAGACCAATTGAACAAATACTTTGGTTCTGTCTTCACTAAGGGAGACACAAATAATCTTCCGGAAATACTAGGGGACCGAGGGTCTAGCGAGAAGGAGGAACTGAAGGAAATCCTTATTAGTCAGGAAATTGTGTTAGGGAAATTGATGGGATTGAAGGCCGATAAATCCCCAAGGCCTGATAGTCTGCATCCCAGAGTACTTAAGGAAGTGGCCCTAGAAATAGTGGACGCATTGTTGGTCATTTTCCAACACTCTAGACTCTGGATCAATTCCTATGGATTGGAGGGTAGCTAATGTAACCCCACTTTTAAAAAAAGGAGGGAGAGAGAAAACGGAATTATAGACCAGTTAGCCTGACATCGGTCGTGGGGAAAATGTTGGAATCAATTATTAAAGACGTAATAGCAGCGCATTTGGAAAGCAGTGACAGGATCGATCCAAGTCAGCATGGATTTATGAAAGGGAAATCATGCTTGACAAATCTTCTAGAATTTTTTGAGGATGTAACTAGTAGAGTGGACAAGGGAGAAGCAGTGGATGTGGTGTATTTGGACTTTCAAAAGGCTTTTGACAAGGTCCCACACAAGAGATTAGTGTGCAAAATTAAAGCAAAATTAAAGTATTGGGGGTAATGTATTGACGTGGATAGAAAACTGGTTGGCAGACAGGAAGCAAAGAGTAGGAATAAACAGGTCCCATTCAGAATGGCCCGTTCTGGGTACCGCAAGGTTCAGTGCTAGGCCCCCAGCTATTTACATAGAAACATAGAAAATATGTGCAGGAGTAGGCCATTCGGCCCTTCGAGCCTGCACCACCATTCAATGAGTTCATGGCTGAACATGCAACTTCAGTACCCCATTCCTGCTTTCTCGCCATACCCCTTGATCCCCCTAGTAGTAAGGACTACATCCAACTCCTTTTTGAATATATTTAGTGAATTAGCCTCAACAACTTTCTGTGGTAGAGAATTCCACAGGTTCACCACTCTCTGGGTGAAGAAGTTTCTCCTCATCTCGGTCCTAAATGGCTTACCCCTTATCCTTAGACTGTGACCCCTGATTCTGGACTTTCCCAACATTGGGAACATTCTTCCTGCATCTAACCTGTCTAAACCTGTCAGAATTTTAAACGTTTCTATGAGATCCCCTCTCATTCTTCTGAACTCCAGTGAATACAAGCCCAGTTGATCCAGTCTTTCTTGATATGTCAGTCCCGCCATCCTGGGAATCAGTCTGGTGAACCTTCGCTGCACTCCCTCAATAGCAAGAATGTCCTTCCTCAAGTTAGGAGACCAAAACTGTACACAATACTCCAGGTGTGGCCTCACCAAGGCCCTGTACAACTGTAGCAGCACCTCCCTGCCCCTGTACTCAAATCCCCTCGCTATGAAGGCCAACATGCCATTTGCTTTCTTAACCGCCTGCTGTACCTGCATGCCAACCTTCAATGACTGATGTACCATGACACCCAGGTCTCGTTGCACCTCCCCTTTTCCTAATCTGTCACCATTCAGATAATAGTCTGTCTCTCTGTTTTTACCACCAAAGTGGATAACCTCACATTTATCCACATTATACTTCATCTGCCATGCATTTGCCCACTCCCCTAACCTATCCAAGTCACTCTGCAGCCTCATAGCATCCTCCTCGCAGCTCACACTGCCACCCAATTTACAATATACATTAATGATTTATACGAAGGAATTGAATGTAATATCTCCAAGTTTGCAGATGACACTAAGCTGGGTGGCAGTGTGAGCTGTGAGGAGGATGCTAAGAGGCTGCAGGGTGACTTGGACAGGTTAGGTGAGTGGGCAAATGGTTGGCAGATGCAGTATAATGTGGATAAATTTGAGGTTATCCACTTTGGTGGCAAAAACAGGGAGGCGGAATATTATCTGAATGGTGACAGATTAGGAAAAGGGGATGTGCAACGAGACCTGGGTGTCATGGTACATCAGTCATTGAAGTTTGGCATGCAGGTACAGCAGGAGGTGAAGAAGGCAAATGGCATGTTGGCCTTCATAGTGAGAGGATTTGAGTATAGGAGCAGGGAGGTCTTACTGCTGTTGTACAGGGCCTTGGTGAGGCCACACCTTGAATATTGCGTACAGTTTTGGTCTCCTAATCTGAGGAAGGACATTCTTGCTATTGAGGGAGTGCAGCGAAGGTTCACCAGACTGATTCCCGGGATGGCAGGGCTGACATTTGAAGAAAGACTGGATCGATTAGGCTTATATTCACTGGAATTTAGAAGAATGAGAGGGGATCTCATAGAAACATATACACTTCTGATGGGATTGGACAGATGCAGGAAGAATGTTCCCGATGTTGGGGAAGTCCAGAACCAGGGGTCACAGTCTAAGGATAAGGGGTAAGCCATTTAGGACCGAGATGTGGAGAAACTTCTTCACTCAGAGAATTGTGAACCTGTGGAATTTTCTACCATAGAAAGTTGTTGAGGCCAGTTCGTTAGATATAGTCAAAATTGAGTTAGATGTGGCCCTTACGGCTAAAGGGATCAAGGGGTATGCAGAGAAAGCAGGAATGGGGTACTGAAGTTGCATGATCAGCCATGATCATATTGAATGGTGGTGCAGGCTCGAAGGGCCGAATGGCCTTCTCCTGCACCTATTTTCTATGTTTCTATTGACTGTAAAGCACTTTGAGATGTCCAGTTGTCATGAAAGGCACTATATAAATACAAGTCTTTCTTAATTTATAACTGATTATCATATTTATGACCCCCTAGTTTTAGATTCACCCACATTTTGTATTATCTCCTTGTTTAAAGTGTACTACAGCAGCTGTGAATGCATTAAATTGTAGCGACAAGAATTATAAATTCCCCATCACATTCCCATGTGATTGAATTAAAGAAGTAAAAAGAACTTCTGCTCCTTTAAGAGTTTGCATTGTAAAATCCCAAAGATTTACTGTAATATTGCACTTAATTTGTTTTTGTTGAAGTTGAAGCAAAGTTGAAGCCCATGGAATAAAAAGGACAGTGGCAGCATGGATAAGTGACAGGAAACAGATAATAGTGGTGAATGGTTGTTTTTCAGACTGGAAGAAGGTATACAGTGATGTTCCCCAGGGATCGGTACTAGGACCACTGCTTTTCTTGATATATATTAATGACTTGGACTTGGGTGTACAGGGCAAAATTTCTAAATTTGCAGATGCACAAAACTTGGAAGTTTAGTGAACAGTGAGGAGGATAGTGATAGACTTCAAGAAGACATAAACAGGCTGGTGAAATAGGCGGACATGTGGCAGATGAAATCTTACGCAGAAAAGTGTGAAGTGATACATTTTGGTAGGAAGAACAAGGAGAGACAATATAAACAGGAGGGTACAATCCTAAAGAGGGTGCACGAACAGAAAGACTTGGGATAAATGTGCATAAATCATTGATGGTGGCAGGGCAGGTTGTGAAATAGAGGCATAGAGTACAAAAGCAAGAAAGTTATGATGAACCTTTATAAAACACTGGTTCGGCCTCAACTGGAGTATTATGTTCAATTCTGGAAACCGCACTTTAGGAAGGATGTGAAGGTCTTAGAGAGGATGCGGAAAATATTTATGAGAATGGTTCCACGGATGTTGGAGTCCATTATTAAAGAAGCAGTAGCAGGACATTTGGAAAAGCATAATTCAGTCAGGCAGAGTTGGCATGGACTTATGAAGGGGAAGTCATGTTTGACAAATTTGCTGGAATTCTTTTCTTGTAACGAACAGGGTGGATAAAGGGGAACCAGTGGATGTGGTGTATTTGGACTTCCAGAAGGCATTTGACAAGGTGCCACACAAGGTTACTGCACAAGATAAAAGTTCACAGGGTGGGGGCAATATAATAGCATGGATAGAGGATTGGCTAACTAACAGAAAACAGAGAGTCGGGATAAATGATTCATTCTCTGGTTGGCAATCAGTAACTAATGGGGTGCCGCAGGGATCAGTGCCGGGACCCCAACAATTAATGACTTGGATGAAGGGACCGAGTGTAATGTAGCCAAGTTTGCCGACGATACAAAGGTGGGAGGAAAAGCAATGCGTGAGGAGGACATAAACAGGCTAAGTGAGTGGGCAAAAATTTGGCAGATGGAGTATAATGTTGGAAAGTGTGAGGTCATGCAATTGGGCAGAAAAAAAATCAGAGAGCAAGTTATTATTTAAATGGAGAAAAATTGCAAAGTGCTGCAGTATAGTGGGACCGGGGGGTTCTAGTGCATGAAACACAAAAGGTTAGTAAGCAGGTACAGTAAGTGATCAGGAAGGCCAATGAAATCATGGCCTTTATTGCAAAGGGGGAGTATAAAAGCAGGGAAGTCTTGCTACAGTTATACAGCGTATTGGTAAGGCCATATCTAGAATACTGCGTGCAGTTTTGGTTTCCATATTTAAGAACGGATATACTTGCTTTGGCGGCTGTTCAGAGAAGTTTCACGAGGTTGATTCCAGAGATGAGGGGGTTGATTTATGAGGAAAGGTTGAATAGGTTGGGCCTCTACTCATTGGAATTCAGAAGAATGAGAGGTGATCTTATCAAAACGTATAAGATTATGAGGGGGCTTGACAAGGTGGATGCAGAGAGGATGTTTCCATTGATAGGGGAGACTAGAACTAGGGGGCATAATCTTAGAATAAGGGGCCGTCTATTTAAAACTGAGATGAGGAGGAATTTCTTCTCTCAGAGGGTTGCAAATCTGTGGATTTTGCTGCCTCAAAGAGCTGTGGAAGCTGGGACATTGAATAAATTTAAGACAGAGATAGACAGTTTCTTAACCGATAAGGGAATAAGGGGTTATGGGGAGCGGGCAGGGAAGTGGACCCGAGTCCATGATCGAATCAGCCATGATTGTATTAAATGGCGGAGCAGGCTGGAGGGGCCGTATGGCCTACTCCTGCTCCTATTTCTTATGTTCTTATGAGGAACTTCAATTTCATGGATAGTGTTCTCCTTGCAACAGAGAATTTTGAGAGAAGAAAATCATGATGGGTCTAGCTAGAGTAGATCGAGAAAAACTGTTCCCATTGGCGGAAGGGTCAAGAACCAGAGGACACAGATTTCAGGCGATTGGTAAAAGAACCAAAGGCGATATGAGTAAAAACTTTTTTATGCGAGTGGTTAGATTCTGGAATGCACTGCCAGAAAGGGTGGTGGAGGCAGACTCAATCGTGGCTTTCAAAAGGAAATTGGATAAATACCTGAAGGAAAAAGATTTGCAGGGCTACGGGCAAAGGGAGCGTGAGTGGGACTAGCTGAAGCAGAGAGCCAATGGCCTACTTCTGTGTTGTAACCATTCTATGTGGATTATTTTTATATCCATTTTAATGTATTTAAAGTCTTATGTCTTGTGTACATGCCTGTTTGTTGTACTTTCTGCTTATCATATTTCTGTGTCACAACTTGCTCACATCTGGCTTTGACTTTTAACTTTTAAATGTCCTTTCTGTCTTCTCAACACTAGGTGGCACTGCCCCCCCGCTTAAGCTCTATCACCCTAATTGGTACTGCAGGTAAGTTTGGAGGTGTTTTTAATGTTGTATTTTAAATGTGTTAAACTTGTAATTGCTGTAAGGTATGTTTTATCTTTAAACTATTTAAACTTAAAGATTATATTTTAAAGTTTACACTAATCTTTTTAAGCTTGATTAAGTTTTAATTTTCCTTCGTTTATTCCAGCCCCCTCTGCCTTCACGAGCCTCCCCATCCCTCCCTTTGGCAATTCACATGCCCCATTCCCCCCCACGCAAGAGCCTTTTTCTCTAAGGCTAGGAAACTGGATATTGTTTTGAGGTGCTTATAATGCAATATTTTATTTCAGCAATACAAGTGCATTAAAACAAGAAACAGTTTCAACTTTGTGCTGAGGAGCTAGCTTTAAGGACAGCATGGTGGGACGGGTCAGAGGGTTGGGCAGAACGGGAGTGGGGGAGTCGGACAGAGCGAGGGAGAGAGGAGGGTCGAACAGACAGAGAGAGTGAGGGGAGTCGGACTGAGAGAGGGTGAAGGGGTGGGTCGGACAGAGAGAGGGTGAGGGGAGCCGGGGAGGGCGAGGGGAGTCGAACACAGGGAGGGCGAGGGGAGTCGGACACAGGGAGGGCGAGGGGAGTCGGACACAGGGAGGGCGAGGGGAGTCGGACACAGGGAGGGCGAGGGGAGTCGGACACAGGGAGGGCGAGGGGAGTCGGACACAGGGAGGGCGAGGGGAGTCGGACACAGGGAGGGCGAGGGGAGTCGGACACAGGGAGGGCGAGGGGAGTCGGACACAGGGAGGGCGAGGGGAGTCGGACACAGGGAGGGCGAGGGGAGTCGGACACAGGGAGGGCGAGGGGAGTCGGACACAGGGAGGGCGAGGGGAGTCGGACACAGGGAGGGCGAGGGGAGTCGGACACAGGGAGGGCGAGGGGAGTCGGACACAGGGAGGGCGAGGGGAGTCGGACACAGGGAGGGCGAGGGGAGTCGGACACAGGGAGGGCGAGGGGAGTCGAACACAGGGAGGGCGAGGGGAGTCGGACACAGGGAGGGCGAGGGGAGTCGGACACAGGGAGGGCGAGGGGAGTCGGACACAGGGAGGGCGAGGGGAGTCGGACACAGGGAGGGCGAGGGGAGTCGGACACAGGGAGGGCGAGGGGAGTCGGACACAGGGAGGGCGAGGGGAGTCGGACACAGGGAGGGCGAGGGGAGTCGGACACAGGGAGGGCGAGGGGAGTCGGACACAGGGAGGGCGAGGGGAGTCGGACACAGGGAGGGCGAGGGGAGTCGGACACAGGGAGGGCGAGAGGGGTCGGACAGAGAGAGGGCGAGAGGGGTCGGGCAGAGAGAGGGTGAGAGGGGAGTCGGACAGAGAGAGGGCGAGAGGAGTCGGACAGAGGGAGGGCGAGGGGAGTCGGACAGAGAGAGGGTGAGGGGAGTCGGACACAGATAGGGTGAGGGGAGTCGGACACAGATAGGGTGAGAGGGGAGTCGGACAGAGGGAGGGCAAGTGGAGTCACACAAAGAGGGGACTTGGCCTATTTGGGGTGGTCGAAGGTTAGGAAGACAAGGGGATCTAGAGGATGAGGCGGAGTGGTGGATGATGTCTGATGGGGTTAGGAGGGGGATGGGGTCATGGAAGTGTTGGATGGGGAACAGGGCAGGGGATTGGAGGTGTGTGTATTTGCTTCATGGGTTCTTTGCTTAAGAATTCATAGCTACACACTTGCTGTAAAGAACGAGCTGGTTTATTGGTAACAATCAAACTGAACACTACTCGTTCATCCACTAGGATCACAACGGCACGCCTCATCGTGGAGAACCTGAACTCAATTAACTGGGGTTTTATTGAGTCTTGTGAACATCACGTGACTGGCTAAGCCACTTACAGTGCAGCAGCTCCACAACTCTTTTAAAGTAAACAAAAATAAACATTAGATCAAGTGCCCCCCAATCTGGGGGACACTCCAAACGTTTCCCAAGGCCCTTTTTTTTTGTTTTTTTGGGGTTTTTTTTGTATTTTTGTAGGGGTTTTTTTTGTGTTTTTTTAGGGCATTAAAATTACATATTTTACAAGTGCCCCCTATAAAAGGGGAGGGGGACACTAAAAACCCCGGCAATTAAAACAAATTAAACGTTTAAAACATGAAATCAAATTAAAATTTGGTTGCCGGGTGTGATGATGCACTCCAGTCCCTCCGGCGCCCACCTCTCGCGGAAGGCTGCGAGCGTACCGGTGGACAACGCGTGCTCCATCTCTCGGGACACCCTGGCCCGGATGCAAGCACGGAAGAGAGACAGGCAGTCAGGCTGAACGATCCCCTCGACCGCCCGCTGCCTGGACCGGCTGCTGGCAGCAGCTCCACAAGCCTGTGAACATGCTCACCGGAGCATATATTACACAGTTTCATTTTTTCAGAAACAAGGGGCTGGATTTTCCTTTTAAATTGCCCCCGCCCGATCCTTAGCGTTGTTCCGGCAGTTGCGTCTTTTTCAACCGCAGGAATGCCGCTGGTACGCGCTCCCGCTGTTTTCGGTTGCCCCATGTCGGTGGTGACGAAGCGGTGCGGGACGAAATGGAGCGGGTGGTGTGTGGCAGAGGAGGCCAATCGACTCGGGAATCTTTGGCTCCCAAGTTGTGCGCACGCTCGCACAGCTGGGAAGCTCCGCACCGCCCCCCCGCCCCGAGAGGCAACGATGAAAGGCCAGAGCTTGCTGGCCTGAGATCGGTGTGGGGGCGGGGGGAGGAGAGTGAGATCATTGTGGCGATGGGGGGGTGGGGGGAGAAAGAGAGAGAGATCACTGTGGGGGTGGGAAGAGAGTGAGATCGCTGTCGGGGGGGGGAGGGGAGGAGAGTGAGATCGCTGGGGGGCGGGGGGGGGGGGAGTGAGTGAGATTTCTGTAGTGGGTGGGTGGGGGGGCAAAAGAGTTTGAGATCGCTGGGGGAGGAAAGAGAGAGATCGCTGTCGGGGGCTGGGGGGGGAAAGAGAGTGAGATTGCTGTGGGGGGGGTAAGAGAGTGAGGGTGGGGGGGAAAGACTGAGGGTGGGGGGGAAAGACTGAGGGTGGGGGGGAAAGACGGAGGGTGGGGGGGGGAAGAGACTGAGGGTGGGGGGGGAAGAGACTGAGGGTGGGGGTGGGGGGAAGAGACTGGGGGTGGGGGGGGAGAGAGACTGGGGGTGGGGGGGGAGAGAGACTGGAGGTGGGGGGGAAGAGACTGGGGGGGAAGAGAGACTGGGGGGGAATATAGACTGTGGGGGGGGGATAGAGACTGTGGGGGGGGGGAAAGAGAGACTGCGGGGGGGGGAAAGAGATTTGGGGAGAAGAGAAACTCGGGGGGGAAGAGAGATTGGGGCGGGGGGAAGAGAGATTGGGGCAGGGGGGAAGAGAGATTGGGGCGGGGGGGGAAGAGAGATTGGGGCGGGGGGGAAGAGAGATTGGGGCGGGGGGGGGGAAGAGAGATTGGGGCGGGGGGAAGGGGGGGGAAGAGAGATTGGGGCGGGGGAGTGAAGAGAGATTGGGGCGGGGGGGTGGGGAAGAGGGATTGGGGCGGGGTGGGACAGGGGGGGAAGAGAGATTGGGGTGGGGGGGAAGGGGGGGGAAGAGAGATTGGGGCGTGGGGGGTGAAGAGAGATTGGGGCGGAGTGGGGAAGAGAGACTGGGGCGAGGGCGGGAAAGAGACTGCGGGATGAGTGAGACTAGTGAGTGAGTAGTGAGGAGTAAATAAGGATTTATCAGACCATTTGTATTATTACCTAACATTAGAAAATACTACAATCCATTTAAAAATTACATCAAACTGAGAACTATAAAGATCTGTGTAATATCAAACAAACCTGTCAGATCTGTGTCTATACCGCCCACTTAAGATCCACTTAAGATCCAGTAAGACCAGCTTTTTCAGGACGGTATTAAGGTCCGGTGGTAAATGGATCTTAATGATGAAACTTCCATTTTAGGCAGTATTTGGGCGTTAATATATGGGCGGACAGTATTGAATACCGCCCAGCGGTAATGACTGTGGAATTTACGGCCGGGCGGTATCTGGGCGATAAATGGGCCATTTGAGAAGAAACTTGTAATTCTGGGCGGTAACTAGGCGGTAAATCGGCGATTTGAGAAGAAACTCTAGCCCAAGGTATTTATTGTTGTAGTTATTTATACAATATTTCAAAAAGATTATTTATATCATGATTACAATTTTACAAACTCGACTGCTGGGCCCAAGTATCTTGTTGTAAGCTTTTAGCTTCCTCCCATACCTCCATTTCTTTACAATTGTCTGGCCATGCCCGTTTTCTATATTTTCCTTTGGTTCAGGAGATCGTCTTGGGGAATTTCTGTTTTCAGGGCATATGACCCAGGATTCCTGACCTGTATCTTCCTGTGTCCTTTTGAGTCTCCTTGAAACCCTTACATCAGTCCTAGTGTTAGCTTTCTTCCTAAGATCTTGATATTCCTAATTATTAATATTCTGTTTAGTTGGTCTGTGTTTTCTCATTAATTTTCTCAACTGAACCCCAACTCTACTACCCCCTCATAAGAACAAGAACATAAGAATTAGGAACAGGAGTAGGCCATCTAGCCCCTCGAGCCTGCTCCGCCATTCAACAAGGTCATGGCTGATCTGGCCGTGGACTCAGCTCCACTTACCCGCCCACTCCCCGTAAACCTTAATTCCCATATAGGTTAAAAATCTATCTATCTGTGACTTGAATACATTCAATGAGCTCGCCTCAACTGCTTCCTTGGGCAAAGAATTACACAGATTCACAACCCTCTGGGAGAAGAAATTCCTTCTCAACTCGGTTTTAAATTGGCTCCCCGTATTTTGAGGCTGTGCCCCCTAGTTCTAGTCTCCCTGACCAGTGGAAACAACCTCTCTGCCTCTATCTTGTCTATCTCTTTTATTATTTTAAATGTTTCTATAAGATCACCCCTCATCCTTCTGAACTCCAACGAGTAAAGACCCAGTCTACTCAATCTATCATCATAAGGTAACCCCCTCATCTCCGGAATCAGCCTAGTGAATCGTCTCTGTACCCCCTCCAAAGCTAGTATATCCTTCCTTAAGTAAGGTGACCAAAACTGCACACAGTACTCCAGGTGCGGCCTCACCAATACGCTGTACAGTTGCAGCAGGACCTCCCTGCTTTTGTACTCCATCCCTCTCGCAATGAAGGCCAACATTCCATTCGCCTTCCTGATTACCTGCTTCACATGCAAACTATCCTTCTGTGATTCATGCACAAGGGACCAATCGTGAAGCAGTGGAGGCGTGTCCTGCACAGTTGGAGCTGTGAGCAGTGAGGGAAGCAGCTAGCAACTTGAGCTCCTGCCTGGAGAGCCCTGAGACCAGCCCAGGAATAGAAGGAAGGAAGGGGCTTCACCTTCAACTTCTATCCAGAGGGAGAGGAGGAAGCAGAAAACTTTTTACATCTTTACCATCCTGCAAGGAGTTGGAGAGAGGGGGAAAAGACCAACAACATCCAGTGTGGAAGGAGGGAGACTCAACATTTCTACAGGTGGGTGTGGGTGCATTTCCCAAAAAAGACTTTGTTATATCGGTGGGGGGAGGAAAGAAGACCACTGAGGGCCGGAACATCGCGGGGGGTGTGTGTGTGTGTGGTAGTGTGTGTGGGGGCCGTGCTTACAACTAGGGCCCCCCCCCACAATTGGAACCCCCCCCACCCCCCACATTTGCCTAGCCTGGGATAGCTGGAGCTACCAGGCTGAAGATTGTTATTAATCACCCAATTAAAGATCGTTAGGAGTGCCTGGTGGCTCCAGCTACCCCAGGTGAAGACATCTTCTCCCCCCACCTGAAGACCACCTCAAAGACTTTTGTGTTTTGCCATCTGGGGAGTGCACCCACCCACAGCTGCGAGGAGAGACCTGCCCTCGCAGCCCCCCCCCCTTCCCACCCCCCTCTCTCTTTTCTCTGCTACTCTGTTTCTCCCCTCTCTCTCTGAGAACCCTTTCCTTCCAAATTTTAAAAAAAAAAACCAATTAAGACAACTGAGCAGAGGGAGCAAGGCCTCTCCCCAATTGTCAACGAGGGGAGAGGTGCCTCGTTAAGGGCTCCTCTGCTCAGTGAACATAAGAGGCCATTAAAGACCATTAAGGCCTGTGACTTTGGGGTGGGTGTAGCCCTTAAAGGGACCCCGTGATGGCGACCCCATCCACGCCGGTGGCAGGGCCAGCAAGGACGTATGCGCAGGTGGCAACCGCTTCCACAGCACCTCCTGCGCCACCCGCTGCCCTGCCACCATTTAGATTAATTACTAGAAAACACGGGGTCAAGAGCTACACTCACCCCACAATGAGCATTGAGGAGTGCGTGCGGGCGATGGCTGGGGTAGTCGGCCCCTCGGCCATTGTCGCAGCCTCCAAGATGTCTGGGAAGGCCGTGTTCTTCCTGGGGTCGGAGCGGGCGGTGTCCCTGGCCCTTGAAAAGGGGCTCACGGTGGGCGGGACGTTCCTGCCGGTGGACCCTCTCGAGGCCACCGCGCAGAGGGTCATCGTTTCAAACGTCCCGCCCTTTGTTTCCGCTGAGCTCCTCCTCCCTCACCTACAACAACTGGGGGAGGTAAGGTCAGGGATCAACCCCATACCGCTCGGCCTCAGGGAGAACAGCCTGCGCCACGTGTTCTCCTTCCGCCGCCAGCTCTTTGTCCGGCTGGCGCGGGAGGAGACGACGGAAGGTCATTTTAATGTGGTGCACGAGGGGACTGCCTACCGCGTCTTCTGGACGTCGGACGGCGTGCGGTGCCATGCCTGCAGGGAGGTGGGGCACGTTCGCAAGAACTGCCCCGCCTCCAAGGCCGCCAAACCACCGAAGGCGGCCAAGGCTGGCGCCGCCGCCACCCCTCCCCCTAGTTGCGTCCGCGTGCCGGGAGCCATGGGTGCGCGGGCATCGTCGGAGGCCTTTGTTTTCAGGGCCTCCGGCGGGGGGGAGGGAGAGCGTCCGAGCGGAAAGAAGGCGCGGAAGAAGGAGAAACATCTAGAGGCGGGTCCCCTCGGTGCGCCGGAAAGTCTGACCACCGCGCTCAGCCCAACCCAGTCACCGGCGAGCGCGGGGTGCCCCGAGCCCGTGCCCGGGCCCTTGAATACCACCACAGAGGGGCCCAGGCGCGGGCAAGAAAAGGAAAAGGGGGGGGCGGAGCGGGAGGCCTCGGCAGACATGGAGGTCTCCCTGACTCCGCGCGCCCCCAGGAACAAAAAGAGGCACCGCCCCAATGAGGCGGAGGGGGAACAACATCCCTCCGCGGAGGAGGCGGTGCCCGCCGCGTGTCCCGCGTCCCCCACCAGCGCCCCCAAATTGCGCTGCAGGCGCGAGGAGTCTTTCCCCGGGGAGGGTGAGACAGTTGAGGCTGCCCAGCCTCTGCCTCCCGGGGATGGAGTGGAAGATCTGCCTGTCGTGGGGGGCGTGGGGACCGCGGAGGAATGCGTAGCCGCCGGGCCGGGCGTCCCGGGGACTGAGGCGGGCGAGGCCGAAAAGGCCGAACCTGAGCCCGCCCAGCTATTATCCAACTTCCCCCGGGAGTCGCTCGACCCGGCAGAAAAAAAATTAAATAATTATGACACTGTAGATGCTGGGCCGGGGGGTGGCAGCGGGGAGGGGGAGGAACACCCACCCTCGCCCCTTACTTTGGAGCTGGAGCACTTGGAGGGCCTGGGGATTTCCTATGGCCGGGTCTCTCCTTGTTCTCCGGTTCCTGGGGCGGAGGGGGAACCCCTTCCGCTGTCATTTCCCGACCCAGCACCATTTTTAAAAGAGCCCAGTGGGGACTCCTCTGCCGACGATCCTGGGGGTGGGATCGGGGCAGTGCCAGGGCCGGTTGGAGCGGCCGGTTCATTTGCCGTACCTTGTGCGGTCGATGGGCCGGCTGCTGGCGGCCACCTCCCGGAGGAGGACGGGGACTCGGTGGGGGACGCGGGTGAAGACCTAGAGACCACCGCCAGGGAGGCGGTGGATCTGCTCGCGGCCGCCGCTGAGGCCCTCCTCGTTCCTGCAAAGGAACTCCGGGACTTTTTGGCCCAGAGCCGGGGTCGCCGCGACCAAGCCCGACTGGCCCTGGAAAAATGGTCCGAGCCGGAGCTGATCAAGGGGTCCGTCCGCGCCGCCGTTAAAACCTTGGCCGCGGGCGGGCCCTTGACAAAGGAGCAGCACCTTGAGCTGCGCGAGCTCGAGGGACTCCTCGCTGGGCTGCGGAGGGAGCGGAGTTCAACAAAAGACTCCGCTCCCTCCCCCACAATAGGTTAAGGTAGAGGTTGCACTATGCTTTTGCCATGAAGATAACCATAGCCAGCCTCAACATCAACGGCGGCAGAGGGGCACGCCGTAGATTTGACAATTTTTCGCTCCTGCGGGAGGGGAAATATGCGGTGTGCTTCCTGCAAGAAACCCACACCGTTCCGGGAGACGAAGCCACGTGGCTCCTGGAATGGCAAGGAGAGGTCCGCATGAGCCACCTCACCGCCATTTCAAGTGGGGTGGCCATCTTGCTGGGCCCGCATTTTCAGCCGGAGATCTTGGGGGTCGAGGAGCCCGTGCCAGGCCGCTTGCTGCACGTAACGGTTCGCCTGGGGGACGTGCCGCTCCATCTCGTGAACGTGTACGCCCCTCATCCCGGCCCGCAGCAAACGCGCTTCTTTGAAGAGGTGTCCGCTCTTCTTGGCTCCGTCGACGTCGGCGACTGCATTGTCCTCGGGGGGGATTTTAACTGCACCCTCGAGGCGAGGGACCGCTCCGGTGCCCCGCAGTGCATGACGGCGATGGAGAAGTTGAGGGACCTGGTCGGGTCCTTCGACTTGGTGGACGTCTGGCGAAATCTCCACCCCGACTCCAGCGCCTTTACTTGGGTGAGGCCTGGAGTTGGATGGTCTAGAGTCGACCGCCTTTACGTGTCTCGGGCGTACGTTTCCTGCGTCCCGGCGGCCTCCATGCGGCCGGTGCCGTGTTCGGACCACCACCTGGTGTGGGCGGAGCTCGCTTCGCTCCGCGCGAGGACGGGGTCCGCGTACTGGCACTTTAACAACCGGCTGCTGGAGGACGTGCGGTTCCAGGACTCGTTCCGTCGATTCTGGTCCGACTGGAGAAGGAAGCAGGGGGGCTTCCCCTCCTTGAGGCTATGGTGGGACGTGGGCAAGGCTCACGTCCGCGTCTTCTGTCAAGAGTACGCGAGGGGGTCGACCAAGAGGCGGGCGGCCAGAGTCGGGCGCCTAGAAAAAGAGGTGCTCGACCTGGAAGGCCGTCTCGGTCAAGTCGTCCAGGACCTGGCCCTGCGGACGGTGTACGAAGCGAAGAAGGCCGCGCTGAAGGACCTGCAGCTCGTCGGGTCCCGAGGCGCGTTCGTGAGGTCGCGGATCCGGTTCCTGCGGGATCTGGACCGCGGCTCCCCCTTCTTCTACTCGCTGGAAAAAAGGCAGAGTGTCCGTAAGCAGCTCTTGACGCTGCTGGCCGACGACGGCTCTCTCGTCTCGGATCCGGAGGGCGTCAACAACAGGGTCCGTGAATATTACGGGGCCCTGTTCTCTCCGGATCCGTCCAGCGAGGAAGCGCGTAGAGTTTTGTGGGAGGACCTGCCGAAGGTCGGCCCGGAGGGCGCCGAAAATCTGGAAGCTCCGCTAAGCCTGGCGGAGCTGACCGGTGCCCTCGCCCGGCTCTCGAGGGGAAAATCCCCGGGGCTGGACGGGCTGACCGTGGAGTTCCACAGGGCGTTCTGGGACGTCCTGGGGAGCGACTACGCGCGGGTCCTGGGGGAAAGTCTGGCGACCGGGGAGATGCCCCTCTCTTGGCGCAGGGCAGTCATCGTCCTGCTGCCTAAGAAGGGCGATCTCCGCCTCCTTAAGAACTGGCGCCCGGTCTCCCTCCTCAGCACGGACTACAAAATTTTCGCCAGGGCGATGTCTGCTCGCCTTGGTGCCGTGCTGGACCACATGATCCACCCCGACCAGTCATACACGGTCCCGGGCCGGACGATCCACGACAACATCCATCTGGTCCGGGACCTCATCCATTGCTCCCAGGAGGCTGGTCTGTCGGTCGCCTTCCTATCCCTCGACCAAGAGAAGGCGTTCGACAGGGTGGATCACGACTATCTGCTCGGAACTCTGCGCGCTTTCGGGTTCGGGACGCATTTCGTCGCCCGGATCCGACTTTTGTACGCCGCCGCGGAGTGTCTGATTAAGGTTAACGGGTCCTTGACGGCGCCCCTTCGTTTTAGGAGAGGGGTGCGCCAGGGATGCCCCATGTCTGGCCAGTTATACGCCGTTTGCGTGGAGCCTTTCCTGCGCCTCTTGCGGACGAGGTTGACGGGACTGGCTCTGCAAGGGCCGGGCGTGGAGGTCGTCCTCTCGGCTTACGCCGATGACGTGCTCCTCGCGGTAGAGGATCCCGCTGACCTGCGGAGGATGCGTGAGTGCCAGGAGATTTACTCGGCCGCGTCCTCCGCCAGGATCAACTGGGAGAAATGTTCCGGACTCCTGGTGGGTCAGTGGCGGGTGGACTCCCTGCCGGAGGAGCTCAGGCCTTTTGCCTGGAGCACGACCCATCTCCTCTATCTGGGAGTCTACCTTAGCCCCGACGAGGGAACCTGGCCGGCGAACTGGCAGGAGCTGGAGGCCAAGGTCGCCGCTCGCCTAGGGCGCTGGACAGGACTGCTCCGAGTGCTGTCCTACAGGGGTCGAGCGCTAGTCATAAACCAGCTGGTGGCCGCAATGCTGTGGTACCGGCTGGTCACTTTGACCCCTCCCCCTGCGTTTGTCGCCAAGATACAGAAGAAGCTGGTGGACTTCTTCTGGAACAACAGGAAGCACTGGGTCTCTGCCGCGGTCTTGAGTCTCCCGCTTGAGGAGGGCGGTCAGTCGTTGGTGTGCGTCAGCGCCCAGCTCGCGACTTTCCGTCTTCAGACCCTGCAGAGATACCTTTACGTCGAGCCCCCTCCTAGGTGGTGTGCTCTGGCGAGGTATTTCTTCCGCCAGCAGCTCGACCTCAATTATGACACGCAGCTCCTGTTTGTGAACTTGGGGGGTGCCAGGACCGCCCTCCGGGAGCTGCCTGTCTTTTACAGGGAACTCATCAGGGTCTGGAACAAAGTCTCCACCAAGCGCAGCTCTCCGCCGGCTGGAGTGGCGGCCGTCCTGCAGGAACCGCTGCTCGGGAATCCGTACCTCCACGGCCGAGGCTTTATGTGGCGGTCGGAAGAGAGGGCTGTGGCTGGTGAGGTGACCAGGGTCAGGGACCTGCTCGATGGCGGAGGAGCGGGCTGGATGGCGCCAGTCACGCTGGCGCGGCGCCTAAATTCTGCCAACGTCCGCCGCGCGGCCGATGCCATCGAGTCGCTAAAAACAGCTCTGGGCCCTGACTCCGTTAGGTGTATCGAGGAGGCTCAAGCACGTGGGGAGATCCCGTCCGAACTGACCCCCGTCCGGACGGAATTCCTCATCGGCGCCAAACCCCGGAACCTCCCTCGGGGGCCGGCGCCTCACAACTTGAGCCGCCTCGGGGAAATCCCCTCCGTGCCTTTCAGTTCCGCGCGGAGGGGTTTCCTGTACGGGCTGCTCCTGCACACCCTCAACTTTGCCATCCTCGCCGGCCGTCCGGACACGCCATGGCGTACCATCTTGCCGTCCGGAGGAGGCGGGGGTCCCCGATGGAGGGCACTCTACGCAGGGGTCCTCCCACTATTCATCGGGGACTTGGCCTGGAGGGTGGTGCACGGAGCAGTGCCGTGCAACAAATTTTTAAGCCGGTTCACGGACTCCCAGGCCGCCTGCAATTTCTGCGGTCTGGAGGAGTCCGTGTTCCATGTTTTTATTGAATGCACGAGGTTGCAGCCCCTGTTCCACTATTTGAAGGGGCTGCTCCTGAAATTCTGGCTGCACTTCAGTCCCACTCTCCTGATCTTTGGGCACCCTGTGCGGAGGGGAGCGGGTAGGTCCGAAGGCCTCCTCGTAGGACTGCTCCTGGGCACGGCCAAGGGTGCCATCAGCCGGTCCAGGCAGCGGGCGGTCGAGGGGGTCGTTCAACCTGACTGCCTGCCTCTCTTCCGCTCTTACATCCGATCTAGGGTGTCCTTGGAGATGGAGCACGCGGTGTCCACCGGTACGCTCGCGGCCTTCCGCGAGAGGTGGGCACCGGAGGGACTGGAGTGCATCATCACGCCCGGCAACCAAATTTTAATTTGATTTTACGTTTTAAAGTTAATTTGTTTTAATTGCCGGTGCTTTTAGTGTCCCCTTCCCTTTTATAGGGGGCACTGGGGAAAAATTGTGATTTTAGTGCCCAAAAAAAAACCCAAAAAAAAAGAAAAACACAAAAAAAAAAACCAAAAAAAAAAAGGGGGGAAAAAAAGGGCCTTGAAAATGTCTGGAGTGTCACCCAGGTCGGGTGGCACCGTTTATTGTTTTTATGTTTTCACAGGTGAACTCAAAAGAGTTTCATGCACAAGGGACCAATCGTGGAGCAGTAGAGGCGTGTCCTGCTCAGTTGGAGCTGTGAGCAGTGAGGGAAGCAGCTAGCAACTTTTGCTCCTGCCTGGGGAGCCCTGAGACCAGCCCAGGAACAGAAGGAAGGAAGGGGTTTCACCACCAACTTTATCCAGAGGGAGAGGAGGAAAAAGCAGAAATCATTACAACATCCTTACCATTCTGCAAGGAGTTGGAGAGAGGGGGAAAAACCACAACAACCATCCAGTGTGGAAGGAGGGAGACTCAACATTCTACAGGTGGGTGTGGGTGCATTTCCCCAAAAAGACTTTGTTGTTTCGGTGGGGGGAGGAAAGAAGACCACTGAGGGCCGGAACATCGCGGGGGGTGTGTGTGTGTGTGTGTGGTAGTGTGCGTGGAGGCCGTGCTTACAACTGGGCCCCCCCCACAATTGGAACCCCCCCCACCCCCCACATTTGCCTAGCCTGGGATAGCTGGAGCTACCAGGCTGAAGATTGTCATCAATCACCCAATTAAAGATCGTTGGGAGTGCCTGGTGGCTCCAGCTACCCCAGGTGAAGACATCTTCTCCCCCTACCTGAAGACCACCCCAAAGACTTTTGTGTTTTGCCATCTGGGGAGTGCACCCACCCACAGCTGCGAGGAGAGACCTGCCCTCGCAGCCCCCCCCCCCTTCCCACCCCCCTCTCTCTTTTCTCTGCTACTCTGTTTCTCCCCTCTCTCTCTGAGAACCCTTTCCTTCCAAATTTTAAAAAAAAACCAATTAAGACAACTGAGCAGAGGGAGCAAGGCCTCTCCCCAATTGTCAACGAGGGGAGAGGTGCCTCGTTAAGGGCTCCTCTGCTCAGTGAACATAAGAGGCCATTAAAGACCATTAAGGCCTGTGACTTTGGGGTGGGTGTAGCCCTTAAAGGGACCCCGTGATGGCGACCCCATCCACGCCGGTGGCAGGGCCAGCAAGGACGTATGCGCAGGTGGCAACCGCTTCCACAGCACCTCCTGCGCCACCCGCTGCCCTGCCACCATTTAGATTAATTACTAGAAAACACGGGGTCAAGAGCTACACTCACCCAACAATGAGCATTGAGGAGTGCGTGCGGGCGATGGCTGGGGTAGTCGGCCCCTCGGCCATTGTCGCAGCCTCCAAGATGTCTGGGAAGGCTGTTTTCTTCCTGGGGTCGGAGCGGGCGGTGTCCCTGGCCCTCGAAAAGGGGCTCACGGTGGGCGGGACGTTCCTGCCGGTGGATCCTCTCGAGGCCACCGCGCAGAGGGTCATCGTGTCGAACGTCCCGCCCTTTGTTCCCGCTGAGCTCCTCCTCCCTCACCTACAACAACTGGGGGAGGTAAGGTCAGGGATCAACCCCATACCGCTCGGCCTCAGGGAGAACAGCCTGCGCCACGTGTTCTCCTTCCGCCGCCAGCTCTTTGTCCGGCTGGCGCGGGAGGACGTGACAGAAGGGCACTTTAATGTGGTGCACGAGGGGACTGCCTACCGCGTCTTCTGGACGTCGGACGGCGTGCGGTGCCATGCCTGCAGGGAGGTGGGGCATGTTCGTAAGAACTGCCCCGCCTCCAAGGCCGCCAAACCACCGAAGGC